>NC_137854.1:17755000-18252500 GCF_948465745.1 Chenopodium album | reverse complement strand
ACTATAGGTTTTGTTCCGAGACTCCTAGGATGCAGTTATGTTTTTCTGTCCCTAGGAGTGGAATGGTGTCATAGGTTAGTTCTTCAGCAACAGGGTGCATGTTTCGGGTCCTTTCGTCTCCCTACAATTTCCATTATGAGTTCCCATCGCTTTCAATGCCAGTTCGGGTTCTCTTCAAGGTTCGTGCTCTGCGCTCTTGGTCCATCTCGACTGTCTCAGTTCATTCGGCTTCTCTTGGTCCACAGTTTGGATGCGGTTTGGTCTTCTGGGTTGTTCGGACTCCACAGCTCATGGTGTGCTACACGATCGTTTCAAAATTTTGTTATCTTCGATCTTCCTGTACTAGTTCTTAGTGTGTGTAGGTTTTTTATGTTCATGTATTAGTCTATTTAGGTTGTAATCATGTTTTTATTTATATAATGGGTTGATATTTGTCAAAAAAAAAAAAAAAAAAAAAAAAAAAAGAAAAGAAAAACTAGTAGCGGGCAGTGTGCCAATAACACATTTGGGGCCAACGTTCTAATGCATCATAGTATTTGTATTGATGATATGCAACTTTTTTTGCTGTGTTCTCATGTAGAAAAAGAACAAATTCGAAAGTGATAAGATATATTTAAGCATAATTTTCTGAATACTTTGCGAGAAATTTTTAGCAAACTTCTATCTCTTCCTCCATTAATTTTTCTTTCAAATTGTGTTTAAAAAGGAATTAAAAGTACAAAGTATTACCTTCGTTCTTCTCTGTTGTACTCATTGTAGATACAAAATTTTAGAAATTATTGAAGAAAATAAGTGGATGTAAGATAAAATAATAGAGAAATGTAAAAAAGTGAGTTTGTGTAAGAAAAAGGTGAATAAATAAAGTATAGAAAGATGTAATTATTGCGGGTCTAGAGAGGGAAATGGTAAAAAGGGTATGCCATAAATAAAATAAAGCAAAGTTAGTAAAACAAAAGAGAACGACCTAAAATGAAAAGTGAGTAGAATAAAAAAGAACAGAGAGAGACGTTTCAAATCATATCGATATGTCATGTGACACTTTTCAAAGCATTTCAAACCCAATCTACATGCCACATGACACTCTCTCTACTTTCCTGTATTGGCTATTATACCATGTATTACACAATAATTGAAAAAAAAAATTAAACCCTTGATCTCAAAATTAGTTAATAAGAATTTAACCACTAAACTATGTCTTAATAGGTGTCTTTAAAAAAAAACAAAAATACATGTTCTGATATGTATCTTTAATACCATTCACAATTACTGTAAGACACTGGGGCATCACCCGGGGCCAGAAACTATTTAAGCTCATTAAAAGTTAAATGAATTTCCTGCTAATACCTTAAAGTACAACAAAAAGCTATTTCTGTTTAGAGTTAACCATACTGATTGAACAATTTACATTCCATCACTAGCAAACCTTTATCAGGAAAAATATACACTATTTTACAAACATGAAGTAAAAGCCTAAGGATGTAGCACCACACTCTACACCTGAAATTTTATTAGTCAGCTGACATTTGTGCTTGAAACATTCGATTCAATTTCAAGGTCTTCTTAGCCAGATTGCGGATATCTTCTCTGGCAGATTCAGATGATATTCGAATCACCTCCTTCAATCCCCCAGTTGATATGAAGTCTTGTGTGTTACCCTCTGCAACAATTTGTACATTTACAGATTAAATTTAGATGGACAGAACCAAAATCAATTGCTATTATACACTCGGAGAGAACTTGTTGCTCATCAATCCCCTTTGTCAATTTACTACCCCTATATCAACCCCTCACATTCAGCAATGGTTGCAACAAAGCTTCAGTTCCACGTCATGGGGATTGGACGGAAGTCATGGAACCCATCTTTCCCATTACTTGTCCTAGAAGATCTAAGACACCCGATATTAGGTGGGATTGTGCGCATTAAATGAAACCAAATCCCACCTTATTTAGAAAAAAATGTAATTATAAACTTAGAATGTGGAATATTATACATACTCCCTCCGTTCCCAAATAAAAGTTTCATTTGCCTTTTCCACACATTTTAGGATAAATAAAAAAAAATTGGGCTTTGGTTGATTAAAAGTAAGTTAAAGAATAGATATAGGTAAAATGAGAGTTTTAGACGTGTATTTGGGGATGGAGGGAGTAGTATTTTTCGAAGAATCCTCACAGATGAGAAAACTTTGACCAGCAAGATATTAGAATGACCTTTTGACCCAACTCAATAACAGCCCTTTATCCTAGCCCAAAGTTACATAGCCATCACAGCCCGCTAATAATTTAAATAGGCCACAAATTGATCCACCTAGATACTGGCCTACAACAACCCACCCAATAAGCCAGGTCTACTCACTAAAGCAAAACAACACCATCCCTTTATACACCTAGAAAGCACCCTAGGCATAAGTTCAGAAAAAGCAATTTTTTGCTATAATTTTAAGCAAATATATAAAAGAACTTGGCAAATCTAACAGTTGAAATAAATTAGCATACCATTTTGTGCTAAATGGCAAAGGGCAAGTTCCATGTGGCGTCTAGTTGATTCAGAGGCAGTCTTTGAGTTGACAATCAACCATGTAAGCGCACCATCTTCCATAAGAAGTGATCGACTTTTTCTATGACCTGAAGGGGCAAATACCTTTAATGTCTAAAGTTACTGAAGAAGATTGGATCATAAATTTACCAAATGATGGAAAATCTTCACATACCCTGTATAACCTCTCGTGTTTCACATTTGGCAAAGTTGGCCAATCCCCTGGCCACCTGTGCAACGACATCAATATTTGTAGAACCAGCCATGCTCAAAAGTGCCTTAATCCCTCCATTATCTTTGAGTGCCGAGTGTAATGCAACTGAAATATATCCAAAACCATGAAGCATCAAAATACAAGATAATAGTATGCAAATAGAATCATGCAGATGAGTTGCATGAACAAAATCCATATTGCTGCTATAATTGACAAGACAAGGGCACATCTTTCTTCTATAAGGGTTTTAGTGGAAAGATGTTCCCCATCTTGCATATTGTAGGAAGAGCCAACTCCAAAAGGAACAAATAAAATGTAGCTAGACTTGTATAAGAAAATGGTGACATTGACTTTCTTCATGGAAAGTCATTGAAGGTGGTCATATCTGCTTACCATTGCCACACAAATTTGCAATTGCTCCAGCCACCATTCGAAGAGTTTGGGGATCGTCTGTTTTGGTTGTTGTATCTGCCAAAAGACGAGCACCTCCCTTGCTCATTATCAAGCCTTGATTAGTCTCTGAAGAAACATAAGCATATCATATTTGTGTTCAAAATGTAAGATTATATAAACTAATCGCTAGAGCAAGGTTATGAAAGAACGAAAAAAAAAATTGAACCTATGAAACTAATTAAGATATGGTATGGCAATCATGTTCAATGACATCTTTAGTTCCTTGGTGAAGAAAATTGTATGTTCCCTTCACATGACAAATTGCAGAAAAAATATCTATCTTAATGTGAGCAAGCAACAATTACAACAGCCAACATCGAAAATGAGCAATGCAATAACTTCACCATGTTTCGACTAATAATCTAATATATAGCAGAAAGTTAGCTTACAAAACTAGACACTTCATCAGAAGATTTGATAGTACAAGGCTAAGTAATTCCATCTCCTTAAGTTAAATCATGTGACAGCAATCAGTAATATATAACTTTAGCAGGAAAGAAGGATGGCAATTCAGAAGGTTCTCCTAAGTTAAAAAAAATTAAGAATAACCAAATCTCTTGTGACCTTAATCCAGATGATCAATAGCTATTCAACATTAATGAATTTGATGTCCATGATGACATGTTGAAAGGGATCAGAGGTAAAAGTGAGACAACACAGTCCACATCCTTGTGTACAAGTGCTATTATTTTCATTTCTTTGATTAACATCTACTCCCAGAATTTCTCTTTCCTCGTATACTATAATTGTTTTCTTGGCAAAATTTTTTACAGAATTTTTCTTTTAGGTGTTAAGGGCATAAAAATCAAGGAGCTCATCATGAGATCATGGTGGTATGGCCCAATATCCAACATTGTGAACCTGGTTCTCTCACTTCCCAGTGTTCCTGAAGTTATAGCAAAACGGAGCCTAACAAAAAACAAAACGCATAAAGGAGGCACTTTACCAACTCACCACCCCCCCCCCCCACACACACACACACCCTTTGCAGTTAAATATTATTTGCCATTGTAGGGAATAAACAATAAAGGGGAAGAGAATCTTATTTATCGATATGTTACTGCCTATGGTTTTATATGTGAGCTCTTTCTTCAAATTGTGTGCTCACAATCTTATTTTTTATTTTTTCTTCTTGTCTCATTCTCATCTCAAAAGGCCACATCCATGTTTAAACATCCCCTAATACTAAGCATGGCCCTGCCTCTTTCAAAGCTGCATTCAGTGTGTTTAACAAGAGGCATAGTAACCATTCATCTAATAAAGTTAATAGATAGCCTAATTTCTGAAAGTTTCTGCATTCCGCCCTTCTAACTTCTTTTTCATAATAGTTAACCACCAACTCTACAGTCTACATACTCCAAAACTACCCTTTGCATTCATCCTTTATTTGTTTTTTCTTTTATAAACAACATTAAACACAAAGGCCTCAAGATTTTGTGGCCAACGTTAAGGACGTTTGTGGGCTTCAATATTCTCAGCATATTAAGAAGCATGGCAGAGCTGCTAGACTTCAAGGATTATTAAGGATCACTATATTATGTGTGTTTTATGATCTCCACAATGGTAACTTTCTTTTATTTACAAATACAAACTTGGCAAATTAGTTAAGTTGTAATGGACTTTGAGGCTTGGATTACATCATTAGAGCTACATTAATAATTGGACGCATTTGGTAGTGCTTATGTCTTTTGAGCAATTGGAGGATAATATGGCAGAAAAGTTAGCGATTAAAGGTTTCACGAGATAGGACCCCTGCAGATAAGCTAGCACAAGTGCAGAAAGTGGCAAGACATAGGATTTTAAAAGAAAAAATGAGTTCCATGTGAATTACTTAAAGGCCTTAAACTCACCCACATAGTTAAACAAAATAAGAAGGGATGCCCAAATCCCCATGCAGCACATGAAGAAACTTTACCAGCAAACACTAGTATATGCGGCCGCTCATCATCAGAAAGAACAGCTAGAGTGGTGACCAGAAATTAATTATAGAACAAAAAGGAACCACTTAATTGACTGCATACCCGACAAAAGCCCTAATATCTCGAATAATAATCTATTAAATTTAAACTTTAATCAAACAGATCAATATTTTTACACCAAAACTGTGCGAGAATACACTGTTGTAACACCTCTTATGACACAAACCCAGCAAGGCAGCAAAATGCTAAGCATTAGGCAAAGGGGGTGGATGCAATGGGGAATGGCATTATAATGCTTTTAGAGGCAGCTTGAGGGAAAAGTTAGGAATAAGATGGAGAGCGTGGGAACGGAATAAGAATTATCCATATACAGGGTAAATTAAGGAATGAGTAATTGTTAAGATTTTTCTAAAGTTAATTAGCTTTGGGAGTTTTAAGTCACAAAACTGCTGGCACCTACCTTCAATTACACAGCTGTTCCAATTAACCATCATGATCATCTTATTCTTCTCTTAATGTCAATCTTCAAACTTATAGCTCTTAGTAAAAACACGCACAAATGCTATTTTGGAGACTTAATTGATTGTGCACCACAGCAATCATGAGTTCTAACGATCTGATGTATACAGCCAGAAATTAGTTCACAGAGAGGTTGATTAAGTTGGGTACAAACAAATTGAACATAAGAGCAGAATCTAGAGAATACTAGTAGGTAAAGGAAGAAAAGATTATAGAAGAGAAATCCTTAAGTAAGCTTGCTGAATTGCCTGTACTAAACAGCCTGAAACAGCCTCTTGAATAATTCATCAGAAGATAAGATACGTATCCCTCTAAAATTAATATCCTTAGCCCTTGTTTACTTCACATTAAAAAAAAATATTTAGTAAAATTATTTTAAATTAGTAATAATAATTTCATTTCAATTCAATTGGTTCAGTAAAAATAATTTTTAGCTCAGTAAAAATAAGTTCAAATCAATATAAATCAGTAACTGTAAAGAAGAAATATAATAGAGAATCAATAAAAATAATTTCAGTGAAGTAAAAAAAATTTCAGTTAAGTAAATTAATTTTAATTTAGCAAAAGTAATAAGAACAGGGCCTTAGTATGATCTAGCTCTCCTAAATTATTATACCTTCAAACCATAGTTACTTATTAATTGGAGAAAAGAAACCACTTCTATTAAAATACTTTTAGGAAAATCTCCTTTTACATTAACAATTGCCGTCACTGATGGCACCTCCTCCAGCCTCCCTCGTCATGACTCATTCTTTTATTCCCATCTGCATCACAATAAAATCTCTACTAAGAGGTTCTTGTCCAATTGCAGCCTTTTTGTTCCTCCATTATCAAATAAAGCTGTTTGCAAAGTGGCATTCCATACGAAATTGGTTTAGGACTTAATCTGAGACAACAGCCAAAGACTGCCATCTGTACCTTCTACAGCCTCCCACATCATGACTCATTTTATTCTTGAAATTGGTTTACAACCCAAACCTGAGACATCTAAAACACACACATACAATCCAAAATATGTAGAGCAGGCTCGATGCTATATTATTAAGTCCATACTGCTAAACCCAGAGCTTAGTTTACTGATTTCATAATCCAAAATCACCCACCTTGGGTAAATATCACAGTTACATTAACCAACAAGCCCTTCTTTATTGCCTCAGGATAATGGTGATAACATTGAAGTCACAAAATAAAATAAAAAAAAATAAAAAAAAACAAACAAACTCCATCTTAGGAAGATCTACATATAATAAGATATATGGTTCTTTCAATGAATGATTATGATCTCTAAATAGCAATTAGCAGGAAAAGGTATAAGAGGATACCGTTCATAGCCAAATTAGCAACAGCACCAGAAGCCACTCTAAGAATAGTGGTATTTTGAGATGTCTGCAATAACATAAGCAGGGCATCCAGCCCTCCCTCATTCACAATCTTCTCTTGGTTAATATCTGAAATAAAATAGAAGAGATGTCAAGAGTGAAAAAAATAAAAGTAATTTTATAAAGAGATAGAACGAGTAACTTCATTAAAAAGAATGAAGGATTTGTTTCATGATGAGTTAATAAAACCTGGATCAAATATTCACATACTATATTTAAGGGATTTTTTCATTTATTTTATATTATTTTTTTTAAATATCTAAAGAGGATATGAGTCTATTAAATTATAAGTTAGAATTAAAATGAAATTAATGCTTTACATTTCATGGAATGTACTTAAGAATGGGGGTAATTTCACATCTTTGGTCTTTAAGCCATGCTTATTGGGTCTTTTCTGCATGTCGAATGTTGACTCTTAGGCATAGCCTATTTCAAGTTCTAGCTTTCTATGCTTTTCATCTATAATATTTGCTGCAAGTTTGATGAATAATATTCAATTGAACTTATAAAAGCTAATAATTGGGTTTTGTTAGTTAATATCAACAAAATCAGATCACACTAAAGCAGATAAAAATTCACTTTTAATCTAATTTCTTGAAATTACTTAATAAACTCATGTAATGCATGCTTTGCATAATTATATTAGTTTTAGCCTTATAAACTACTAACAATGAGCTTAAATTGATTCAAATAACAAACTCATAAATGAGCACTCATTTGTACTAACTATTTGCTAATTTTGTTTTCTTATCTAGGTGTTATTAACATTGTAATATTTTAGTTTGATATTAAGAATTTTTAAACATTAGTAGAGAAAGATTGGTAACATATTTGTATTTATTGATAAAAGCTATAATCAATTAGAAAACTAATCCATATCATATACTTTCTCCATTCTTTTTAAATGAAACATTTCATTATTATATATTCTAGCCGATGCATATATTCAATCATTACCTTTGATTTCTCTCACATAACATTAAAATATTGTAGTTAATTATTAAACGTTATTTTAAATTTTTTATTAAACTACAAAAATTTAAATTAGCTTTTATGCATTACCATGTCCCCGAGTCCATATCAAAAATTCAAACTCTTTAGAAATCTGTCCCTGGATCCATAATATTTTCCAAGTCTAACCCTTAACCCATACCCAAGTCCAAAACCTGTACCCTGAGCATCCTAGAATTTCACAACTACATCAATACACCTCACTTCCAAAAATCTCCTACAACCTCTCTTATAATCCTCTCTCAATCAAACACTCGACACTCCCACAAGAGATTTGGAGTAGTAAAACCTCTCTTTTGGCCCTAAATTCTGAAGCAAACATCCACAACATTATCAGTCATAAAGATTGAATGGGGAATGGACCAAAGACAAACAGAACAAGCACATGCACAATTGAGGATCACTTTAACATGCCGGTCTTGCCCAAAATGCATCAACATTTTATAAATTGTATGATTTTGATTGAACAAGTGTCAATTAATCGCTTTTTAAGGAAACAACAAGGGTATTTCAATAAGATAAAAGCAGTCACCTTTAAATTGTTTTTAGTAAGAGAACACTATTGTAGGACAGTCAATAAAGTGAACATAAGCAAATATAAGAGACAGGAAATGTATGTTGAACACATCAGAGCACAGCTAAGAAATTAATAAATTACCTTCAGCAGCAAGATTTGCTACAACCTTTAGTGCATGCATTTGAACTTCAATATCGTCAGATGATAGCAATTTTAGTATCCTTTCAAGCCCAACTGATAGAAGGACAAATAATCAGGACCTTTGAAATAAAAGTTTTGGATGAAACCTAGATACTTTCCATACTAACAAATACATAAAAATGAAAATAAAATTATAACTTTCCTTCTTCACAGATCTTGGCAATTGTTGCCCTCTGGCCAGATATAGACCTATTTAAACCCATGGCTGACCGGAATGACGATGATTCTTTCATGTGTTGTTTGGCATATGATTTCTTGTCCTGAAAACAAAAATAATCTGGAACCTTCATATTCTACGCTAGGAAGGTGCAGCATCAGAGATAAACAAAGGGTGTTATAACTTCAAGTTACCTCAATGCCTTCACTATTTGCTGATAAACATTTCTTTACCTTGACCAATTCGGCTTCAAGTGTCATCCTTTGCTTCTCCTCCGCCAAGAATTTCTCCTTTAAAGTATCAAGTTCATCCTTGAACTTTTCCTTAAAATACAAATGACAAAACCTTGTCACTAAGTTAAGAGACGTTGAGATTGGTAAGACAATACAGTGATTTATTGAAGTTAGAAGGTTGTACCTTATCTGATAGCAAATTCGCATTTTCTAGTTGCAGACACTGCATTTTATCAACAGCATCTCGATAACTCTGGTCTTTTTCTTCCAATCTTTCTATCAAATCATTAATCTTGCTCTTCACCTGATCCTATACATAAAAACAATTTTAGGATGAAATTACAACAATCATTAGCTATTTTTATAGATTATAAATACCTGTTAAATTATCATGGACTTACTACAAAAAAAAAGTCAGCAATAATCTTTTGACTATATTCAAGTTCAACTCTATTACTCCAACTGTTCCTCCAAATTTATTTATTTATTTTCTTTTATTTTTTTATTTTGAGGGTTTGGCTCATATATAAAGTACAGATGTAAATTACAACTGCCAATAAAAATTTGATTGTTGACAGAGAGACAAGATGAAGTAAACAAAGTGTTATGATGGAGATAAAGTTGGGTTGACGTGATGGAGAGATTTGTAAAGACTGCCAAAAGAGTTTGATTGACATGGAATTGTGAATTACATATAGTTTGGGAAAATTAAAAAAGAAAGTGAGGAAATTTTTTAGGGGTAGGGACAGTATAAAAGAGGACTAACTCCCCCATTACTTGTTCATAAACAAACCTGTAACAGTTCATTAATTTTACTACCTTTAAATATCAGGCTTCTATGTCTTTTCTTTGTAGCATTATTCAAGTAATTCCATTCTAAGATGTATCCCAAATTGGTACTTGTAGGCTTGTAGCCAATTCAACACATCATCAAAGCCACTGTAATCAAGGTTGATGTAAAATTATAAATTCATATATTAGAAGACCTACCTGACTTGATTTCTCTTCACTGAGATGTTTCTTCAATGATTCCATCTGTTCCTCTGCATGTTCACGACAAGCATGTTCATCTTCAAAACGCTTCTCTAAATTAAATATTTTCTCCTCATAAAGCTGGATGGTTTCTAAGAGCAATTTCTGTTCAGTAGTCTGATCACTTGAGACACTTCTAAGAGAGTCCACTTGCTTCTCAGCATGTTCACAACGAAAATACATGTCATCTAATTTTTTACTTAACTCTGCTATTGCCTTTTCATGTGTCTCCTTGGCATCAAGCACCTCCTTCTTCAGTTTGGAATTTTCTGTTTGAAATAGCTACTAAGAAAAAAAAACCCAACATTAGTCATGAGGTACATTAGTATCATATTTCGTCAAAAAAAAAAAAAAAAAAAAAGAGGTACATTAGTATCATAAATGGCAAAAGTGATTTTATAGAAAAATTGAAATTTCAAGCAACAAAATTAGCATGCCGATAATTCAGAGTACATACAATCAACTGAATATACAGTTGCATACTTGTATTATCATTATAAAAACTGGAAAATGAGTATTAATATTGAAAATGGCAGGAGTTTGAAAAAAAAAAAGGAAAAATAAGAGAGAATAAGGCCCTAAAAGTATACTCAAAGCAAACTAAAATATGGCTAGAAATCTCTTTGTAAAACCGTATATTAGAATGTAATTATATCAGTATTATAGCAATTTCCAGAAGAGGGGAAAAAAAAAAATCAAATTTGGAATCAATAACTATATACTAAAAGACACATCAGCAATGTCACGTGTCATCTTTGGGTGTGTCCTTAGTATTTTTTTTTTTTAAAAAAAATAAAACTCTTTAAAAATTGATAGAAAATATACGCAAAATAGTTACTTCCAAAATTTAGGAAAAAAATCATATAATAATCATCAATGACTTAATACTAAAACAGACATCAAGAGTGACACACGTCTCATCATGGTGCTGTTTTTTCCCTCCAGAACTCCCCTTCCCTTTTTAACCTTTTTTTTTTTTTTTTTGTTAATATTTGATTCTATAATTATATCATTTCAAATCCTTTACATTATCTTTATAACAAATATATTTATCTTTTTATTTGGTGTTCATAATTATTTTATATACATTTACCTAAAAAATTATTTCAACTTCTTTCCAAAAGATATATATATATATATATATATATATATATATATATATATAAATATATATATATATATATATATATATATATATATATAAATTATCTTTTAAATGGAGCATTATTATATTTACCAAAAAATTTATAATAAATTGATTTATATAATAGATGTTAAACAAATTACTTTAAAACATCACTTAATTTATTTTTTTTTCAAGTACCTCTAGCTAATATTTTATTTCAATTTCAATTCAATATAACTATATATTCAAGTTAATTACAATTTTGTTTATGAAAGTTTACTACTATACGTACATATTATCACAAATTGATTTATAGAGCATAGTATAGCTATAAAATAAATGTTGAGTTTAACAAATGATTTTTTTAGATATAAAGGTGATATATTATTTGTAATTTTGTGTATGTTTGCACCTTTGCTAATAATTTTAGTGGAGATTTTAGTTTGTTGTTCAATTGATTTTTGACGTTTATTAAAAATGCATTTATAAATAAGTACTCACTAATATGGCCACTAGACCTGATCAAGCCCCGCCTGAAAAATTCTTGAGTTCAGACAGACTAAAAATATCCATTTTTAAGATAATTTGTTGCTTTGTCTATTAATATAGATTGTGACATTATAATTTCTATATATTTGATTTGTATGTTTTATCAAATTTTATTTGTTGAATATAATTAATTTTCTTAAAAAGATTAGACTTATCGTGCATGGCACGGGCCTTAAGCTAGTTGTATATAAAGGAGTCAGACATGGGAGCAATCAGTGCTTACATGTCACTATAAAATTTAAAAAAAAAAAAAAAAAAAAAAAAAAAAAAAAAAAAAAAAAAAAAGCCAAATATGTTAACAGAAACTAGTAAATTTTGGGCTGTAATTGTTACCAGCTGTGAAGAAGTTAAAAAGTCAATTTTCTTCTGAACCAAGAATCTACCAATAAATTCTTTGCAATTGTATAAATCAGATTTTTTAAATCTAATCCCCTCCCACCCTATGGGGTGGCAATCAAAAGGAAAAGCAACTAACCTTCATGGAGCCCTCGTGATCACTAAGAAGTGCCTTCAAGACATCTGATTGATTTTCAGCTCTTTCATATCGAGCTCGCTCATCCTTCAACTGCTCAATCAATGCTGCTATTTGGTTTTCATACATCTGAGTAGTGTCCGCAAGAGCTTTCTGGTATGTCGAGTTTTCTTGATGATTTTGCTACAACAATAGATCAAAATCAGTATCGCTCATGAACCAAAGATTTATTAGATCGATGATAAACTACTACTTATTACTGAGGGAATAATTGAGGCGTGCAAAAGGATGAAAGTTACACTATACTTAAAATATGGAAACGCCAACTCAATGAGTAATAAATCATAATAACCATTCATCATTTCAGCTCAAGTATCCATATCCGCTACCTGGAACTCCAAATGGGCATGGACACTTCAAGCTTCACCAGCAACGGGGACATGCAAGTGATGCAACTCATCTCACAAAAGGCTTATGATAAGTGCCGAAGAGGATATAGTCGTTTACAAAAGCTTGTTCGGAAAGCTTAAAAGATATATAGTTACTTAATACCATGTTGGAGTTGTTCCTCCAATAGACAAAGTATTAAATCTCGTAAGTTGTTCTTCCATATTATATTTTCATTTACTTAATATTTATATGCAAATTGTTTATACTTCCAAAACCTCAATTTCCACAATACATACAATGACCACCCCAAGGAAAACATAAAGCACAAATACAGGAAATCACACATAATCAAGAAAATGGCATTTGAAGGGGAAAAATAGGAAAATAATAATAAAATTGAGACAATCTGACTAAATGAATAGAAGTCAAAGGAGATACCTTGTATTGTTCTATACCCATTTCTAGACGTGCCACTTCATCATGTAATAATTTATTATACTCTTTCTGATGATTTAATTCATCCAACATGGCTTTCATATCCTGCCCCAAACGAGCATTTTCCTTCTCTAGGATCTACAAACAAATGAGTAAATCTGATACTGTAAATAAGATGGAGTTTACAAAATCAATATAATTCAGTCTAAAAGGTGATGGAAAAATCATTGATGGATCTCATGAGACTATTAGGCAACAACAGTAATAAGAATATACAAGACAAGGAAACTACCTCAGACCTTGCAATTAGCCTCTTTTCTTCCTCAGCGGAAGAGCGTTGAAACTCTTTGATCTTCTTCTCCATTTCATTTTTATATTTATCTCTCATCTTTTGTTGCCTATCAATTTCTTCAGTAAGATGGTCAACTTGGCTTTCAAGCTTTCTGGAAAGCCTCTCATAATCAAATTCTTCTTTCACCTTCATCACATTTACTACCTTCATAGCCTGAAATCACAACAACCAACAAAGAACTCTTATAGAAGAACCAATGTGAAAATGGAACATTTATTGAGAACAAACAAACACACACACACACATACAAAGAAAGAGAAACAGCCTGGCATTCAGGTGTATTGAATTGAGAAATTCAAATTAGGGCTTATAATTCAGACCATTTCTTTAAAATCTGGATGATGACAAAGAAATTTAAATCACAACTAAAGTAAGTTAAATAAAGGCTAGTGAGCTATTCAAAAATAAATAAATAACGGCTAGTGATTTCAATAAAGATTATATTGGACTAAAATTCACACAAGAGGGAATTTAGGCAAAAAGAGCATAACCTGAGAAGCTATCTCCCTCCCATAGAGCACAGTTTAAAAATTACATAATCCCATAAGTGACTAAACAATTATGAGTAGCGTTTTAGAGAGCATTCATTCCAGTGGCAATAAGCAGTCATCATCCATTCAAATGGAACAGATATTTAACTACATGGTACATTAGGAAGCATGCAGAGAAAATAATTATCTGCCAAAGCAATCAACTTTCAGATGAGGCACATTATCCAAATTTGTCTCATGCAAACATTAAAAAAATTGTAATTATTCACAACACTGTACCAGACCATCTGAAGACTAGAAACACAAGTAAGAGATATGCCATCTGTCTTCAAAAAATTATTTAAGACACATAAGCATTAATATTATATTTTTTTTCAAAAATCGAAGTAATTAGTTCATCACAGTTTTAAAAAAGCATGCCACCATGTAATAATCAAGAAGATTGAAAGCTCTCACAGACATTAGCCAGTAAATCTAGCTAGTACGGTTGAAGAAGCTTATAAATTTCTAAACAAAAAGAAAAACTCAAGAGCAGGTATCAAAAATGACATCTGTGCTCCATGAAATTTTGAACCATAATCTCAGAGAGGTTACTTACTCTTTGCCCAAACATTATTGTGCTAGTTGTTTCTGCATGATGACGTGCTGAAGGCCCAATTGTAATTATTAAAGAGGTCCTAGCAGAGCCTATTCAACAAAGATGCACACCAAAATTAGGACAAGCAATATTATGGCAGGATTACAAGATCATTTCTGACAGACAATACGACAAGTCAAAGAGATTGCATGATACTCCCTCCTTTATATTTAAGTTCCTGCTTTCCGTTCTAGGGTGTTCTTTTTTTACCTTCCTACTTTTGCTAGATTCCTTTGGTGGCCAAACAAATTCTCTTTTACCTTCCTTAGCCCACCACATGATCCACTTATAATTATTATACTACATGATTTCATTATGACCCACTTTCCACTCACTTTCAATATGATCCATCTTCCATGGCTTTTGATGTTTAGAGTAGGACCAGTAGGTATATTAACTTTGGTGACTACTTTGCTTTCTCTGCCTTGTTTTCGAGGAGATAACCTAAAGCACTTAATCGAACTCAACACCATCAACATAAGATTACTTCCTACCCAGGGCAAGGTAGGGGTGTCCAAATGAACAGAAACATACCCTTGTGATAACACAGAGGAGTTCTCATTTGATTCTTGATTCAAACTACAACTGTCTGCTACATTGAAATTTGGAAAAGGCATTTAGAATTTAATGAAGCATACTTAATGTGAAGATTCAGCGAATTTGGGTAAACAACTTTCTACACTAATACACTTCCTCTGAATATTTATTGCAACATTTCCTTTATTTGGAAGATGCATATTCATAACAACATTACTAATATGGAAATGGATTCGTTAGATCTTTCTTCTTATTACATGGGTCCCTCACTCTGTCTCTCTCCTTTAAACATGGACTCCTGCCACAAAAAAAAAAAAAAAAAAAAAAAAAAAAAAAAAAAAAAGTGCATCCCTTACATGTGTAAATAATATAAAAGTAAGGGATATACTAAACAACATAATATCGTATGAAAACAGAGAAGGCCCAAGACAAGGAGTTAAATCACAAATGTAGGAATGTGGGACATCTCAAAATAAGAATTTTATTTCAGTAAAGAGCAAACATGTGAAAGCTCATTGCAGGTAGCCCTACTAAGAGGAGAGGAGGGGGGGGGGGGGGGGGGGGGGGGGGGGGGGGGGGGGATACCCTAAATTCATTAGTTGATAAAATTGGGAGTTCAAAGATTACCAGTGGCCAAATATTTCTAACTTAGACATTTAACTTGATATTTGAGCAGGTGATTTCAGGACAGAGAAAGTATCCAGCATACACCAATAAGTCCCATACATGTAGATTTAGTAAGGATTTTTATATTTACCCCCAAATGAATCACGCAAAATTCTTGTTAACTTGGAATCTCGAGTTGGGATATGAGGACTGCTTTCAGCCAATGCATTTATGCATTTTCCCAATGCAGTGAGAGAGAGATTGATAAATTTAGCCTCCTCAAGCAATAATCCTTCACTGCCTGTAATGAAAAAATGAATTAATAAATAAATAAGGTGCTGTGATTTTAGAAAGAACAGTATGATCTAACCATTAGTTTTAAAGATAACAATCATCAAGTCAGTTGCATGCTATCATCAAACACCATTACCTATCTCTGTTTCTTCTTTTTTAATATATATATTTTTCTGATGGGGCTGATACTACATTACTTACAGAAAGAGAAACAGTCTGATCAATCAATCAATCAATCAAATAAGTGGGGTCAGCTACATGAACCAAATTTGATTATTCCGTGTAATCATCAACAAAGATCCTCCTCCTTACAATCCAATGCCTCATCCTCATGCACATCCATATACTTCATATCCTTCAAATCTCCTTCCAACCAAGGCATTTTCGGTCTCCCTCTCCCTCGTTTAACCCCTCCATGGTCCCACTTTTCCACTCTTCGTACCAGTGCACCCTCGGATTTCTGTCTTACATGCCCAAACCAACACAGACGATTTTCCCTTAGTTTGTCTGCAATGTCTGCCACCCCTACCTTCTTGCAAATAACCTCATTTCTAATTCTATCAGAAAATATATTTAAAGGAACTAAAAGTTCAAGTTACAAAAGAAGCTCTTATTACACAAAGATTCTTTCACAGATAATAGCTTTTATCAAACACAATACCTTTTTGGCTAGCATAATATATATAAACACCCACTACCAACTTACCAGATTTGTCAATCCTTTCAGATCCAGCAAGATCCACAATTAGCAGCTTGCCTTTTCGTATCTTATCTATGCCCATATCACTCTGTTCTTCAATAGCAGCCACTTTTTCACAAGTAACATTTTTACCTTTCACAACAATCGACCTTTTAACAGAAACCTGAAGCAGACACAAATACAGCAAGTAATATGTAAAATGGAAGAGAAGAAATATGTAATAAAGAAACAACTTAAAAATAATTCTGACCATTAATATAGCATGACTGCGTGAAGAGCTTGTGTTGAGCTTGGTATTTGCAGCATGGCGATTTGCCTCACCACATTGAAGCAGTTCCATAAAGTGATCAAGATCATGAATTTTAATCACTGAAGCACCTGGCAACAGCACCTCCCCGGTTTTAGCATCCTCAACAACCGGAATATTAACCTTCTCAGGTGCAAGTAGATCTTGAATTGTTTCCATGTAAAGCTAGAGTAAATAAACGAACGATGAGTAACAGCTAAAATGGTAGAGAATAGCTATGCTAATAGAATTCTCAATAGGCCATATCGGCATCTGGGGGAACACTATATACCCAGAATTGCAATTTTAATTAATTAATTAATTCCGCTGGTTTTTTTAAGTACATCAGTTTGACCGGCAAGAAGATTTTGGAAGGTAAGTTCTCTTGTCATGCATTAAAGAACATAAAAAGTGGCACCATGACTAGTCACATTTTTTAGTATTAATGTTCACAACAATCCCATACTACTGCTAGCCAATATCAAAACTTAAGCAAGCAAAGCTATTGCCAGTACCCCTAACTATACAAGCTAATCCATTACTAAAATACATTAGGATAAGCAACTTATAACCCTCTAAAGCATAGAGCAGTCCAATACCTGTACGTAGGAGAACTCCACGCTCTCATTAGAAAGAGAAGTATTTGCAATTATGTCTTCTACAGCTCTAACAATGATGCCACGCTCTGATGCATCATTTTTGCCTAGGTTGCCAACTGTGTAAGTCTTCCCAGTACCTGTCTGACCGTAAGCCATAATTGTACCATTATAGCCACTCAACACACTCTGCCAAGCATTTGGATAAATAAATATAATCAATTAAAAATCATACATGTAGAGAAACAAACCTTTTAAAAAAATTAATCATAAAAAGAGGTCACATTCCTTAATATGAGTAATACAATAGAAAATCACTTTACTACTTCAAGGAGGAAATCAAAATCTGTATTCCAGTGGCTTAGACACTGCACACTAATAAAAAGTAACTACTCTGTAGCACATATGAAGAGCACACGAAAACTACATAAATTCCCTATGTTTCAAAAGTGTAGTAGCCTAATTTGTCCAATATGAAAAATACCCCTTGCAAAGTTGATATTTATGAAGTTAACAGTGTACACAGTTTTTTCTATTTTTAGAATAGATTTCGTCAAATTTCCAAGATATATAATAAAAGATTAGATGGGAATGAGAAAGTGGGTTTTTAAAAATTAGGCAATTAAATCATTAATAGTGATACAAATTTTGGCATGAAATAAGGAAGTTACATAACACTCCAACAGATGTATATAAGTTACCTGTTACTCTGTTAGTGAGAAACAGTACTAAAGTCAACTAGAACAAGTAATTACCTCAACAACAGGTTTTGCTACAACTTCATAAATGCGCTTTTGGGAAGCAGATTCAGTAAATACTTCATCAAATTTATAAGATTCAGAACTCCAGTTGTTTTTCTTCAAACTCAGTTTCTTTAGCTGCATTAATGAAGAACAATTAATCAGTAAACCACCCAGCCAAACTTGCATCATAGACTGCCAAATAATGAAACAACAAGTGACTCTAGACTTTTATCCTTTTTCATTAAAATAAAGCAAGAATTTATTGACTTGCCAAAAAAAAAAGCTTTACAAAAATAAGGCATCCAATAAAACAAAAGGGAGAGCAGAGAAGAGTTCAGAAACGACATTCAATACTAAAATACTACTATACATCTACCCAAAAAGTACATGAAGCATATGATCAAGAACTATCAAATGACTACCCAACCAACAACAAATTGACGAGAAATCCTTCAAGAACCATATCACTCCTCACCGATGTTATCCACAAAAAGGTTATACAAGCAGAAACCAATGGACTCCCCTTCCACCACCACCATACAAAAGCAAAAATGTATAAGCATAGAGGCTGGGCAGATTCACTACCCCCCCCCCCCCAACCTCACACGTTTGTGCCATGGTAAGATTGGAATTTGATTTTTAAAAAAAAAGAAAAAAAAAAGTAATAATAATAATCAGCCAAACAACAACAAAGAAATATGTGGATGCAAACCTCCTCAAATCAACAAGGAATAGACTATAAATTGCACAAAGAAATTACAGAAATGACCAGGAATAAAGATATCCCCAGCAAGGCTCATTTACGGAATTCAATTCCTTGGCTAGGCTAACTTTATGTACAAGTTATCTATGTGCCTACTTAACACTATCAGGTGCGGGTGAGTATCCAGTAAGTATCCGGGTGTCAATATAATGAAAGCTCAAATTGTAGGTTGGGGACTTATGATTAGTATGGACACAGGTATGCATATACATTAGTTCTAGAATCCAAATTATTCAGAGCAAGTACAGTCACTAATAGGGTTCTACATAAGCCTTGTGTAAGACAGAAAATTATAGAAGCTACAGAAAGGAATTCATAAATTTTGCCAAGCATCTCACCATCTTGCCCATTACCAGCACTAAAAACTTCTGAAAAACATAAACTGTAACCTCACTCAAAGTCTCAAATTAATAAAATAACAGTAGGGATCTGTGAGTGTAAGAAACAGTGATTCAAGATGTTTGTATCTCTCATTAAATCAATATTAGGCTCTTGATCATAACAAGTATTACAGGTCACAAAATCACAGCAGCCTCATCAATGTCCAAAAACCTAGGCAATTGACTATTTATTGAATTGATCCGTTTTCATGGTTATCAATCCATCAAGCAATGAAAAATTTTGGTGATCAAGTCAGGTACAGATTTGTCATCCTTCCCCTTACAGTTCTAAGTCCATGCACAAAGATTCAAAATATTTTACCCTTTAAGCATCAAATCTTCACCATGTTATCCTCCCAACTTCGTCTTCTGAGTTTATACATATCTAGAAATATGAAGCCTCAGTTTAAAGGGCGCAAGGTGCTCCGGGGCAAAATTCCTTGGAGTCTAGGTGCAAGGCAAAATCACGCGCCTTTTGTAGGTGAGTTGCAACTTATTTATATAAGAAAAGATATTAATATTTATTTAAAAAGCCAAAAAAAGAAATCTGAAATAAGGTGAATGGGCCATGAGATCAATGGCTAGGGTTCTTCATATGAAATAGGGGGATACGAATTTCATCTCTCCTCTAGAGTTAAAGTAAACCACTACCACAAAGTCATGTGGTGTTTTTAGTACAAGAATTATCTTAAACATTAGCTATTGACATCTTACAACATAAGACGCAACATAATTTGGGAAGGGCACAAAGCAGCCTAGAAAAAGTGCATAGGTGTGCTTTTTAAAATTAAGTACGAAGCTGGCAGGGTTTTAGATTAGGAGTTTGGTTTTAACAAAGTTGGCAACTTCATAGCCTGCAAGTGGAGGGATTATCTTAGAAGATGACGCTGAAGCTAGAGCAGGAGTGGAGAAAGTAAGGAGAGAAAAGATTGTGATTTAAATTTTAGTACTAGGTTATAGATAAATTTACAAGTTTAGGAATTCAAAATCCAAATGTTCTCCAAACATTAAAAACGACAATGAAAATCAATGGTTATATTTCTTTCAAAAAGATTCAACTAATCAACATTAGTTTAAGGTTTCCTAAACACAATCTAATTTAGTTATGGAAAGAAATGAAAGAAAGAGAGAATAGGCTATAAAAACAAAGCATTTCATATTAAAATCATGACATTCTTGACAAAAAAAGAAGAGGAGAAATAATCACCTCAGGTAATAATTCAACACAATCAGCAAAATCTGCATCTGAAGCAAGATCTTCATCATTTCTTGGCCGAAGCCTAACAGCCACTCTGACTCTTCCGGGTTCTATAATGGACAGCATTAGAGCTAGTTTAGTAAAATGAAGAAAAAAAGAAAACAAAATCCCATTTCATGCAGGTCCTGCTTCACTATTCAATATTTTGATTATCATCCAAAATTTCCCTATATGCAGTGAAAGTGAATTTCTCATAGATTAAAGTTGTATCAACAACCCTAGATTTAACAAAGTTTTAAATCATACGCAACTAAAATGTTATACAAAGTTATTGAACTTCAAAATTCAATTTTACAAAAGTTCTAAAAGGCTCCAATCTTCACCCCCTCCCCCTCCCCACCCCACCCCAACTAATTCATAGCCATGGTTCATGCATTGTAGTCCCTTAATCCATAAACAATAGTTGTTTACTTCCTTTAATTTCTTTCCATATGAGGCAAGATCCTCCCCACCCCCTCCCTCTTAGCTATTCATTTATTTTAGTGCAAACATTCAAATCCTTAATCCATGAATAATGATACAAAACTCCATTTACTTATCTTTCACAAAATTTGACAAAAAAAAAATAAAGATAAATCAAACAAAGCTATTTTCCATGAACGCAATAATATCTCTCAAACTTAGTCAAACTGTCACGTTCTTCATGTGAACCATTATAGCTTGCATTGAAATTCCTTATTCGACTAAAATAAACTACTACATGTTGATCAATAATCTAAGATGATCGACGCAAACAATAATCTAGCTTGATATAAGGCTTTTAGAAAAGCAAATCTCAAAAGAGTTGGCTATGCAAAAAATTTCATGATTTTTATCTTTATTTATTTTTTAATAGCCCTAGAATATGCTCATTAGTTTTTGAACTTAAGATCATGAAAAGAGGAAAAAAAAAATAGAGAGAGAATGGAGCAATAGGGAAGAACAATAATTTGATAATCACGATCTTTAATCAATGCTATGATTATCATCATCCAGACTCTATTATAACACTATCAATACAAACTACGAAGTAATAAGCAACGTAAAATCACAAAGATTAATGTATATTCTTGTACATTAACTCACCACATTCGATTAAACTTATGCAAACTCTAATGCTAATAATAATGCTAATAATACAACTCCTTCAAAGTTGATATATCAAATGGGTTTCAACAATTCAATCATTTAACTAATGAGCTCTTGACCACATGGTTAACACTGAATCCCCCACCACTCTCATTCATAATTCGTATTGCGCTCATTTAGATCAAAAAAACCAACCAATCATTTAACCTAACTATAAGTATGCATAATTAAAATAAAAAAATAAAAATAAGTTACACTTTTTTTTTTTTTTTATAAGAAGTTACACTTAGCTATGATTAAGCATCTATATCCAATAATAAAAAAGAAATAATCAATTAATACCACCCAATTACACAAGATTATGTCATATATTCTCAACTTATTATGACTCCAATAAGACATTTAACAATAACCAAATTTTAGGAAATCTATCAGCCTAAAAAACATAGTTCTCACTCTACTTTGATTAGCTTTTGTGATTTATAGGCGGAAAAAATATAATTACATCGGATTTTCAAGATATCAAACTTCCGAAAATTTTAGCATAGTTTAATTTTTGTATTGGCAAACGTGATAAAGGAACGTGTCGACTAATTAGAAACGAACCTGGGTCATGAGCAACAATAGAATTGCTTCTATTAAGAGGAGTAACAGGGCGCTTGGTGCTCGGCGCTTTGACAAAATCAACATCTCCGGCATTGTTATGACTCCTCGGAACCGGAGTAACAGAGCGTTTCGAATCATGAGCCCTAGAATTCGGGGTTACGGACCGTTTCGCCGTCTTAGATCGATTGGGTTGATGCATTATAGGACCATTAACACTTTTATTAAGGGAATTAGCCGATACATTTGACGACGATGAAGACGACGAAGAAGGTGATGAAGTCTGCCATGTTTGCCTCTCCTTACCCGGTTTCTGGGTCGCCATTGATGAAATTTCTCACAGTTCAACCTCAAATGTCTCCCCCTTTGAGGGTAGAAGAGGGAAGAGAGAGAAAAGGAGAAGGGGTTTCAATGGAGAATGATGGTGAGAAATGGAGAAGTAGTCGTTGGTTCTTCATGGGTTAAAAGGAGGAGAGAGAGAGAGAGAGAGTAGAGGTGAGGTGATGTAGTTGGAAGCACGATTGAAGAAAGGGGAAAAAAACAAAACTAAAATAATTGAATTCGACTGTTTAATTGAATATTGTTGAGTTGGGTTTCTTTCCCGCGTATACCAATTGTAGGAGACTAGGAGTGTAGGACTATTGGGGTGTCGATTTAAGTAATTGGGTCGGGTTTGTTTGAGTGGGATTGGTTGGAATCATTTTAAGTTTGAGTTATTTTAAATGAGGATATTTTGATATTTGATACCACTAAAAACACCATGTTTCACATTTTTTTGCGGTTTAATTATTTTTTTTTCTTTACTACCACCTAAATCAGAGTTAGTTAAAGAAATAACTACCACTTAACGGGATCTGTTAAGGTTCCGTTAAGTTTATTCAGGGAAAAAAAAAACCATCCATCCTCAATAGCTAGCCCCCTCCCGTCAGCAACCCTTGGCCCAAAGCTTCGGTCGACGCCGGCAACCCCAGTCCCTCCCCTTCCCCCACCCAATAATCGGCACCCCTAACTTCCCCTTCCTCCCCCCTTCCGTTTTCCAATTTTTGACCACCCCACTCTCCTGACGCCCCTCACTCTCCCCAGCCCCGAAACCCAGGCCACCCCTTTATTTATGAAACCCAATTACCCAAACACACAAAATCCAAATTTATACAAATTTTTGTCATTTGAGAGAAAATGGTAAATACCCAATTTGTATTTATTTGAAAATTTCAAAATTCTGGGATTTTATCTTTATTTCTGAAAAAACAAAAAAATAACATTTGTAGCTCATTTTTTATCTTTTTCATGTGGCTTTGATGCTAATTAAGCTGTAAAAAAAGTGATACAAGATAAAAAGAAATGGAGACCCATTTGTATTTGGGGGTCTTCTTTCACAATTCTTTCAAGTTTATCATTTTCTCTCTCCAAATATTTATGGTGGGTGTGATGTGTGTGGATAAGAAAGTTGAAAAATGCTACTCTGTAATGATTTTGGGTGGGTTGTTGGGAAATTGAAATTAGGGGTGGTCGAAAATTAAGAAGGAATGAGGTGAAGGGGGAGCGGTGAAAATAGGTTGACAGGGGAGGTGAGCTGGCCAGAACATGGAGAGTGGGCTGCGTAGGTGGGGAAAGGGTGTAACGCCCCCGATTTACAAATTAATAATAAACAAGAATTAAAGGAAAATTAACGACCTTTAAATAAAATTGCGGAAGCATACACCTAAATCGGAGGTATTACCGCCACACTCGACAATTTGTCAAGTGTTAAGGCTTACAAAATCTCAATAATTACAACCCAACAAATCTAGGTGAGCTATTTATACAACTTTACAAACTCGATATAAAAACACTAATCGAAACACTTGAGCTTCTTTAATTACGATCACTTGATCAACCTGCTTAAACAATCTTGTCTGCTCACCATTACGGACAAATTCCAAAATAGATCGTCGCAGGGCCACCATAAGAAAAAGACATGGCCGCAAACACAAGTAGCACAACAAAATAACACACACGTCAGCAAAAAGCTGAGTAATCATCACATATCAGAATATATAGTATAATAGAATGATTGACAACACAAGCTCAATTAAATAATGTAGTTTAAAACTACATTACACATTATACTCTGAAAAAGAAAAATAACCTTTATCAACTCAACCTCGAATAGTAGTACGAACCTTTTACTCAATTAACTGATCATACCCAATAAGTGTGCCATGCTCGTTGTTCTATACCTAGCCTTGGACATGGGTAATTCGAATAACAAACCAACAAGTATAAAAACTTGAATACTCTCAATAACCAGAAAAACACCTTGAACCGGACCACATACGGGCCAATTCCCACTGTAGGGGACCATAGAAAAATAAATAATAAAGATTATATTGTACCTCATTCTTAACTCATGATTATCATCTCCTTACCAACATGCCAAGGACTAAGGTCTATAACACCGAGCCTCAAACCAAGAATAAAATATAATTCTCAACCTTTGATCTTATACATCGATCAAATAATAATTCAAAAACTAATAATAATAACTCAGCAATGGCACAGGTTCTCAAATAATACAACAATTTGATTCATAAAACATCTCAACTCTTAGGGAAATAATACTATCACCCAAAAATAATTAATTCTCAACCCAAATTAATACTCTGCATTAATAATCATAAAACCTCGGTAAAACAATACTCCCTATAACAACAACATTAAAAATCTAGAATAACACAATCAATCAATGCGACAATTAAATCGTATAATACCACATACCAATCATATACGTATAAATCATGATCATATATAATTCACAAATTATAAGATTTAAACATAACAATACAAAGTACAATTAATACTAACAATTTGTAACCAAATAAATCACAAAATTAATTGAGATCGTGTGATTACCTTAAAAAAAACACTAAGGTACGTATGCACAAGCATGGTTGCTCTACTAGTTTGGTCGAAAATCTTGAATTCACATGATCCAAAATAATGTGGATGAAAGAAAATACAATTCATCCAAACAACTCCAAGAAAAGAAAAAGGATGGCAGGAGGTTTAGTAACCAAAATCTTATTGACTTTAAAGAGATTAAGAAGAATGAACAAATGAATAATTAACATTCTTTGCTGACCTCGTAAAACCCACGCCTAGAAGAATAAGAAAACTGAAGAGCGTGAATAAACAAGGCCCCCCCCCCTTTTTTTTTATAAACAAGCAGTAAATATTATTAGGGTTAAATAGTTTATATACCCTTACGAATATAGAGTCCTATTTAAATTAAAATAGGGTTTTAAAACTTTCCGAACTCTAAAATAAAAATATGAGATTAGGAAAGTTTTTTAATAAATAAAAATAAACTATATATAAAATCATAAAATATTCGGGTATTACAAAGGGAGGGAGCGGTGTCGCCGGCTCCGACCGAAGCTTTGGGCGCCGGCCGCTAGCAGGGGGAGGGGCTAGAGCTGTCAATTCGGGAAAACTGATCGGGTTTAGGTCAAGTAAGTGTGGGTCGGGTCAACTCGGGTCGGGTTAATTCGGGTTAATGTCATAACCTATTGGGGTCGGGTTCAGTTGGCTCATGCATGTGACAGGGTAAAGTCGTATCCCTTAATCAAAAGTAATTACCTAAGTCCTCTAACTAAAGTAAATAGGGAAGTAGGGTCGAATCCACAGGGAAATTGGTCTTTCTATTCCTAATTAATTAATTATAATCTAAATTATTAAAGTAACCGATTGTTATTGTTTAAAGGAATTATACTACGAAGAATAAGTTTAGGGTAATCAATAATAAGGAAGACTAGGGTCACAGGTTCACCAATAATTAATATTCTTGGATCAAACATAACAATCAATAATTAACATTGCACAAATAACATGATTAACGGGCTCTCGCAATTTATTAATCAACATAGATCTAACAGGCTCTCGCAATTTAATAGATCTAAGTTCCTATTGAAAATAGCCTTTAATATCAAATTAACATCTGTTCAATTCATCAATTCAATATTGCTAAACATTCACAATCAAATTACATCTGCTCGATTCATAATCTAATTGCAAAGAATTAAAACAATTCAATAAGAAATTATCATGCAATATCAATAATCAATAATAACAAAATATCCCTTCATATTAATTATGGATCCCCATAAACCCTAGAATTAAACTACTCAGACATAATTAAATCTAAACTAAGCAAAGCAATTAAATAAGCCATAAGAAATTAAAGTAATAAAATTACTAAAATAAATAAAGAAGAAATTGTTACCGAATCGACAGAATTACAAAGTGGAGTTAAGAACAAAAGTAAAAGTTTGAGAGTAATCTAGAGAGAGAAAATAATCTAAGTAAAGAGAGAAAGTCTAATAGAGAAGGTAATACTAAGAGTTTAATTAAAAGGAGAGAGAAAAGTTAGAGAGAGAAAGAGAGAAGAAAAACTAAACTAATCTAAAAATAATTAAGGAAAAGCTAAACAAACTAAAACTAAACTAAACTACAACTAAAAATTAACTCATGAAAGCCTCCCCAAAACCCACATACTACTTCCTTATATATCTATAATCTTCTTAAAAGAGAAAACATGGTTTGCCTCAAAAGGTAAGTTGCACAGTATATTGTTTCCCATAAATTCCATCCATATCCCTTTTTATTTATTTTTTTTTTTTTAATTTTTAAATTTGTACAAAGTTTTCTAGAGTTCAACCGTTTACATGCGTTGCAGCGTTGGCAAAGTTTGTTTTGTTTACTTTTTTGGGGCTCTTTTATTTATTTATTTATTTATTTATATACTTTATCCTTTTGCAATTTTTTTTTTTTTGTATTATGCTTTTGTATTTTAGCAAGGTTAGCAAGGATTCCCTGTTAACCCATCACGTGGCAATTTTTTTTTTTTTTTTTTTTTTTGGGGGGGGGGGGGGGGTGGGGTATTTATGGTTTTTTTTTTAGCAACAGTAAGTGGGTTATTTCATCAGTTGTCATGTGTCAGTGATTTTTTTGTTTTTTTTTATTTTTTGTTTTATTTATGGTCTTTGCTCTTTGGTGGCAATGTTGTGTCTCACTCTTCCGGCTTTTGTTCCACACGTGGCATCTCCCCCTTTTTTTCGGTGAGTGATAATTCTCAGTCATTAGATTTACATGCAGTTATAGGAGTAGTCAAATCTAAATTGATAAGGTTCTGCATTGTTAAGATATGTACAGGTGTTGTATAGTATCAATCTTTTGCCATGCATTCTTTGTTGATGATAATGATCGAGTTACTGTTCATATTTTTGATTTTTTTTTTACTGTCTATATAAGTAAATCTTTGATGCAATGATCACATATCACTCCATCTTCGTCCTAAAAATATTGATATATCAAATTAATTTATTTCTATTTCGGTGATTATACTAATCAGAATCGGCACATAATAAGGTATTATTAACAGATTATTGTACGATTGTAGCATTCGTAATTATTATAACAATTTATTATTTTTTTTTTTTAGATGTTTTAAAGTTTAAATTTACGGTGGTTATATGTAACACCGTAGAAATTCCTTTCCTTTAATGTAACACCCCCAAATTACTCTCTAATATTAACAATAGTAATCCAACTTTAGGGAGTAATCATGGGAGTATTACCGCCACGTGATTACGTAAGGCTTAACAGAGTTTTGTAGCGGAAAATAGTACTTAACTTTGATTAATGATAATAATATTAGTAATAATAGTTTGATACACTTCCAAAGTAATTATACTACTAATGCTATGTTTATTAAGTTAAACTAGGTGATCACCGCCCATCGTTCCCAATGCAGCACATAGTTCATGTTGTAAGATCGCCACCACCTATCTACTCATCAAAATGATAAGTAGGGCCAAGCCAAAACAAAACAAATACGTATTAGCCAAAATGCTAAGTACATACAAATGCTAGTCATGTGAAATCAATTTAATTAATTAAACATGCTTTCGAAGAGGTTTAACTTTAATAAATCATATAAAAATTCTACCGTAGTTGTCGACTACGGACGACTATAGTCGACTACGGTAATAATTTAATCTAAACCGTTGATATATTATATGTCTAATCGTAGCCGTCCAATTCGACACCTAGGTTACACAGTCATCAAGGGAGTGTTTGGTTATTATTTTTTTGGTTTTACACACATCATTTTTTTAGTTAAAATTGTTTTTTTTTTTTTTTTTAATTTCAAATTTAAGTATTTCATATTCATTATTATTCAACCCATATAATCTTTAAACTTATCACATTAACCTTCGTATGAATTGAATTGAACTTCATCTTCAATCTATGACATTGTTTTCAACCATTCATCCTTCATCGATCTAAAAATGTTTGATCTAAAAATTGTTTGGTTGATTATTAAGAATGTAAAAGTAAGATTGATTAAATTATACATTATTAATTAAACATGATTATCCAAGAAGTATAACAAATAAAAAAAAAAAAAATCAGCCTCTGTCATGATTCATCTCTTTTATTAACCTCCATTGTCAACATTGTCATTGAGCCTCCATATTTTACTCATTATTTACCTTCATCCTTCAATAATAAATCTAGTAAAATTACCAAAATAAAATCTCAAGAGATAATTAATCTGAATGTAACTTATAAAAAAAGACAATTTTAAACTTATGTTTCATGTTCATGTACAATAATCATAAGTATAAACGGTGCTTCATGTTTTTTTAATCATAATCACCATTGATGAAGAGCTTTAAAGCTCTAAAAAAAAAAGATAAAAAAAATAATACGAAGTATAATATAAAATGGAATTGAGGTATGATTAAAAAAAAAAAAAAAAGGAATTGAGGTATAAAAATAAGGGGGAAAAGGCTGTAGTTTTTTAAATTGCTTTTTTTGGAAAAAAAAAAAAAAAAAGAAAGAAGAAGTTGTAGTTAGTTAGACGTAATTGAGGATTTGAGGGAAGTAATTTTTTTTTTTTTTTTTTTTTTTTGAGGAAATTTAGGCATAAATGTGTAATTGAGGATATATGTTTTTATTTTTGATTAATTTTATCTTCATTTATCTATACTTAATATATCTTCACACATAAAAAGATATATTCCTACAAAATTTTGTTAATATCTTATAATTATGTTAATAGGATATTTTTTTACCAAATTGGTGTATTTAGCGTATAAATTGAAATATATTTTTACTATATTTTTTGAAGAAAAATATACTTGTACTATTATACATAATTATATGTCATACTTTTTAGGCATACATTATTTACATTTGCCAAAAAAAAAAAAAATATTATTAGCATCACGTTATGTGACTTGTACTATCGTTTCATAGATTTCTACTTTAATAATAATAAACCATGATGATGCTAATAAGATCTTAGTGAGATAGAGTAACACTAATAAATCTAGTCTTAGTTACTAAAAATGGATGTGATTATACGAAGTAACCATAAATTTCTATAATTTGTTAAAAAAAATTAAAAAAAAATAAAAAATAAAGAATTGAACCATTTCGTTTAGGTACATCCAAATATAACTTAGCTATGTATACACAAAATGGAAAACATTTTATATACCATAATCTATGTGTTATTCAATTCTTATCTTTGTCAATCGTCCAGATTGACTAATTATAATATTTGAATTTTGGGTACGCCTAAAATTCAATTGGGAATATCTTAAAGAAAATGTATTAATGTTGTAAGGGTCGTGAGTTTTTTTTCTATGCAAGAGTAATCCGTTGAGAACAATAGGACTAATAATCGAAATTGTTAGGATTCTTGCGTGTATGAATTTTGATAACTATCCTTCGATTAAAAGCAATAATCTTTAGCAATTTATTTTGGGACTAACTAGTAGCCGTTTGGGACCGCCTAATTTTGTTCTATGTTACGTACTAAGTACAGTCAAGTATATATATATTTTCGAATATCCCTAAATTATTTCAAGATATGTAAGTGGTTTTCAATCTAAACAAGGATCGTAATGTAATAGGTAATAATGTTTTAGCCAAACAACTATTTTTAGCATTTAAAATCAGTCTTTTTAATTATTTTGAATAAGAACCGTGATTAAGCTAATGAGCCTTAATTAGAAAGAGTTGTAATAAATCTAGTCAAGAGTGCTAAAACGGATGTGACTATTCGAAATAACTTTATACTTCTAAATTTTGTTAAAAAAAAGTATTTTTTTTTTTGACGAGGTTAAAAAAAAGTATTGAACCATTGTGTTTTAGGCATGCCCAAATATAACTTAGGTGTACCCAAATTAGGAAACTTTTTATACACCTTGATCTATGTTTTAATCAAGTCTTATATATCTTAGTCAATTATTCTGATTAACAATAAAAACAACTTTTGAGTACGCCCAAAATTATTATTACGTACTACGTACATTCAAGTATAATGTCTTATCTTTGTCAATCATCCTTATTGACTAATAAGATTCGAATTTTGGGTACACCAAATTAAATTGGGGATGTCTAAAAGCAGAATTTATGTATTCTCTAAAGGTTGTGAGTTTTGTTCTACACAAGGTTAATTCGTTGTAAACAATAGGATTAATAGACGAAATTGCTAGGATTCTTGTGTGTATGAATTTTGATAATTGTCCTACGATTAAAACCAAACTAACATATATGTAGTGTTGCATTTTGGGACTAATTAACTAGTAATCATGTGGGACCGCCTAGTCGTGTCCTTTGTTACGTACTATATATGTACATTCAAGTATATGTTTTCTTGACCCCTAAATAAATTTAAGATAAGGGAGTTTCTTAATCTAAACAAGGATCATTATGTAATAGCTGATGTTTTGGATGAGCAAGTGTTTTCAGTATCTAAAATTGGTCTTTCAATTTTAATAAGAGTCTTGATAAGCTAATAAGACCTTGGTTAGATAGAATGACAATAAAAATTTTGTCAAGTGAAAAATGGATCACATATGATTATATAATATGACCTTAAACTTTTATATTTTTTTTTAGAAAAAAAGAATTGAACCACTTCGTTTTAGGTACGGCCAAATATAACTTAGTATACCAAAATAAAAAACAAATAATACACCATGATCTATGTCTTGGTCAAATCTTATCTTTGTCTCCCTCAAAAAAAAAAAAGTTCGTAGCTTTGTAAATCGTTCTAATTAACTAAAAATTTTTTGGATATGCCCAAAATTAAATTGGGGATATCTAAAAGCGAAATTTATGTATGTATTCTCTATAGGGGTTGAGAGATTTTTTTCTATGCAAGAGTAATCCTTCGTTGTAAAAAATAGGACTAACAATCGAAATTGCTAGTGAATTTCGATAATTATCCTTCGATTAAAAGCAAACTAATCTTAAGTGTTTTATTTTAGGACTAATGGTCTGTTCACATTTACTTAATTTCAGTTCAGCTCCAATCATTTCAGTTCAGCTGAGGTCATCAGTTCAGCTCCTAATTTCCTTCTCTCATAAAATATCATTCCAGCTCAGTTCAGTTCACTTTAGTTTAGTTCAGTTCAATTCAGCTTCAACTAGTTCAATTCAGCTCCAATTAGTTCAGTTCAGCTCAGTTCAAAAAATGTTAACAAGTCCTAACTAGTAGACGTTTGTGACCACCTAATTATGGTATTGTTATGTTCTACGTACATTCAAGTATATGTTTTCGCGTATCCTTATATTAATCTAAGATAAGAGGGTTTCTCAATCTAGATAAGCTATGGATCGTTATGTAATAGGAACAGTACACCTTTTAATATATTATTAGTATAGATTTAGGCTTTAATTTCTACTTTGAAAAGAATTGTGATTAACTTATATTATGAGACCTTGTTTAGATAGAGTGACAATTAATCTAGTCAAGATTACTAATTATAAATGTGAATATACGAAATAGTTGTATAAATATTTATTTATGTATTTTGTAAAAAAAAAAGAAAAAAAAATTGAAGCCCTTTGTTTTAGGTACACCTAAATGTCTTTCAAAAAAAAGGTACGCCTAAATATAACTTAGGTATATCCAAAAGTGACAACTTAATCTAGATAGAGTGACAAATAATCTAGTCAAGATTACTATATACGTATGTGAATATCCCAAATATCCGTATTAATATATATTTATGTATCTTGTACCAAAAAAATAAAATAAAATTGAACCACTTTGTTTTAGGTACGCCTAAATAAAACTTAGGTATACCCAAAATGGGAGATAGTTTATACTCCGTGATCTATATATAAATCAAGTCTTATATTCCTCAAGCGGTCTGATTGACTAAAGAATATCATTTTGGGTACGCCCAAAATTAAATTAGGGATATCTAAAAGCGAGTTTTATGTATACTTTGTGAGTTTGTTCTACGCAAGATAAATCCATTACAAAAACAAAGAACTAATCGATATTGCTATGATTCTTGTGTGTATGAATTTCAATAAATATCCTCGGAATAAAGACAAACTAATCTTTTTCTTTTTATTTTAGGAGTGACTAGAAGTTGTTTGGGATCATGTAGTTACGTTTATTGTTACGAACTACGTACATTCAAATATTTGTTGTTGCTTAGAAATTATATGTACTCGATGTCAAGTTGTTTTTGTTAGAAACGAGTGTGATTAGATGAAGTAATGATTGCTATATAGTATATTTCTATGGATTTGGGGGAAAATATAAAAGATCATTTTAGATACTCCCAAATTTTACTTGGGGATATCTAAAAGTAAAATATAAAGACAAGAAAAAAAGACATTCATTTTGGGTGCACATAGGGATGGCAATGGGTCAGATGGAAGGGATGGAAGTATACCAGTGCGGCTCCAGTAAGTTCAGTTCAGTTTAGTTCAGCTTATTATAGGCGTTAAACTAAGGGATGTTCTCTTCAGCTTATTTTCAGTTCAATTCAGCTCTAGTAAGGGCATGTTCACTTCAGCTTGATTTCAGTTCAGTTCAGTTCAGTTCAGTTCAGTTTTAATCAGTTTAGTTCAGTTTAGCTCTAATCAGTTCAGTTTAGTTCAGTTTAGTTCAGTTCAGTTCAACTCCTAATTTTCCTCTTTCATAAAATATTCATTTAGCTCAATTCAGTTCAGTTCAGTTCAACTCCAATCAGTTCAGTTCAGTTCAGTTCAGCTCCAATCAGTTCAGTTCAGCTCCTAATTGGAACTGAACTGAACTTAATTGAGCTGAAATTAATATTTTATGTGAGAGGGAAATTAAGAGCTGAACTGAACTGAACTGAACTAAACTGATTGGAACTGAACTGAACTGAACTGAACTAAACTGATTGGAACTGAACTGAACTGAACTGATTGGAGCTGAACTGAACTGAGCTGAACTGAAATTAAGTAAATGTGAACAGGCCCTAAGATATATTTATTTAGTTATATACAATTAATCTTAAATAAAGATTTATTTACTTAAAGTGTTAGACTAAGAACGGTATCAATGCAAATTATATTCCACTAATTTTTTTTTTTTGGTGAAGATATTCCACTAATTTTATCGTGGAGTATATACAATCAAATATATCTTTATCTTTTTTTTTTTTTTAAGAAGAACAAATATATCTTATCCTTATCTATGATTTAGTCATATATCATATTAGTTGGCTGACTTGTAGCCTAATAATTCTCTAGTAACTTGCATATTTGACGTTGAATGTAGTTTTATTTTTTTTCTTCCCTTAAACTCACGTTTAATGCATGCAATAATCACATAATATATTTTTGTTAGTTATAGAAAAGATTCTTGGTATCTTCGTGATATTTTTTTTGACAAGAATATATTTGTGATATTTTTTGTATGATGGTTAGGTTTGGAATAGATTCTTTCCTTTTATTAGAACATATATTTTGATTTTATATTTATCTATTAACATAATTGATATTTCCAAGAAAAAATGACGCAAAATAATGTTAATAAAGGAAACAATAATGCAAATCAGTTTTTATTTTTTTTGTATATTCATCTTCAACCTAAAATCATGTTCATAGCTTCAACATCCAATAATGGTGGATGATTATTCACAAATTCATATGGCTGATCAAATTAAACATAAAATCATACCTATTCTAATAATTAATCACGAAATAATAAGATATAATCCGTTAACTTTCAAGAATGTAGATATTGAAATTGATTACAAACTCTGATTTTAAGAAAATTGAAGCATATACGTAATGATTATACGTTAATTTTAATGAAATCTTAAATAATTTGATGATTTTTAGATGTATTTTGGATGATTAATGAAAATTGAAGGTTAAAAAAAATAATAAAAAAAAACCTTAATTTGAAAAGAAAAAAAAAATTACCCTCTAAAAGTAAGAAAACAAACAACACTTTGCTGACGGGGTGCTGACTGGTCATGACTTAAATGAGGTGTAAATTAGATTTTATAATTTTTCAAAACTGTAATATTCAAAGGATAAGATTAAGCAACAACCATAATAAACGGTTTAGATTTAATCCCTTAGCGTAGTTGTCCATAGTCGTCTATAGTCGTCCGTAGCTGACGACTACGCTAGAAGCTTCGTAAATCATAATTCATCCAAACCATTCATGCATAGAAATTCATGTATAAAAACTTGTCAAAAGAACCAATTTCCGAAACAACCAACTTTCCAAAGATAATTTCGAATAGGATGGATCAATCCGCATTTTTGTAAACCATTTTACCACCTAAGTGTGCACACCCCCCAAGCTAGTAACTCCTTTACATAGTGCTATCAAGGGGAAAGACTAGGTCATATAAAGTCCATAGTCTTCAACTTACTCCGCGTAGTGGGAGTTAAAAATCCAAAGATCCAAGGAATAAATTTCGATAAATAAACTTTCCAATATCCCATACTCGGGATAATTTAAATAATAAAACTTCCTTCTTGAATATCAATACAAGCTTATAATCAACCATATAAAATATTGAAACATCTGAGGTTAAACGATTAAAACATGCTTTACCGAAATATATTTCACAATTATTTAAACATGGTTCGAAATCACTTAACATGTAAATCACGTTGTATATAAAAGCCACTTTATAAAAGATCTAGCCACGTGTACGTACCTCGATCTTTGCACACAATTACGAAGCTCCTAATTTCGAACCCGAAATTCCTCCTATAACAATCAATAGTTCTGTAGGGAATATTTCAAGCATTATGATAACCCCAAACTTGAACCCCACTGTGATCATACACTAAAGTACGGTGGCGTTCCAAAGGGAAGGACAAAGAGCAAAAAGAGTCGCCAACAAGTTTTAAGGAACTTGTACCCAAAAGACAATCCAAAAGGACCATCAAATACTCCATAAGGTCTTGAACCAAATAGGGTCCGGGGATGAGGGTACGAATCCAATCTACAAAAGAAAGGACCCGCCCTATAAAAATAGGCCTCTACTTTGTTCTGCTCGTATTCATGTGCGCTTTTCGAATAACATACAAACATTATATTAAACCTACCCTGTTTATCTATGTTGGTTGAAATTAATGCACAAATAAAACTATTATTGGCGATCACTTGAGTTAAAATCACATTAGCCTAAACCAAATTATTAATTATCTTATTAAGCGTGATTTCAAGTACAAATTCCCTTTAAACCTGCATAAAAGGCGTGATCAAGCAATAACAAAATATAATCAAGCAACATAAATAATAAACAATAAATAATAATCATGATAATAGCACGATAAGGCATAATAAAGCTTGAATAATAATAGCAAGATCCTAAGCATGATACTAACAAGATCAATAACAAATCCTAGCATGTCACTAAACAATAAAGATCAAAGCTTTAAACCTAACATGGTACTAACATGATACTAGAAAGATAAGAGGCATCCTAAACATGATACTAGAAAGCATTAAAAACATCCTAACATGATACTAGAAAGCATTAAAAGCATCCTAACATGATACTAGGAATTATAAACAATAATAAGCATGCAATCTACATTGTGAAAGAAATAGGGAGTAAGCTAATCTACTTACTTTGAAGCCTCGTACCTCTTTCTAATAACAAAATACACAAGTTAGTAAACTTCAATAAAAATCAATAAAGAATAACTAAAGAATTAAATTGAAATCAAATTAAATAAAGTTTAGACTGGTTTTGGACCAAACCCTCAGAAATTATCAAACCTTGCACGTCTAGGGCGAAGGCAACTTCGAACTTGGCTAGATGACTCTAAGTCTAGTGTATGCGGAATATTGTATGTAAAAACTAGCTTAGAAAGAGAGAGAGAGAAAGCATGAATTGCTCAAGAGAGAAGAGAATAAGAATTGATAGTGATTGATGATTCTGAAAACAGGAGTTCGGACGCTATTTATAATGAAAATAATCCGGAAAATCACGGAATTTGATAAGGAATAAAACTCCACGCTGTCGCCAGGAATTAACTCTATCGCGACGCGACAATGTCTGTCGCGAGGCGACAGGGTCTGTCGCGCGGCGCAGATTTGTCGTCTGGCGACAGCCTGTATAAGCGCGTTTTTCTTCACACGGAATCCGATCTTTAATCAACTTGATCTACGGAATCCGTACAGAAGATAAAATACATATTTTAAGATAATAAAATAATATTTTATTCCAAATAAAAAACCTCTAAAGATAATTAATTATTAATCCTATCAATATTAGAATTAAAAAGAACTTTCCAGAAACTTCTAGAAAACTATAATTAATCCTAATAGTTTTAGGAATAGTAATTAATATTGGGCCCTCCTCTAGATCATTGGGCCGTATTAAAATAGAACACCGGGCCCAGTTTAGTATTTTAGCCATAACTTCCTCAATATTCATCGGAATTGGGCTTATAATATATCGTTGGAAAGGTCTTTTAAAGCCCCATCCAACTACACGATTATTGGACCCTTATCATGGACCAAAATAAACTGAAATGGACGTTTTCATATAAATAAAGTCATTTTCAAAAAACAGAGAGAAAAGAAATTAATTAAAACTAAACCGCGACACTTGACTTTCGAATCACTTTCACCTAATTCGATTATAACACGACGCACAAGGCATTCATCACTGGGTTTGGTTTTGGGGAGACACAAATGGGTGTCTACAGAAGCCCCCACTTTGACTGAGTTTGAAGAAACTTATGTTTCGAAAAACGAGAGTCAAAGTAGCGATAGGGACGGAGAATGATTCAAAATGTTCTGCAATTCCAAATCATTCTTATAACGCCGTTACCTGCAAAACTAATCATTAGTTAAAACAGATAAAAGAGTTAAGAAACGCGTATCTTGCACCGTCGAGCACATGTCTCTAGAGTAACCGTTTTGTTGTTGCTTCATATGTTGTTTGTGACAACCTCCACTGTGCCTTGTGAACGCCATCCTTGAAGATAACCATATGTCGTCGCCTTCAATATTCTTGGTGATAATCCTCCACAGTATTTCGGGAACATCATCGAAAATAACTGTATGTCGTCATCTCCTGGGTGTGGCTATATGTCGCCACAGCAGTATGTCGCCGCTATAGACAATCTCTTCTTTACCTTGAGAGACCGCCGAAGGTGACCTTGCTTCGCCATCTCCATCATTTGTGACACTACCTCGTCACGACCGTACTTCGCCGCTAAACAATTTCTCTTTATGTTGAAACATTGCCAAAGAATCACTTTACCTATTGACCCTTAATATCATTATTCATCATTACTTTATATTTGTGCCGGTACTTTGGTGCTTTTGCCTTCGTGAACCATTACTTTGGTGCGTTTACTGAACCAATATATCGGTGCCTTATTTGTTGAACCATTATTTCGGTGCCTTGAACCATTATTTCGGTGCCTTATTATGAGCCAATACTTAGGCGCTTTAAGCTAAAGTGAGACGATCTTTTATCAAGTCGATCACTCAGTGCATTTTGATCAAGCTGACTAAATCATGTCAATTACTTAAAGGGGCTAACTGGCGTACCAAGGAACCCAAATTACTAAACTGGACCCACAAAACCATAAGGAAAAGCCCAGAACTCTGTCGCCGCTCCAGCGCTGGCCAGAAACAACTGTCGCGAGCATTTGCAACTGTCGCGACAATTCTGTCGTTTGGCGACAGAATCGGGGTTTTAAAACCCGTCTTCTTCTTCTTTCTCATTTCGCTGCTCTGCTTCACGAAACTCACAAAATCTTCATTTTGCTCGTTCTTGCTCATTTCTTAACCGAATTCGCTCAAACTTGTTGCAAATCGAAGCTTTTCTCATATATTTTCCCGATCTATGTAAGTTTTGCTCAAACTCTACTCGGTTTTTGATGAATTGCATGTTCTTGTTCGCGTATTTTTCGAAAATTCGAAAATTCTTTTGCTTAATTTGCTTTGTTCGTCGAATTTTATGCCTTGAATTTGTTTAATTATGTTTGTATACTACCTTGGGAGTGTTTTGAGACTTGTTTGACTCAATTTGGTGAAGAAACGAACAATTCACCATTGTTGGACCTCTTAAGGTCGTGAAGAACAATGTGAGTCGTTCTTGGTATTTTAACTGCTTTTTTCTTGTACAATTTGTCACAAATATTCATCATATGTTTGCAAGAAATTGTTTATTTGCTCAAAGAATACTTCCATGCTTGTTTGAAATTTTTGCTCTGTTTTAGTACTACGTACTCTTTTTTTTGAACATAATATCATGCGGCTTAGGCGAACTTTAGATACTGTAGAAACTTAAGTTTAATTACTTTCACAAACTTTAGCATGGCTAGACGACGTGGTTCGAGTTCTCGGTCGAGGGACACGCGTCGAGAGGACGAGCCCACCAGTGAGGGCGAGGACGTACCTTCTACCTCCGGGTTGGGCGTCATGCCTGATTGGGACGAGCGCACCTTGTTTCACGCGCCAGTTCATCATTTGTCGGAGAGAATCCGACGAGGTCTAGCGAGTGGGAGGACCCGTAGCCATGGCTCGGGTAATTCCACTATCATCTCTTTGTACGACAACTTCATCTGCCGCGACGAGGGGCTTCGACATCTTTGGGAGTCATGTGGGTTGACTCCTCTGCTGCAGGCCACTCGAGCCATGTTTTCATACGATGGGGGTAACCTCGTCGTCCGGTCTTTGGAGGAGTTCTTTTGGGACACCACCAACACTTTTCACTTTCCCTGGGGTGAGATGACAGTCACTCCAGCTAACTTTAGTCTCATTACTAATGCTAGTTAGTTGTGACCGAACGCTTAGTTGTGACCGAACGCTACTTAGTCCACGAGCACGGATTAAACCTCCACTAATGCTAGTTAGTTGTGACCGAACGCTTCAATCAACCTTCAACGGAGATTAGAGTCACGAGCACACCATAACACCACCCAAGCACCACCACACGCACCACCACATGAGGGAGGCGCACGGATCTAGGGAGGAGGAGGAGAGGGCCGAAAGTAAGAGAGAGAGAATTAGGGTTTGGGATCTCTTGGTTGCTTGTCTGACAATTCACAGTGTGTCAATTGTTGTGTCATGCAACCCTAGGTATGGTTTATATTTATAGATCATATCTAGAAATAAAACCATGTCCAAATCCTAATTAAACTCTACTTACAATCCAAGCCCAAACATAAGATGTGTCATATACTCATGAGGCCCAATAATGGGCCTCTAACTTGTTTAACCCAATACTCTAGTGTGTGACCTTGTAGGATCCATCCTATAAGGCTTTGGACCATTTGACAAGCCCAAAGTCCAATTGTCATATCTAGCAACATACATTGGCAACCTTATAGTATGAACTTATTATCTCCATAACTGTGATCCTATGATATATCTAGTAATTGCACTTATCGAAGACATAACTCCTTCAATCTCCCACTTGTCTGAGACAAGTGCGCAATATTCAAATTCCTTAAGTCATTTTGTGTCGATTTGATAATATGATTGCATCTTATGCAATCTATATTAATCTACAAATCGTTTCTTGAAACCCGAGTTAGAATTACAAAACAAATGGTTACTATGTAACACATTTGAGCACGGCCATGCATTTTCTGAATTCTCCCTCTTCAAGAGGCCAAAACATGACACATTCCTAATTTAATAGGTAGACTCTATCCAATCTTGTGGCAACTAAAGCTCCCACTCAATTCATGAAGTGACCGGGAAACATCCTTTATAATCCCCATTTACGGCAAGACGTTTGAATGTACCACAGTCAAAACAATCATTGAATAGAAACAGTGTTCCACTCATGTCAAAGGAATCCACTAATATATCCGGAAGTTCTATACTTGAACTTCAAAGTAGGTCTATAGTTCGATCCTGCATCATTCATGCATATCCATGTGATTGACCGAGCATTATCACTATGCTCCCATAGCCCATGAAACTGCACTATCCAATCAATCTTACATGCTAGTTCAGTATAAGAAATCATTTATGTCCACTTTAATGATTCCGAACTAGGAACTTAATAATATATGAATTTTGTTCACCTGTGGGGTTTCATTCAAAAGGTCATCAACCTAGTGAGCCCATCAATTCATAATTATTTTGGACATTTTATTTAATCTTGAAACCACGATTAAATAAGATTGAAACTTTGTTTCAATTGATAAACATAATTCTGCAAGCTAATGTATTTACTTTTGTAATATGCTTTCTCAAAACATACACAACTAAAATTACATAACTTGCTTCAATCCAAAAACCTTAGTATGACTCTCATACCTTGGTCATGGAAGGGGTTTAGAAAGTAGAGTTCATGAGACATTCTCATAAACATGAATTTTGCAATTTCTAAATTTTATAATCATTTTCATCTCCATACACTAAGAATTTTCCTTCGCCCTTTCGCAAGGAACTTTGGAATTTCTAATTTGTACTCCAACGTCACATTATTGGATTTCGATTGAAATCTATCATCACTTGTTCTTTAAAACACGTGAATCAAATAGACGAGTATAGTCCATGGCATGCATGATGCATCCTTTGCGAATTGCATAAGGTTCATCACTCAAAGTCTTAATTTCATCAACCTTTCTCAAAGTATTGAATCATTAAGCAATGTGCCATGTTACATGGGATTGAAACTCCTTTCAATATAATGTTGAACCCTATAAGAATCTTATCAATATAAGCTTCTTAACCAAACTCAAACATGCTTCGAGACCCATCTATATAGATCTTGAATCCCAAATGTACTCATCTTCTTCTCCAAGGTTTTCATACAAAATGCATTAACCATTACTTGACTATTCAAGCAACAAATAATCGCTCTTTGTACTAGACCAAGAAGACTTCATAGCTCCCACTAAACATCTTGTACACTCAAGACCTTTTCCTTCATTTTACGAGAACATCAAACGATTTGACTAACTCGCAAAATTAAGAACATTAACTCCCTGATGCTAACTACAATCCATTATTGATCTTTTATGCATCCCTAGGATTATTGGATCTCCAAACTTTTGATTGTATCATATGCAAATCTTCTTTCATGAACAATTTCAAGAAAGTGTTTTGAAATCCATCTACCAAATCTCATAAGGTAGAAATCACTAAATATCTTTAATAGATCTTTGCAACATGTAAAGGTTTCATCGTAATCATAGTCATACTATGAATTAGTTGAATCCTTTAACAAGTCTTTGCTTTAGTTGGAAAACATTTTTCTTTCTTGTCTGTTTTGCTTACATTGGGTTTCACCCAAATTAGGCAAATTATTCAAGTGTCATACACTTGCTTACAGATTTAGAATCTATTTCAGATTTCATGGTTTTAAAACCACTTGGAGTCATAACTTGTCAAATCATCTTTATTACTTGCATAATCATCATCATGTTCCAAAATAAATATTTTAGAACTCTTAGTCAATATGAAATCATATTTCTTTGGCTAAGATTTTCATATGCTAGTTATCATTGTGGGTTTGATGCAACAATTGAAACTCATACAACAACTTTGTTTAGTTTTCAATGAGAAACGACAATAGAGGATTTGCACTTGGAATGTACTACTTTCGACACATGGTTATTAATCCCATTACACTTAATGAGACCACGCATTGTCATTTGTATCATGAGGTGAATCATCCTCATATTGTTGCTGTTATTCGATAACTTCTCAAATTTCTTCAAGATTTTCGAAATCACTTTTCTTGAACTCTTTCAAGGCTCTCGAACTTTTCAAGATTCTTATACTCCCACTTGCCTTTTGAGGAGGCATATTTAGCATAGGGTGAACCAATCATGGTTTGAACCACGTTTGTTTGTTGCTTTTGCTTTTCTCAAACTCTTTTGAGATTTATACTACTCCCACTTGACCTTTTGGAACAATTTCCATAAGGGCACCTACTTGAGCAACAAACATTTTGTGCTAAGTATGGTTGTGTAGTAGTACCCTGTGCTCTATATAGGAATTGAACGTGCATCAAACGGTTTAATACATGTTTTTCCTTGCTTTGTAGAAAGACTTAATAAGAACTTTTCTTATCCATATCACATATGAAGCCTTTGCTACATTCTGATTTGACCTATGTATCTTTGTTTAGTTTTGTAGCTTATCTTAAAAGTATATCCCTTGAACAATGGTTGGAAGATAGGTAATTTACATCCATTATCAAAGTATATCTCATATAGGTTGATAGCTCCCTTCATAAACACTTCACAAGGTTTTCTTTCGGATTTTGTTGTAAAACGATTTCACAACTCTTGGATGTTTATCAATGTCTTGGCTTAAATTCTCACAATTACAATCATATTGTAGTGTAATCATTATCTTGTCAAGTTGATACTGAACTTCATACTGAACATTTTGAACTTTTCAAAATTTTCCTTTTTATGCTTCAACCAAGCACAAGTAGTGATCGTATCACAAATGAAGTTTCATTGTCGTCTCTAACCTTTGAACCTTTGGTTTTCTTACATCGATATGTATTCGACCTTGAGTTCACATCATCATTTCTCTAAATGGTGACTTAGTCAAAATTTCAAATTAGAATGATAATTACATATATCAATAGATTCATAATCTAATGATATTGAAAGTCCATCCTTTTGGATCTTCCGCATGCAATTTTCACTTTCATTCGAATTAATTGATATTTTAGAGACAATTTATATATATAGAAATGGTTTAATTATTTCTATCATATAGAATTTTAAACCTATTTAGCAATTCAAAACACATTATGACTCAATGAAGCATAGAATAACATTTATTCCACGTTTTGAATCTTCGATGCTTAGTCATTACTAACATTGAATGGTGTTTTGATAATGGCAAGAATAAATAACATTTATTTAACTCTAGCCAATTATTAGTGGTGAAATACTGGTTCTACTTGTAAAGTTGCAACTTTTGCTTCCAAACTTGTAGATTCTACTTGTGAAGTAGCAACATTTGCTTCTAAACTTGTAGATATATTTCTCCTTTAGCAATAACTTCTTCCTTTAGTTCAATCACATTGTGCAATGAGTGATCTAAACAAGACATCATATGTCCAAGAAGTAGCAATATGCCAAATCAATTTCTATAATATAACTCTTAAATTTGAACATTTCCATTCTTTTACCTTCCAACTATATGAGGTAGTATCTAATCAATTGGAATTGATCCATTTAATTTGAAACATTTGTTGTTCATAACAACTTTTAGTATGTAAGTAGTTCTAGGTTTGAGAAGTAGCAACTTGTTTGCATTTCTTGGCCTATAACTTCTTAATGCAATCCTCATATATTCATAAACCTTTCCCTTTGAGCCACTTAGAACATCTCTCTTAGGTTCAAAATGATACCTTGCTCAACTACTTTAAGCATTTTTCATGATTTTGCTAAGTCTATTCTATCATTATTTATATTTGAGTTTAATCAAGTATTAAACTCTATATAAAAGTAGATGAAGAATATTGTCATTTGATCAACTTTTGATCATAGATGTTTCCAATCACTTTCTCACATTCAATCATATTGAAGATAAGAGATTTTATTGGATTTTATACTTGTCTTTTGGAGGGTTTGTACCTCCCATCTCATTATATCCCTTGAAACACTTTTCAAAATGAAGATGTGTTGGTATTTTACTTAAACATTTTGAATAAAACCAACCTTAGACATGTGACATGAATTTCTAAAACTTGCCTTTTAGAACAATCTTAGCAAAATTGGGATATAGGTTTATGGATTATCTTTTAAACTTTTTGAGAACGTTTCTCAACTTTATTTTCAATCGAGGAGATTATATAATAATAAAATTAGAACGACATGTTACTTATAAGTAAACGCAAAATTCAATTATGTTTATTAAATTTAAAGTACCATAAGCGAATTAAATTGGTAACTTTAAAAACACTCTATTCAATTTAAGTGATCCCAACTTGAATTAAGTGATTCCAAGATCCTTTATTTGTGCAATAATTAACCAGAGTGAAGCCCCGCATCAACCATTACATTTTCAAGGTGAGTAAACTCTTTACTGATTACAACTCTTGTAATTCTTGGTTGAATAATTAACCATCGCATGTTTAATTATTACTCTTAGCTTCAAGGTTCTAAACTATTTAGGTAACCTTGTTGAATATAACCAATTAAAAGTGTAGATATGCGGTTCTACCCCCACTTCCCCAAGATATATTATGATGCTCAGCTGAGTGCTGACCCATCACAAACGATCAAGGTTTTCGTCGGGTTTTTAATTGGAAAAGCTGCATCAATATTACTGGGATCTAGATTTATTATGTTGTGATTAAATAGTGAACTCTAGCGCATCATCACAAAACATCAATAAAATCTAACATGCATAAAATACTGAATGCATAAATAAGACATAGCATGGCCCCTAATCCTAAGAAAAATAATAAAGTAAATGCTCCCACTTGAATCATCATGGATCGCATCCATCTTGCTCCTTTGGGCCTTCACTTCATGGGCTTCTTGGATTAACTGCAACCTGTAATTCTACTCTATTCTATCTACTACTTAAATAAAATAAAATAAAATTACAAAATACTTTATCGGTTCGAAGACCGTACTAAGATTACAAAAATACATCACGATGCGCAGATCGTATTTAGCAATCTACTGGGCCATACTAGTCATTATATAGCAATAAAACAACATCATATATTATAAAATTGCCACATAATAAATCACTCATCATGCTTTCCTAAACTATAACATCTGATGATCATAATTAAGGAAACATGGCATCTAAATATCTCATATTTTAATTAGTGCAATTAGATAATATCATATATTATTCATGATCATCAATAAAATATCATATATTCTAAATTAGTCATGAGATAGAATCAAATCTTATTTTAATCTTAAAAGATAAATCATATTTATCCTCAAAGATTATCCTAACAAAGTTAGGAAATTCTATCCTAATTACTAGCCAATCACAATATTTTAAATCAATTATATCCAAAAATAATTATGGGATAATCACATTATTTAAATCAATCTTTATCTTTTTGGAATATGCTCAGAATATTCTAACAAATCCTATCCAAAATTAACAACCTTAATTAAGGATAATTATCAAAAACCAACTTTTGAAATTTGATTTTATCCTAAAATAAAATCAGATTTTATTTTGAAATTATCTTTAAAATAAAATAATAAAAACATTTTTTTTTTGAAATCTGCTGCCACGTCAGCTAGGGGTGAACCCCAACCAACGCAGCAACAGGAAGCCGCAATGTGCGTCAGTCAGGGAGAGCCCAACCAACGCACAGCCGCAGCAAGGGGCAGAGCCCAGCCACGGCTCAAACAACCTGACCGAGATCGGAAGCCTGAGGAAACCACCTGACCAGAGTCAGTTCCTCTCTCAGTCGCCTTCCCGAAATCACCCTCCGCACGTCACGGCTAGGCAGGAGCCCAGCCACCAGCAGACGCAGGCTGCAGCACGCGGCAGTGCAATGTTGCACTTCGCTGCTGCCGCCTGTCCTCCGCCCTCTTCGCGCACCCTATCCGACCTACTGGCAGCCGCCGTGGCCCACCTGACGGTGGTTCGACCACCCAGCCACGGCTGCCCCTCCCAAGTTTAACTCTTTTCCTTTTTTTTTTTTGAGAATTTTAATCTAATTAAACAACATTTGTAAAATTAAATGAAATTAGGTCTTTTGAATTAAAACATAACTTTTATGCCTAATTCAATTTTGAAATTAAATTCACAATCTAATTTCAATTCTAGGGTTCTTCACAAAATTAATTAAAATTTAATTTAACTTTTAAATTAAAATATTGATTATACAAAAAATCATATTTTATGTATAAAATCAATTCAATTAAATTTATGAAGCATAAAATTTTCGAAATTCATCAAAATTAAGCACAAAAATCAAAATTTTAGGGCTTTATTTCAGTTAAAATTTTCGAAAATACTAGGGCTTAATTCGAATTTTGTTAGAACAATAGAACAATTAAATCATATTTAATCATATCCCAAAAATTAAATCTCCATTTAATATAAAGATTGAACCATAATTAATTATTCTCCCTCCTAATTGAATTAAAATTGTGGATTATCAAAGAATTATTGGCAATATGCGTAAATGCAATAGGCTAACTGATACCACTGTAGGGTTTTATAGGTACTACGCAGCGGAAATAACATGAATCATATTCATACAGTACCTAATCCAAGGATCTAATGCATAACACATAAAGCACAAATAATCGTACCTTTGAAGCGTGATTCCACTAGTGATCGAGCAAGAACAAGGGAGACAAAGAACCCCACGTGTGATTCCTCTACTTAGTCCACGAGCACGGATTAAACCTCCACTAATGCTAGTTAGTTGTGACCGAACGCTTCAATCAACCTTCAATGGAGATTAGAGTCACGAGCACACCATAACACCACCCAAGCACCACCACACGCACCACCACATGAGGGAGGCGCACGGATCTAGGGAGGAGGAGGAGAGGGCCGAAAGTAAGAGAGAGAGAATTAGGGTTTGGGATCTCTTGGTTGCTTGTCTGACAATTCACAGTGTGTCAATTGTTGTGTCATGCAACCCTAGGTATGGTTTATATTTATAGATCATATCTAGAAATAAAACCATGTCCAAATCCTAATTGAACTCTACTTACAATCCAAGCCCAAACATAAGATGTGTCATATACTCATGAGGCCCAATAATGGGCCTCTAACTTGTTTAACCCAATACTCTAGTGTGTGACCTTGTAGGATCCATCCTATAAGGCTTTGGACCATTTGACAAGCCCAAAGTCCAATTGTCATATCTAGAAACATACATTGGCAACCTTATAGTATGAACTTATTATCTCCATAACTGTGATCCTATGATATATCTAGTAATTGCACTTATCGAAGACATAACTCCTTCAGTTTTCCCCTGATCGAGGTAGTAGAGTGCTACTGTACTACCTATCTGCCGTTCGCGACCTTGGGTTGGTCGGGACATATGATTGGGCCAGCATGGCCTATGCTGATTTTCTATTGGGCTTACGGCGTTCCTGTCGTCACAAGGCCCTGTCTGGAGAGGTCGCCCTGTCCAGTTTCTGGAGGGTCGTAGAGGTATGCCTCTCTTTTTTTATCACCTAAATTTTGCTCTAGATTTTTAGGAACATAATTTTCACTAATTTTTGCTTTTGTATAGATTTGGTTCTACGAGTATTTTCCCTCTCTTGCGCCAGCGAGGCCTTCTCCTCGCGTGCTCCCCATTGCTGCTAGTTGGGGTGGCCGCAGAGGTCCGCCGGAGGTGTCACGCCTTCGAGAGATGATCCTCACGGTGGGTTTTTCTCTTAATTCTTACTTTTTGTTTTATCACCTTTAGCATTAGTGTCTTACTTAGTGTTGTTCCAGGATCCTAGCCCGGTATATCGACCTTGGGCTGCTTTCCCTATCCCTGCGCTGGCGGCGCAGTACACAGCTGAGCGTCGCTATTTTCTGGGGACGTATGATGCGGTGGTCTACCTAGGGGAGCGGGTGGCCATCCAGCACTCCTCAGATTCCTTCGTTGTTCCTGCTCCCCCACCTAGGCATATGTTTCACGATGCCTTGCAGCGGGATCGCGCTGGTGGTCCTTCGCGAGGTACTCACTGGAGGTCCCATATTCTTCTCGAGCAGAGCTATGAGGAGGATCTGCTACCGTTGCTGGCGCCGGCTCCTATCCCTTCAGAGGAGGCAGCGGTACGCTTTTATTTGTTTAGTTTTATTTGCTTTAGGTAGCCCCCAAGTATTTTCTAACTTTTACTTTTAACAGGCTGGTCCTAGGGAGTTCATTCCTCCGAGGATGTCTATACGTTACCAGGGTACGTATGGGCCGATCGAGGAGCTCATTCCGCCCGCTCCAGAGGGAGAGCAGTTTGTGGAGCGGTCTATTCCTCGTCACCAGACTCGAGTAAGTAGTTAGGTTATTTTATGTCATCCTCATATTGACTTTATATTCGTTATTTTGACTTGATTGTTTCGACAGTTCTCTCGCGAGGTAGTGACGGCTATGGCCAGGTGCATTGACGCCTTTCGCAGCCAGCTTGTGAGGTTGCGGAACCGTGCTACCTGTCGTAGCAACGATGTTGAGGAGGAATTATTTTACTTTCACTGTTTTTGGTTTTATTTTTGTTGTATTTGCTAACTTGGATTTACTTTTGCAGGGGCAGCCTATTCCTTCTCCACGCACTCGATCGAGGCCGGAGCCTAGGAGGGAGACTACTAGGTCTGACTCGAGGCGTCGCCGGACTACTTCTAGTGGCCGAGGTGGTCGTTCTGAGGCCGCCGCTGTAGAGGATTCGGCGTCATCGCCTGAGGATATTCCGACCGGGCCGACTGTTCGAGGTGGGATGGGTGGTGGGACATACGAGTTCGGCTCGTCATCACAGCAGCCCTTGCAGCCCCAGCCTCTTTCTGTCGGGTTTCAGGGCGAGGTTAGGTGGCCTGGTCCTGAGCTGCAGTTTGCGTCATCTGGTGGTCCAGGGGACGATGATGGACATACTCCGCGGAGTAGGGCATTTTTTGATACATTTGGTATTCCTCGCGACCTGCGACCTCCAGCACCATAGTTGTACCTGTACTTGTTTTTATGTTTGACTTTTATAGGACTTTGCCTAGTGTATTTATGCGACTCATGTACCAGACACTTGTATATATGCACTTATTTCATTACTTATTGAACATTTTACTTAGTTTGTCATTCTTTAATGTATGCATTGTGTGTGGAACAGTGTAATTTTTCCGTCATTTTTAATATTAACGGAGGGTACCGACTCTCTCCCCCAAAAAGAAAAAAGGAAAAATGAGAGCAAGCTTGAAATTAATTAAGCTTTATTATTATAATAATAATAATGATGGTCATAATGATAATAATAATAATAATAATAATAAAAATAATGATAATAATAATAATAATAATAATAATAATAATAATAATAATAATAATAATAATAATAATAATAATAATAATAATAATAACAATGAGGTTATGAGAAGAGAAATAAAACAGTAAGTCAAGTCGAATTCGAAATCAGATACGTAAAAAACACGGTTTCCTACGCGCAATAGGTGACGCTGTTAAGGAAAGTACTGGCGCCGCGTAATCCAATCTGTCACCACGCGACAGGCTCTGTCGCCAGGCGACAGGCTCTGTCGCCAGGCGACAGCCTCTGTCGCCGCGCGACAATTTTGTCGCCTGGCGACAAACACGTTTTCCTATTTCCTACAGGAATGGAAGTCTGTCGTGCAGGAAAGGTTATAAATAGCCCCCAAATAACCCGTTTACTGCATAATTAGATCAGCTTATCAAATAGTTAAATTAATTAGTCATCATGTCTCTAGCTAAAAGAACCTTTTGTGGGTACATGGATGAATGGTGTCGTCACTTGACTGCTAAAGATAGGAAAGCATTAGATCTTTCTCATATGGGGGGTATGTTTGGGGTCAAGGGGATGATTCTTGATACTGATTTTATTTATTTTGCCATAGATTATTGGAACATTGACACTCATTGTTTTAGATTTTTTCATGATGAAATATGTCCTTTACCGGAAGAATTTGGAGCCATCATAGGTTATTATTCCACAGACCTTGCGGTAATGCCTAGAGTCAATGAATATTACTATAAGGATTTTGAGCACTTCTTTGATTTAAGGGGGACGACTTTAAAAAACATAGTGCATGGGAATGTAGTTAATTTGACAGAATTTGCACATTATTTTTATGATAATCCCAATCCCGATTTTCGCATATATAAGAGAAGGGCTTTTCTTTATTGTTTATTTAATCAATTGCTCTTAGTTAGCGGTAAAGATAATGAGGGGCAGTCAATAATTATATCTGTTATAGAACAAGTTGAATCTGGGAGAAATCCAATGCCATTAATTGTTGGAGAGACTATGCTATGGTTAGATGCATTGAGAAAAAATCCAAAAGCACCTTTTAGGGGTTCTCCAATTTTATTACAGGTATAAAATAATATTATTATTAATCGTTAAGAACTAAAGCATATTAAGTTTTACACTGTAATATTAATTTAAACATATATTTTGCAGATATGGCTCATGGAGAGATTGAAGCTTATTAATCCCCCTGATGATATTCAAACATATGTTCCAAACTGCATAATCCGCCGAAAGAAGCGATTCTTGAAAATCGGTCGCCGTGAGTGGAGCAAGGTGTTTGCTGCTGGTGATTTTACCATAAACTGGGCTGTTCCTTGGTGGAGGATCGATGCGATGATTGGTTGTAGTAACCAAGCATATTGTCGTCTCCCGAGCTTGTCAAGACTAACCTTTTATTTCCCTCGTAGAGTCATGAGACAATATGGTCTTGCACAAACCATCCCTACGGGAGATCTTCGCCGCCCTTATGAATTTCCTGTGTCACAAGAGATTGAGCGCTTCGATGGATACTGGAGTGGTAGGCCTTTATGGGAGGTGATTGCCTATAAGGAACCACCGTGTTTGTCAAACAAGGTGAAGCAGTGGCTTGATGGAAGATTTCAAAAGTCTCAAATTTCCATTAAAAAGACCAATGTGAAGGACCGTCTAGGTGACAAGAAAGTTCCTGCTAAAGAGCGTCTAGGGGAAAGAATTGAATTCAAAACTCCTATTATGCCTAGAAAGAAGAGTGCTAAGAAAAATCAAGGAAAAAGGAAGGTTGACTCTACTAAAAAGGAAGTTTGGATAGAGAAGAAACATGGAGTCCTAGCGGAAGGAGAAACTATCCATACCAAAATAGAATGCAGATCTTCTAACGGTTGTCTCCTAGCGAAGGTTATGGATCAAGAGGAAGAGAAAGAAGACATAAATTGGAAAAGAATGAAGAAAGAGAAAAAAGATTAGAACATTGCTTATCTTTTGATCTATTTGACAAAATTAATTTGCTTTATTTAATTTTTTAGCTTTTATTTTATCAATTATGTACTTTCTTTATTTAATCAATAAAATTTCAGCTTTTATTTTAATTAACTTTTAATTAAAGCAATGAAAACAATTACAACACTTATTTTTCGGAAAATTAATTCAAGTACGGGAGTCGAAAAAATTTCCAGAATATATGAAACTTGTCCAGACACTTACAGAAGATTGGCGCTGTCATCTGAGGCACTGTCGCTGGCGATTTAGCTCTGTCGCCTGGCGACAGACATTGTCGTCTGGCGACAGACATTGTTGTCTGGCGACAGAGTCTATTTTCTGGCGCCAGTCTTGAAACTTTGCGGACGTGCATTTTTCGCTTCGGGGATACAGGATTTGCAGAAATTAAAGTGGCCGCACCCTATTCGGGTTGCCTACGTATCCTTTATTTAAGGAATCAGGCCAAACGTAGCTCTCTTGAGTGTTTCCTCAAGTATTTATGGGTAGTATTTCTTAAGTTGGTCAAGGTTTGTCATGTTTGAAAATTCATTGCCATCCATATCAGTTAATTTAGCTGCACCTCCTGACAGGATTGTTTTGACAATATATGGTCCAGACCAATTAGGGCGGAATTTGCCTCTTGGGTCTAAAACATTTTTCCTTAATGCTTTTAATACCAAGTCCCCAACCTTGATATTTCTAGTCTTAACCTTTTTGTTGAAATGTCTAGCCATACGGGTTTGATAACATTGGGTATGGTGTAGAGCTTCTAGTCGTTTTTCATCGAGTAGGATTAGCTCTTCATATCATGCTCTGGTCCACTCAACTTCATCGAGTTTACTTTCTAACGCAATGCGTAAAGAAGGTATTTCTAACTCTACAGGTTGTACGGCATCCATCCCGTATACTAAATTGAATGGTGCATTTCCTGTTGATGTTCGGATTGACGTGCGATATCCCCACAGTGCGAAGTGGAGTTTGTCAGGCCAATCTTTATAATTTTCAGTCATTTTCTCGATGATTGTTTTCAAATTCTTATTAGCAACCTCGACTGCCCCATTTGCTTGAGGTCTATACGGGGAAGAATGGTGATGTTGAATACCGTACTTTTGCAGCAATTCTTCACATTCTGCTTGAAAGTGAGTTCCATTGTCACTTATCATCTCATGTGGGACTCCGTATCGACAAATTATGTTTCTTTCGATAAAGAGTGCTACATGTTTGGCGGTGAGTTTAGCATATGATTGTGCTTCCACCCACTTTGTGAAGTAATCTATTGCAACCAGGATGTATTCGTGACCTCCTGTTCCTGGGGGTGTAATTTTTCCAATTATGTCTATTCCCCATGTAGAAAAAGGCCACGGTGAAGTATAGGTGTAGAGAAGAGATGGTGGGATATGTTGCAAATTTGCATAAATTTGACATTTGGGGCATCTTTTTACATACTGATGACAATCTTTGTTCATGGTAGTCCAGTAATATCCTTCTCGCATTATCTTTTGGACTAGCATTTTGCCGTTAACATGTGTTCCGCATATACCCTCATGGATAACTCTCATAGCCTTTTGTGCATCCTTTTTACCTACGCATAATAGAGCTCGTCCCTTAGGTACCCTTTTGTGTAGTTCATTTCCTATGAGTACAAACTGGGAAGCTAAGAGCCTTAATGCTCTTTTCGCTCTTTTGTCAGCATAAGGAGGGTATTCTCCCTTGGTGACATAATTCAATATGTCTACAAACCATGGTTCCTCCTCTGGTTCTTCTTCTTGAATTATTTCATCATCCTCTATGGCTTGAATGTATGCTGGTTTATGCCTTTTCTCTATGGTTAAAGGCATTTGTTCAATTTCTTTAGGTATTCTAACCATTGAGGCTAACCTTGCCAGAGCGTCGGCGAATTGGTTTTCCTCTCTAGGTAGGTAAGTGTATTCTACCTTTTCCAGTTGATCGGTGAGAGTTTCCAAATATGTCTGGTAAGGAGCTAGACTCTCACTCCTAACTTTCCATCTTTTGGAAATTTGATTAATGATTAAGGATGAATCTCCAAATATCCGGAGTTTTTTCACGCCTAAGGCTAAAGTGGTTTCGAGGCCTACGACGCATGCTTCATATTCAGCTGCGTTATTGGTGACGTCGAAATCTAACTTGATGGATATAGGAACATGTTCTTCCTTAGGTGATACTAATAAGACTCCTACACCGCACCCCTTTTGGTTCGAGGCTCCGTCAAAATAAAGAGTCCACGTGTCATCCTCTGTCATCATTAAATCTTCGTCCGGGAATTCGTTCTCTTCTAAGGGTGTTGAATCTTCTATTGGGAAATCTGCTAGAAAATCCGAGACCACTGATCCTTTAATTGCCTTTTGAGGCATAAACCTTATGTCAAATTGAGCCAAATTTACTATCCATCTTGAGATTCGTCCATTAAGTGTAGATCTTTCGAATAGATATTTTAAGGGATCCATTCGTGAGACTACATAGACAGTATGCACGAGCATATAATGTCTTAATTTAGTTGTGGCCCATACCAATGCGAGGCACAACTTTTCCAACGGTGTGTAGAGCGTTTCGTACTCGAGCATTTTTTTACTCAGATAGTAAATAGCATTTTCCTTGCTTTCTACCTCTTGTGCGAGCATAGCCCCCATTGTATCCTTTGTGACGGTTAAGTATAGTCTTAAGGGTATTCCGGGGAGTGCTGGAGCTAATACGGGAGGATTTGCGAGATAGGCTTTGATCTTTTCAAAGGCTTTTTGACACTCATCGTCCCATATAATTGGTACATTTTTCTTAAGCTTCTTAAATATTGGTTCGCATATCGTGGTTAACTTAGATATGAACCTACTTATATATTGTAACCGGCCAATAAATCCTCGAATTTGTTTCTCGGTTTTGGGCGATGGCATGGACATGATTGCTTTAATCTTTGTAGGATCTATTCTATTCCTCGAGAACTTATGACATAGCCTAAAAGTTTCCCTGAAGTGACCCCAAAAGCACATTTAGAGGGGTTTAGCCTCATGTTGTATTTTCTTAACCTTTCAAAGAATTTCTTTAAGGCTATTGGGTGTCCTTGACGATCTTTTGATTTTACAATCATATCATCCACATAGACTTCTACTTCTTTATGCATCATATCATGGAGTAGGGCAGTTGCTGCTCGTTGGTAGGTGGCACCTGCGTTCTTTAACCCAAATGGCATTACCGTATAGCAATAAGTACCCCAAGGTGTTATGAATGTTGTTTTCTCCATATCTTCTTCGGCCATGAGGATTTGATTGTATCCTGCGTATCCATCCATGAACGAGAGAAGTGCATGGTTTGCTGTGTTATCTACCAAAATGTCGATGTGTGGTAAAGGGAAGTCGTCCTTTGGACTTGCCTTGTTTAAATCTCGATAGTCGACACACATTCGAACTCTACCATCTTTTTTCGGAACTGGGACCACATTAGCGACCCATTCGGGGTATTTGGATACCCGAATAAAACCTGCAGTTATTTGTTTTTGTACTTCTTCTTTTATTTTAAGGGCTACGTCGGGTTTCATTCGACGCAACTTTTGTTTTACAGGTTTCATTCCTGGAATTAATGGTATAGTGTGTTGAGCTATTTCTCTATTAATGCCTGGCATATCTTCGTATGACCAAGCAAATACATCGATAAATTCTTTAAGTAGATCTATTAAATCGGTTCTTTCTTCTTTGTTTAATGTCAGTCCGATTTTAACTTCTCTTTTAATGGTTGGATCTTTTGAGATATCAACCGTTTCTGTATCCTCAATTACTGGCGTTTTATTTTCAAGTGTTTCCATTGCTTTAATAATTTCTTTGTCATTTTCATCATTAGTTAAGCAATGTTCGTCATCTTTAGATAAAGAAAAACAAGAGAAATAAGGGGAAGAAGACATATTATTGAACTCGAAAATCATTACATCGAATAAGGAAATATCCGTCGGGATTTGATTACTAACTATCCTAGGAGTAGGAGAAGAAGATGAAGATGCTACAACTGAAGGCTTAGAAGACTCGATAGGGGGAGACTCTAACTCGGATTCTGACTCAGACGACTCTTCGAAAATTGGTCCTTGTCCTGTGGTTATTGAAACCTTCCTTCCACTTGTAGTAATGATTCTCACCGTCTTGCGCCATCCACGCTCTTGATCTTCTACAGGAGTGATAAGCTTGGAGGGATCGAAGTTTTCGCTTTGGAGAACTGCTTGGATAAGCGATGAATTATCCTCCACATGTTTTGGTTCATTCTTTTCCCTTCCAAAGAGGAGTCCCATACATTAAAGTCAAAACAAGGAGGTGCTTTTTCCTTATATGTTGGAGCTGGGATCTCGTCTAGGAAACAACAATCCAGGAAGATTTCGAATCCAGGCTGCCTTATACCATTCACAACAAAGGGTTCGGGAAATTCATGACAAGGGTAATCCTCTCCTTCTCTTATAAATTGCCCATTTGAGGTAAGAGGATACTGGTCCATGGGTATTTCCCTTTTTTGTATGCGGGCATTTCTTCGTGCCTTTAATTTTTCCTGGGCCCGTTTAAGGTCTTCGCGAGTTGGTTCGAAACCAAGTCCGAAAGTATCCAGTTTAGGAAGGCCAGATAAACCCATATGTTTAGCTATTCCTTTTTTCTTTCCTAGAGCCATTCCGGGAAAGTGTCCTTGTTTTCTTAGGATAGCATTTGTCACCATGTTTGAGTGGAGGTCATAATGAAGAGGGGTCCTTTCGTCTTCCTCTATTAAGGAGACCTCTTCGCTAAAGCCCCACAAATCTTCGTCATTTTCATCATGTTCCACATTAATTAGTGGATTTTCTACTGTTTTGATCCTCATAGGTGAAGCATCAATGGTGATTGGAATGCCTCCAACTATAGCCTTTACTTGTTGATGGAGAGACGAAGGGACAGCCTTTAGATCATGAAGCCAAGGGCGTCCTAATAGCAGGTTAAAAGAAGCTTTGATATCTACTACCTGAAATGTAGTGGCATGTTCAATTGCGCCTGCTGTTATATTCATAGTAATTGTCCCTAATGCTTGTCGTCGTGAATTATCATAGGCTCTTATTCCTTGGGTTGATGGGGATAAATCCTCATCTCTTATTCCCAGCATCCTGGCGGTTCTAAGTGGGCATACGTTAATTGCCGAACCGTTATCAACAAGGGTCATAGGGACATTCATTCTTTTGCATATGACCGTGAGGTTTAGAGCTTTATTGTGTTTGTCACCTTCCGGGGGTAGATCTTTGTCCGAAAAAGTGACTAAATTAATTGGACTTGGGAGATCACTCGTGAGGAAGTTTGCAAGTCCCTCAGGAGTGGTGTCCGAATCAATGCCTATTTTAGCCAGTGCATCCATAACTGCTATTCTATGTTCTCGAGACGTGGATAAGAGTTTCCATACATTCATCTCTACCTTAGTCTTTTTTAACTTCTTGACAACATCGTTGTCTTCTATAATAGGCATGGGAATTTGCTGGATAGAAGGTATGGGTTGCGTTAAAATGGGAGGTTGTACTCTCCCGGACCTAGTGAGGACATCTATAGGTGAATCTTCCTCATCCCAAATGTCACTTACTGGGTATATTGTTGCTAGAGGAGTTTCTTCAATGTCTTTAAGGTAAACATCCTCATCATCACTGTCCCATACTCCGTTTATCATGGCATCCTGTGGAAGTTGAACTAACTTTTTCTCATCAATCAAACGTTGAACCAAATCTTTAAACCTAAAGCATTGCTCTATTGTATGTCCCCCTGATTGATGATATGCACAGTAATATTTGTATGTCCTTTTCAGCGATTCAAATGGTCTTGGCTCGAGGGGTTGGACTTTTCCATTCTCGAAGAGCATTTTAAACATGTTTGTGTATGACATCCCAATTGGAGTGTACTTCTTATTGTTCTTTTTGGGGGTGTCAATTACTTGGAAAGAAAACGGCTTCTTTCGCTTAAGCAAGTCATTTTGCACCTTTATAGCTTCGAAGGTTTGTGACATAAATTCTTTCAATTCTGAAAGTACTAATGTTAATGCCAATACTTCTTGCTTAGTCGCGGGTTCTTGACCGGAGGATTCGAGAGCATCTTCGAAGATTTCTTCTTCAATGGTCTCGATAGGCTCTATGAGACTAGATGGATCCTCTTGGTTTTCTTCGTCGGAAATAGCCAAAGAATCTGATAGTGGTGCAGTATTAATACTTGGCTTCTTACTTGCAGGAGGTAATGGGAGCTTGTTACTATCAATCAAATCTTGAATGGCTTCCTTTAACCTCCAACAATTTTCTGTAGGATGTCCTCTACCCTGGTGATATTTGCAATGTGCATTTGGGTTCCATCTAGCCGTTCTCCTTTCGACAGGTGGATCTCCAAATGGTCCAATGGGAGTTATAAGACCTTTTTCCTGTAAACGATCGAACGCGGTGTCATAACTCATACCAATAGGAGTATAGTTCTTCCTAAATGGTTTCTTTTGCCCTTGATTATTATTCATTGCTAGTACTTCATTAAGAGGAAAAGTGCTAACATTATTTGAGTGGGTAGATTTGGATGAAGAAGGATTATCGTTCTTCTTATTTTTCCAGCCACTACTTGAGTTGTTACTAGCAATTTTCTGTTTAGTGAGGTCATCCTCAATGTTAATTCCAATATCATATACTGCTTTGAATGTATTTAGGTTGCTTTGGTATTTGAGATGCTTGGAATATTTTTCTTGGAGGTTCTTAATGAACATCCTAACGGATTCCTTCTCACTAGGCACTTCAACCATTTTTGCAGTGGTTTCCCTCCATTTATTGAAGAAAGAGGTAAAACCCTCATTTTCTTTTTGTTTCAGCATTTCTAATTCTCTGTGATCGGTTTCAACTTGTATATTGCATTTATACCTTTCAATGAAAGCGCTCACAATAGATTCCCAACTAGAGGTTTTTTCTTTATCAAGTGAAAAGTACCACTGTTGACATACAGCTTCTAAGGATAATGAGAATATAGAATGAAAAGCTTTTCTATCTATCCCCTTAATGCCCATTACAGTTTCAAAAGCCCTTAAATGAAAATAAGGATTATCCATAGCCTTGAACTTAGGGATGTCGTTGGGATTGAATTTTTGTGGAAGAAGATCCTTATCCACCGAGACCCCTTGGGAGCTAATCTCTTGGAATCTGAAATCGTTGGATAGCTTGCCCAAACTTTCCTGGATTAGGTCCATTTGTTTCTGTTTCTCAGGGTTATTTATTTGCAGCGATAGGTTTTGCAACATCTCAGCCAAGTTGGCTACCTGTCCCCTGACTTCATTAAGTTCTTCTTGACTGGCCATTGCCTTCTTAGCCTTCCTTTACCTACCGATTGGTTTGTCGAAAAGTAAGACTTGAACAAAAGTGTTGTCTTTGATTAACCGCCCTTCCTTTCTTGACCACGCGCTGTAATTTAAACCATATTTGTTTTAATATTTGACTCTAATTGACTTGACTTCATGTTTAAAAGATTAAAAATAAAAAAATGACATGGTATATATTATATATATATTAAGGGAAATTAAATTGGAGGATTAATATCCGACTTACCCCCCCAAAAAAAAATGACGGAAAACACGCATTCAAGACTCTCTAATCATGGTTATAACGTGTCAAACATGTTATGTGTGTGCTTTTATGTGTATGTGAGTGACATGCGTTGACTACTAGTGTGTGACCATGGGACTTTTAAATGCCTAAATTCAATTAAAGACTTGAACATGGTTTAAATAACTAACAAACTGATTAATCCGATTAGTAGACCATTAATTAGACTCATCGTGATGACTCGAGTAAGAAAACTGGACTGTCGCCAAAACAACAGAACTGTCGCCGCTGTTTAGAGCCTGTCGCCGGACGACAAAGTTGTCGCCGGGCGACAGACACTAAACTGCAGCGCCACAATCCAAACTCCTGCGCCATTGCTGGAACATTAATCTGGACTGTTTCCAGTAATTTTACCCTAAATGGACATGCCTAAAGTCGTACTAAGTCGAATTGATTAAATTATTAGTCTTTAATTAATTCAAGATTAATTAATTAATTAATTAGACAAAGTCCTTTTAGTCATTAGTCAATTTATTAGTCTTGAACACAAGTCAAACAAACGGTTAACGCACATATAATATATACAAGCAAAAAGTACACGTAGTTCACATAGTCACAACATGATGAGTTTGCAACCTAACCATGGCTCTAGTTCTCTAAAGTTCGAGGATATGGGTTAAGTCAAAAAGGTCCATGGTTAAGAATCCACATGCATTGCACACAAGCCTACCGGGAGGGTTGGAGCGAATGGACAAGATTCCGCGAGTGCGAGATGAAATCGGACTCGACGCCATGGTTTGGTGGATTCACAAAACTTACACATCCCCAAATCTGAACTTTGCACAAGATAGTGGAATATTCCATTGGGCAGGCAAAGCAAGAACCCCCAGAGGGTTATATCCATATGTAGAACACATATGGGTTCAGAAAAGTGAGAAAATGACTCAATCAATAAGCAAAATCGAGCCAACAACACTAGAAATGGTCAAAGCAAGAAGACAGACCCCTGGCTCGGTATTGGAAGAACTTGGCGCCAGACTACAGGGACTGTCGCCGCAAAAAAGCTCCTGTCGCCAAGCGACAGAACTGTCGCCAGGCGACAGAAACTTTTTACGGGCGACAAGCCCTGTTTTCTAGACGCTAGTTCCTACATGCCTTGGCAAGTTTCTGTGTTCTTCGAATTTTCCAGATTTCGTATTATCTTTTCGATTCTAGTCATGAAAGATATTTCCCAAATTTCCTACGTGTAAAATTCCTATGGATTGACTCATGGGGTGCTCCCATGAGGACCTTTTAATGCATATGACAATAATGTTAATCAAATCACGCACATGAAATACTTAGAATTTTTCGAGTCTCATCCGCTCATTCTAAATAATTGCCAAAATTTAATAAATTTCAGGAATATAAATAGAAATCCTCCCCAGTGGAGTCGCCAAAAACTGTGGGGAATATTTCAAGCATTATGATAACCCCAAACTTGAACCCCACTGTGATCATACACTAAAGTACGGTGGCGTTCCAAAGGGAAGGACAAAGAGCAAAAAGAGTCGCCAACAAGTTTTAAGGAACTTGTACCCAAAAGACAATCCAAAAGGACCATCAAATACTCCATAAGGTCTTGAACCAAATAGGGTCCGGGGATGAGGGTACGAATCCAATCTACAAAAGAAAGGACCCGCCCTATAAAAATAGGCCTCTACTTTGTTCTGCTCGTATTCATGTGCGCTTTTCGAATAACATACAAACATTATATTAAACCTACCCTGTTTATCTATGTTGGTTGAAATTAATGCACAAATAAAACTATTATTGGCGATCACTTGAGTTAAAATCACATTAGCCTAAACCAAATTATTAATTATCTTATTAAGCGTGATTTCAAGTACAAATTCCCTTTAAACCTGTATAAAAGGCGTGATCAAGCAATAACAAAATATAATCAAGCAACATAAATAATAAACAATAAATAATAATCATGATAATAGCACGATAAGGCATAATAAAGCTTGAATAATAATAGCAAGATCCTAGGCATGATACTAACAAGATCAATAACAAATCCTAGCATGTCACTAAACAATAAAGATCAAAGCTTTAAACCTAACATGGTACTAACATGATACTAGAAAGATAAGAGGCATCCTAAACATGATACTAGAAAGCATTAAAAACATCCTAACATGATACTAGAAAGCATTAAAAGCATCCTAACATGATACTAGGAATTATAAACAATAATAAGCATGCAATCTACATTGTGAAAGAAATAGGGAGTAAGCTAATCTACTTACTTTGAAGCCTCGTACCTCTTTCTAATAACAAAATACACAAGTTAGTAAACTTCAATAAAAATCAATAAAGAATAACTAAAGAATTAAATTGAAATAAAATTAAATAAAGTTTAGACTGGTTTTGGACCAAACCCTCAGAAATTATCAAACCTTGCACGTAAAAACTAGCTTGTATGTAATCTAGTCAAATCTAGTCAAAACTTTATTTAATTTGATTTCAATTTAATTCTTTAATTATTCTTTATTATTTTCATTGAAGTTTACTAACTTGTGTATTTTGTTATTAGAAAGAGGTACGAGGCTTCAAAGTATGTAATCTTATTACTCTCTTTCAATGTAGAAAGCATGTTTATTAATGTTTAATTCCTAGTATCATGTTAGGATGTTATTTATGCTTTCTAGAATCGTGTTTAGGGTGCCTTTTATTATTTCTAATATCATGTTATCATGTTAGTACCATGTTAGGTTTAAAGCTTTGATCTTTATTGTTTAGTGAAATGCTAGGATTTGTTATTAATCTTTTTGATATCATGTCTAGGATCTTGCTATTATTATTTAAGCTTTATTATGCCTTATCATGATTATCATTATGCGTATTTATATTTATTATTATGTTGCTTGATTATATTTATTGTTATGGCTTGATCACACCTTTATGCTTGTTTAAAGGGAATTTGTACTTGGAATCACGCTTAATAAGATAATTTATAATTTGGTTTAGGCTAATATGATTTTAATTCAAGTGATCGCCAATAATAAAATTATTTGTGCATTTATATTCAACCAACATAGATTAAACAGGTTTAGGATTAATATAATGTTTGCATGTTAGTCAAAAAGCGCGCATGAATACGAGTAGAACAAAGTAGAGGCCTATTTTATAGGGCGGGTCCTTTCTTTTGTAGATTGGATTCGTACCCTCATCCCCGAACCCTATTTGGTTCAAGACCTTATGGAGTTGACGATCTCCTGGATCGTTTTGGGTTTACAAAGTTCCTAAAACTTGTTGGCGACTCTTTTGATCTCTTTTCTTTCCCTTTGGAACGCCACCATACTTTAGTGTATGATCACAGTGGGGTTCAAGCTTGGGGTTATAGTTCTTGAAATATTCCCTACAATTGGGTAAACATATTCATCCCTAATTAACAAGTACACTCCATTAATATATTGAAAACTTGTAATCTTGTAGATCTGACCATGAGAAGTCACCGCACCTTACTGTAGCAAGCACATCACCGATTCTCTGTTGATAAGAATACTCCAATTGTTTCTAAGAATTGTTGTTGTTGTTGCTTCGATTTGCTGGACGGAGAGAGAGAGAGAGAAATGGGAACGGAGGAAGAGAGACAGAGATGAAGGGAGACGAAGGAGAGGGACGAAGAGAGAGAATTGTCTTTGATTTGCTTTGATTTGTTGGGGTTGTTGTTGCTTTGATTTGCATGAAGAGAGAGAGTGAGGTAGGAAGAGAGAGAGATCGAGGAAGAGAGGGAAAAGCGGAGAGAGAGAGAGGAGATTGAGAACCCTAGTTTGTGAAAGGGGGTTGGGCTTTGAAGTCTGATGAAGTGAGGAGTAGTTTGAGGGCGAAATTTTATTTTATTCTTTTTATTTTTAATTCGGGTAATCGGGTACCCGATTCTGAAAAAATGCCGCCCATGTCCCGACCCTGTAATACCCCGTATTTTTAATGTATTTTATAAATTATTTATTTAATTATAAAATATATTTTGGGTCAAACTATATTAATTATTGGATTATAGATAAAGCAAATATTTATATTTGGGTCAACAAGTAAATCCAAATGTAGCCCATCTTTCTTATGAACCCAATCATCCTATTTTTACTTATGGACCACCTATTTCATCATTTAAAGTCCATTATTTTTATGAAGCCCAAACCTACCCTAACCTACTCTACACTATAAATACTCCATTTACCCCCAAAAATTTCCCACACAAAAAGGTTAGTCTTATTTTCTATCTCCTCTTGTTTTAATTATTGTTTAACAATTCTAATTTGGGTTTTTGATTTTAATTGTTTAAATAAGATAAGTATGTTTGGTAATTGTATTTTAATGATTAAAGATTGTAAATTTTAAATAATAAAGTGTTTTATTTTCAGATTTCATAAAATTATAAGTTAGGGTTTTAAAATTATTAAAGACTTGATTTTTAGGGTTTTTATGAATTGAACAATTGATTTAGGGCTTTTATAGTAATTATATTTTGGAAATTTTGGTGATTATAACTACTTATTAGTTTAACTTAATTCCAGATTATTTTGAACACGTAGATTCATGTTTTGATTTTTAGATTTCCGTTCGTTAATATTAATCCCGTATTAATCCCGATCAGGTTCTAAACTCATCCGATTTTGACAAAAAAGTAGTGTTTTCCATGTGGAAACAACGTTTTATGAAAGACTCACTACCTCTAGTAGTGAGCACCACCCTCTCGTGGCCAAATTCAGCCTCTAAATATGATTTTCGGGCAGTTTTTGGTTTTTAACGAAGTTTTTTTAAAATTTTATCCTTGAGTTTAAAGGGTAAGAGATAATTTAATTTTTCTATGGATAACTTAAGTATAAAGATGTATTTTGATGAAGTTTTAAAGGGGTTTTTTGATTAGTTTAAAATGCTGGAATTTTATTTAAAGTAGTATAATTGTGATTTTAATCAAAGGGTGTGATTAACTATTAAAAAGGAGTTTAATTAGGGGTTTTTAAATAATTTTCAGATTATCTTAAATGGTTTAAAGTGAGTTTAAGTTGCTGGAAATTGTGTATACAAGGGTAATTAATTTAGTATTATTGTTCTTTATGTAGGAGACTTGATTCGGGAATTGTTGTAGTGTTTTCGGCCACTTTAAGGGCGTTATTGAGGTACGTTAGCGTACTTAGCATAATTAGTTGATGTAGTAGCATGCTAAATGTGTTTGATTGATTACAAGTAATATCATGCTAGGTTTGGAATGAAAATTATGATTTGGATGTTATTGGTGATTGGATTATGAAGCATGATTCATTTGTGATGGATTATTGAATGGAAAATAATAGCTTGAAATATTATTTATGAACCACATATTTATTTATGGAATGATAGAGAGCATGTTTAATTAAACTAATTGTTTAATTTGGTTTGGAATATTGAAAAGGAAACTTATTATGGTTCATATAATTTTTATAGATGCTTTAAGCATGAAGAAGGAGCTATATAAGTGTCTATGTACACGAGGAATAAATTGTATGTTGGTGCCTTTGTGCACTTAAGGTGTTTTTTTTAACACCGAGGGATAGGATTTTTAGTGCTTTATGCGTTTAAGGTCTTTGACACTGAAGTAGAATTAAAAGGGTTCAACATTAAATAATATTTTATTCAAGAATTAAATTGGTATGTTTGGTTGATTGAACAATTATTGTTGATTGATTTATTATACTTTGAGAGTCATCACCAAGTCCAATAACATGTAAATAACGTAAAGTGAAAGAGATTACGCACCAAAACTCTTGGATTGTATATACCTTGAGTATGAACAATGGGGGGAGTTATGGGATTTTATATTTAACCATAACTTCTAATGGAGTACAGGACACAGTACATTCCTTTTTTATTTATTATTATGCGCAAGAATTCCGCCACCTATGTGTGGCACAGGTTTGTTGCTGGCACGGTTAGCTCCCGTGTTAGTTAACCTCAATTTATTGGGGGAGGTATAGTTGGAAACCCGTTCGATGCGTAATCAACGCTAAATGAATTATTTAGTGTCTAGTTAAAGTGTCTTGTTGATTGTTGTGTGTGCTTATAAACAGGTGCATTGAGGTAAGTGTATGTTGATAGGTGAAATCATGTTAGTGTGTTTAATTATGCTTATGTACTCAGCTTTGCTGATTGTGTGTGTTTGGCCATGTCTTTATCTTGGCCCTATGATGACCCATTTTTTATGGAGAGTAGTAGGGACAATTAGAGATAATCTTTTTAGGTGTTGAAGCATATTCATGACGGGGCATGAGTGAAGAGCGAATCATGCTAGTTTCTATTAGTTGAGATGTGGTTTATTGCTTTCAAATATTATATTATGTTATGCTTATGAGACTAACTGTAAACACCCATTTGTGTCTCCCCAAAACCAAACCCAGTGATGAATACCTGTCACGTCAAACCATAATCGAATAAGGTGAAAGTGTGAAAAGTCAAGTGTTGCGGTTAGTTTTTCTTAAAAATCTTTCTTTCTGTTTTCAAAAACCCACTCTATTTTATAAAAATGTCGAATCCATTTTAGTTTGGTCCATGATAAGGGTCCAATAATAGTGTAGTTGGATGAGGCTTGAAAAGACCTTTCCAACAATATATTATAAGCCCAATTCCAATGAATAATGAGGAAGTTATGACAAAAATACTAAACTGGGCCCAAACCGGATTTTACCTACGACCCAATGATAATGAGGAGGGTCCAAAGGTTTAATCCTATTCCTAAACTAATTAGGATTTATTAAAATCTTCTATAAGTTTCTAAAATATCTTAATTATCCTTTTTTTGAAAAGATAAGATTATAGAATTTGATTTGAATATAAACTTTCCTTTTTTAAAACTTTCCCAATTCTATTCGGATTCAAAGATGTTCAAAGATAGTCAGATATTATTTTCGCGCCTCATATTTTTTATCCAAATTTTATATGGTTGGATAGGTCGTGAAATTATCTTTCCAATGATATATTATAATATTAAATCCGAGCTATAACGAAAAAGATATGAAAGGAATACGAAACTCTATCCAAAACTGACACCGTCCTACTATTTCGTCTATATCTTTTTTTCTACAAAAGATTTTAATATGATTCTAATTTCATTAAAAAGTAGACTTCAAGATCTTTCCAGCGACATATTATATGACTTATTTGGACTTCTAGATCAAAAGATATGATAAAAAAAAATCCGAAAAAACTGTATCTGTCGCCAAACGACAGGTTTGTCGCCTCGCGACAGGATAAATTTCTGGCGACAAGTTCGGTTTGCTAGTGACAGAGTGGAGTTTTATTCCTTATCAAATTCTATGATTTTTCGGACTATTTTCTTATAAATAGGGTCCCGAACTTCTGTTTTCAGATCATCATCTTTCATCAACTCTCATCTACAATCAACTTTCATCAATCCAACAATCAATTCTTACCATCAATTCTCCCTCATCAAGAATTAGTTAATTCTTAATCTCTCTCTCCCTATTTCTAAACCAGCTTTTTACATACAAAATTTCGTATTCACAAGATCTTGAAACACCTAGCCAAGTTCGAAGTTGGCTTCGTCCTAGACGTGCAAGGTTTGATATTTTCTGAGGGTTTGGTCCCAAATCCAGTCTAAACTTTGTAACTTTTTCTTTCAATTATTTAATTTAGTTCTTTGATTTATTGATTTTCATTGAAGTTTACTAACTTGTGTATTTTGTTATTAGAAAGAGGTACGAGGCTTCAAAGTAAGTAGATTAGCTTACTCTCTATTTCTTTCACAATGTACAAAGCATGTTTATTATTGATTAATTCCTAGTATCATGTTAGGATGTTGTTTTTGATTCTTAGTATCATGTTAGGATGTTATTTTATGCTTTCTAGTATCATGTTTAGGATGCCTTTACTCTTTCGAATATCATGTTAGCATATTAGTACCATGTTAGGTTTAAAGCTTTGATCTTTATTGTTTAGTGACATGCTAGGATTTGTTATTAATATTGTTAGTATCATGCCTAGGGTCTTGCTATTATTATTAAGCTTTATTATGCCTTATCATGCTATTATCATCATTATTGTTATTGATTTATTATTATGTTGCTTGATATATTTTATTTTGTTATTGCTTTATCACGCCTTTTATGCATGTTAAAGGGAATTTGTACTTGAAATCACGCTTAATAAGATAATTATTAATTTGGTTTAGGCTAATGTGATTTTAACTCAAGTGATCGCCAATAATAGTCTTATTTGTGCATTAATATTCAACCAACATAGATAAACAGGGTAGGTTTAATATAATGTTTGTATGCTATTCGAAAAGCGCGCATGAATATAATACGACCAGAACAAAGTAGAGGCCTATTTTATAGGGCGGGTCCTTTCTTTTGTAGATTGGATTCGTACCCTCATCCCCGGACCCTGTTTGGTTTAAGACCTTATGGAGTAGTCTATGGTCCTTTTGGATTGTCTTTTGGGTTTACAAGTTCCTAAAACTTGTTAGCGACTCTTTTGCTCTCTTTTCTTTCCCTTTGGAACGCCACCGTACTTTAATGTATGATCACAGTGGGGTTCAAGTTTGGGGTCATAATGCTTGAAATATACCCTAAAGTTTTTGACGACTCCACTAAGGAGGATTTCTATTTATATTTCTGAAATTTATTTTGGCAATTATTTAGAATGAGCGGATGAGACTCGAAAAATTCTAAGTATTTCATGTGCGTGATTTGATTAACATTATAGTCATATTCATCAAAAGGTTCTCATGGGAGAGCCCCATGAGTCAATACCTAGGAATTTTACACGTAGGAAATTTGAGAAATATCTTTCATAACTAGAATCGAAAAGATGATGCGAAATCTGGAAAATTCTAAGAACACAGAAACTTGCCAAGGCATGTAGGAACTAGCGTCTAGAAAATAGGGCTTGTCGCCCGTAAAAAGTTTATGTCGCCTGGCGACAGTTCTGTCACCTGGCGATAGAGGCTTTTTTGCGGCGACAGTCCCTGTAGTCTGGCGCCAAGTTCTTCCAATACCGAGCCAGGGGTCTGCCTTCTTGCTTTGACCATTTCTAGCATTGTTAGCTTGATTTTACTTATTGATTGAGTCCTTTTCTCACTTTTCTGAACCCATATGTGTTCTATATATGGATATAACCCTCTGGGGGTTCCTGCTTCACCTGCCCAATGGAATAATCCACTATCATGTGCAAAGTTCAAATTTGGGTACGTGTCATAGTTCCTTTAAGTCAACCCGGATTTTTATTCGCGTATACTGCACATGCGTCAACTTGTTTTGGTCATATCCGGAGTTCTAGGAAGAACCACGAGTCTTATAAACTATGGATCTGCAGCCCCGAGTTTTATCTTTAATTAGGCGTTGGTTTCGTCCCAATCAGAGTCACAGATCAAAAGTTATGACTAAAATACTACAGCCTGTCCAGTTTAATGCATATACATGAAGTCTTAATTTAGTCTTTGCTTGAGTCTAGTCACATAGTCTAGCCACATGGTCAAGACACAAGTCTTAACATGTCACCTACACTCATTAGTCTTAGCACACACTTTGTACATGTCACCATGACCATGTCTTAGGTTCATGCATGAGTCGTTTTTCCGTCATTTGAGTTGGGGGTCCATTCTATTCCTAATTCTTCCATAATTCTTCCATCTACATCATCTTCCCACTCACTACATTCTTTTCCCATGCATATCATAACTCTCACTCTTCCATAATCTTTCCCATCTATTGCATGTTGAATAAAGCTTGAGTCAAAATAATTGGTATAAAACTTATCCCTAATTTCCCTTTCTACAGTACTTGGTCAAGGAGAGAAGGGCGATTAATAAAGGACAATACTTTCATTCAAGTAGCACTTTTTGACAAACCCATCGGTAGGAAAAGGAAAGCTAAGAAGATAATGGCTAGTCAAGAAGAGCTTAATGAAGTCAAGGGACAGGTAGCCAACTTGACTGAAACATTGCAAAACTTAACTCTGCAAATAAGTGACCCTGCGAGACAACAACAAATGGACCTAATCCAGGAAAGCTTGGGCAAACTTTCCAACAACTTTAGATTCCAAGGGATTAGCTCACAAGGGGTCTCGGTGGATAAGGATCTTCTCCCGCAGAAGTTCATTCCCAATGACATCCCTAAATTTAAGCCTATGGATAACCCTTACTTTCATTTAAGAGCATTTGAAACTAAAATGAATATTAAGGGGATAGATAAGAAAGCATTTCACTCTGTATTTTCTTTGTCTTTAGAAGCTATATGTCAACAATGATACTTTTCTCTTGACAAAGAGAAGACCTCCAATTGGGAAGAAATAAAAAATGCTTTCATCAATAGATATAAATGTAACATTCAAGTTGAAACTGACCATAGACAACTTGAGATGCTAAGATAAAAAGAAAATGAAAGTTTCACTTCCTTTTTCAAGAAGTGGAGGGAAACTTCCGCTAATATGATTGAATTCCCTACTGAGAAGGAGTCTGTGAGGTTGTTTATCAAGAATTTACAAGAGAAGTATTCGAAGCATTTGAGATATCAACACAACTTGAACACTTTCAACGCAGTCTACGACATAGGCATTGAGATTGAAGATGACTTTACAAAACAAAAAGCTACTAACAATAGTAACCAAAGTGGCTGGAAAGGAAAGAAGAACGACAATCCTTCTTCTTTTGAAAACACCCACTCTAGTAACAATGTTAGTACCTTTGACCTCAATGAAGTCTTAGCCATGAATAACCAAGAATCTAAGAAAGAATTAAGGAAAGAATTCACTCCTATTGGGATGAGCTATGATGTTGCCTTCGATCGACTCCATACTAGGGGGCTCATTACTCCCATTGGACCTATTCAAGATCCCGCACCTGAAAAGAGATTGCCTAGTTGGAATCTAGATGCACATTGTAAGTACCATCAAGGTAGGGGTCATACTACTGAGAGCTGTTGGAAGCTAAAGGAGGCCATCCAATATTTGATCGACAATAACAAGCTTCCTATACCTCAAGTCGGCAAGAAGACCGGGTGATGATAAAGCACAAGACAAGAGGCGAGCTTCAACGACAAGATTTCATGACCTCTTTTTTCTATTTCTTTTTTTTATTCCTTTCCCCAATAAAGTCTAGCATAGGCACCTTTCATTTTCCCCTAGTTTTTACTTTGTAGGACTTTCATTTACTTTTTTCCTTTTAATAAAATGAGTATTTTATTTTCTTGAATATGATCATTGCATTGCATTAAAAAAAAAGAGGTCGATCTAAGCACAAGGTATACCAATGATTTGAGGCACCCTTGTAGCCATATCATATCCTTCACCCTTTAAATATATAATCCTTTTCTTGATAAACCACTTTGAGCCTTGTCTAACGATAGACCTTTCATTTTTCAACCCACATCTACTAACCTTGGGATGGGATGGTGTGTAACTTATGCAAGTTCCAAATATGAAAGCTTGAGTGATCTCAAAAGAATAAAATAAAAATAAGTAGATGAATAAAAGTGTACAAAAGGGAAAGTGTTCCAATGTCTATGATATGAAAATATCTTTGATAAGAACATGTCTCAGATTACGTTTCTTATCGAGTGCTCGGTACCGTGCCTGAGAAACATGAATGCCAAGTGAGTGATAGACCGCATGATCGGGATTGCCCACACTTATAAAAATAAAAAAAATGCAAAAGCAAAATAAATAGAGAGCAAAAGAAAAAAAAAAAAGAAGAAAGCTCAAAAATGAGAAACATCAAGCATAAAAATACAAAGATTCAAAAGCAAGATTGCACACCTTGGGGGCTTATTTAGGGTCTTGAGCCTTTATCCCCTTCTTCTTCAACCTTTAGCGTAACCACGTTACAACCCTTAAAAAAGACCTTTTTGAGATATACACACACTTATGCGAGGTTCGGCTAGAGCTACGTTTGGCCTGATTCCTAACGGATACGTAGGCAATCTCACATTGAGGTGCAGCCATAATAAAAATGCATTCATTTCACATTCACACACTTACACCATGATCATATCAAGGGATCTCCAATGATCATCCCTATTTACTTAGAGCTAGACTTGGGGGCTTAATCCTTACATCATTAGCTTACCTAGCCTAAGAGTCATCATTATTTGACTCATCAAATAATACTTTTCCATACCCTTAGCCTTTATAGCTTAACTTTAGTGTCACTTTCACACACATCACAGATACATGACCAAATAGACTTCCAATTAGGAACCCTTTGTCATGAATTCTTAACATAACGTTGAAGCATGATTTGTCATATCACACGTCACTCATCACTCATAATCATCATTGTATCAAAGTATGAAGTACTTAGCCTCCGTGCCTAAGTTACCTAAATACTTTCAACTAAGATAGTTTAGGAGGAATTAATCCTTGCACCTTGAGGGATAGTATCAAATGCATATACTTGATTAAGCTCATTCAACGTGCACCATTAAACACTTCAATTCTTTTTCGCGTCTTTCTTTTTCGGGAGAAAGTCGGTACCCTCCACAAAAATGACGGAAAATTTTTGCTTTTTTGCATTTTCAAGTCGCACTTTACACACGAGTCATGTACATTGAGTTATGTCGTGTCATATCACATCGAGTGGAGTCTAGCTAACACATGTGTCAAACTCTTTGAGTTAAGTCATGTCAAATCAATGAGTCAAGCAACACTAAGCCTTAGGTCAACCCTAATATAATAAAAGATGAGCAAAGTCCTATAGTCTGAAATATAGATGCTGGTACATTCCAGCGAGCAAGAATATTTCTGGATTTTTTCGATAAAAACAGCGAATGTAGATATATGAGATTCTTCCAAGATAAGAGAAGTTTGAGCAAAATTATGAAGAGCTTTAATTTCCAAAAGATTTGAGCAGATTTGGTCGTAAGGAAACGACCCAATTGAAAGTTCGGAGCGAAACCGAGCAATGAACAGCAGCAGCAGCAGTAGAAATGAAAAAGAAATCTGTCGCCAAACGACAAGGTTGTCGCCCGGCGATAGAACGATATCGCGGCGATAGAAGGTTTTGGCTTGCGCTGGTGCAGCGACAGGTCACGTGGCTTCATGATGTGGACATATAGACCTGGCTCAGCAATTTTGGGTTCCTTGGTACGCCAGTTAGCCCCTATAAGCAATTTAACATGATTAAGTAGTCGGCTCGATTACAACAACAATAAGTGATCGACCTGACAAAAGATCGTCTCACTTAGCTTAAAGCGCCTAATAATTGGCTCATCGCAAGCACCAAAGTAACGGTTCATAACGATTTCCTAGGATGGAAGAAGATTTGAAGATTCGAGATGACGAAGCCTTCAACAGGGGGCTTTAAGATTAAAAAGAGTCTATTACTTGGATTTAAGAAGGACAGTTTGAGATGAAGCGACCTTCAATAGCTTTCACTATGATTGGGGAGGTTATTATTTGAGAAGAACGATTCAAGATGAAGCGGTCTTTGATAGCTTTCGCTAAGATTGTGAAGTTTATCACTTGATTTGACAAGATAGCTCGAGATGAGCAATCTTCGACAACGCCCGCTACGATTGTGGAAGTTGTCACCAAGATTTGAGAAGATAGCACGAGATGAGCAATCTTCGACAACGCCCGCTACGATTGTGGAAGTTGTCACCAAGATTTGAGAAGATAGCACGAGATGGGCGATCTTCGACAATGTCCACTAAGATTGTGGAAGTTGTCACTTATATTTGAGAAGAGCGGTCCGTGATGAGGCGTTCTTCGATGACATTCACTAAGATTGTGGAGGTTGTCACCTAGATTTGAGAAGAGTGGTTCGTGATGAGGCGGTCTTCGACAATGCCCGCTAAGATTGTGGAAGTTGTCACCTATATTTGAGAAGAGCGGTTCGTGATGAGGCGGTCTTTGACGACATTCGCTATGATTGGGAAGGTTGTCACCATGATTTAAGGAAAAGCTCGAGATGTATCAGCAATGATAGACAGCGTTCCCTAGGACGTGGAGAGATGTCACAAATTCTGAAGATGGCGAAATATGGTCACCTTCGACGGTCCCTCAAGGTAAAGAAGAGATTGTCTATAGCGGCGATGCACTGTCGTGGCGACATATTGCCACAACCCTGAAGATGACGACATACAGTTATTTTCGACGATGTTCCCGAAATACTGTGGAGGATTGTCAACAAGAAGTGTTCAAGATGACAACACAATGTTACCTTCAAAGATGGCGTTCTCTAGCTTGAAGAACGTCGTCAAGATAAAATTCAACAACAAAACGGTTACTCCAGAGGCGTGTGCTCGACGGTGCAAGATACGCGTTTCTTAACTCTCTTTTCTGTTTAACTAATGATTAGTTTGAAGGTATCGGCGTTATAAGAATGATTTGGAATCGCAGAACGTTTTGAATCATCCTCCATCCCTATCGATACTTTGACTTTCGTTTTCGAAACCTAAGTTTCTCCAAACTCAGTCAAAGTGGGGGCTTCTATAGACACCAATTTGTGTCTCCCCAAAACCAAACCCAGTGATGAATACCTGTCACATCAAACCATAATCGAATAAGGTGAAAGTGTGAAAAGTAAAGTGTTGCGGTTAGTTTTTCTTAAAAATCTTTCTTTCTGTTTTCAAAAACCCACTCTATTTTATAAAAATGTCGAATCCATTTTAGTTTGGTCCATGATAAGGGTCCAATAATGGTGTAGTTGGATGGGGCTTGAAAAGACCTTTCCAACGATATATTATAAGCCCAATTCCGATGAATAATGAGGAAGTTATGGCCAAAATACTAAACTGGGCCCAAACCGGATTTTACCTACGACCCAATGATCATGAGGAGGGTCCAAAGGTTTAATCCTATTCCTAAACTAATTAGGATTTATTAGAATCTTCTATAAGTTTCTAAAATATCTTAATTATCTTTTTTTTGAAAAGATAAGATTATAGAATTTGATTTGAATATAAACTTTCCTTTTTTAAAACTTTCCTAATTCTATTCGGATTCAAAGATGTTCAAAGATAGTCAGATATTATTTTTGTGCCTCATATTTTTTATCCAAATTTTATATGGTTGGGTAGATCGTGAAATTATCTTTCCAATGATATATTATTATATTAAATCCGAGCTATAACGAAAAAGATATGAAAGGAATACGAAACTCTATCCAAAACTAACACCGTCCTACTATTTCGTCCATATCTTTTTTTCTACAAAAGATTTTAATATGATTCTAATTGCATTAAAAAGTAGACTTCAAGATATTTCCAACGACATATTATATGACTTATTTGGACTTCTAGATCAGAAGATATGATAAAAACAATCCAAAAAAACTGTTTCTGTCTCCAAACAACAGGTTTGTCGCCTCGCGACAGACTCTGTCGCCTGGCGACAGGATAAATTTCTGGCGACAAGTTCGGTTTGCTAGTGACAGAGTGGAGTTTTATTCCTTATCAAATTCTATGATTTTTCGGACTATTTTCTTATAAATATGGTCCCGAACTTCTGTTTTCAGATCATCATCTTTCATCAACTCTCATCTACAATCAACTTTCATCAATCCAACAATCAATTCTTACCATCAATTCTCTCTATTCTCATCAAGAATTAGTTAATTCTTAATCTCTCTCTCCCTATTTCTAAACCAGCTTTTTACATACAAAATTCCGTATTCACAAGATCTTGAAACACCTAGCCAAGTTCGAAGTTGGCTTCGTCCTAGACGTGCAAGGTTTGATATTTTCTGAGGGTTTGGTCCCAAATCCAGTCTAAACTTTGTAACTCTTTCTTTCAATTATTTAATTTAGTTCTTTGATTTATTGATTTTCATTGAAGTTTACTAACTTGTGTATTTTGTTATTAGAAAGAGGTACGAGGCTTCAAAGTAAGTAGATTAGTTACGCTCTATTTCTTTCACAATGTAGAAAGCATGTTTATTATTGATTAATTCCTAGTATCATGTTAGGATGTTGTTTATTGATTCTTAGTATCATGTTAGGATGTTATTTTATGCTTTCTAGTATCATGTTTAGGATGCCTTTACTCTTTCTAATATCATGTTAGCATATTAGTACCATGTTAGGTTTAAAGCTTTGATCTTTATTGTTTATTGACATGCTAGGATTTGTTATTAATATTGTTAGTATCATGCCTAGGGTCTTGCTATTATTATTAAGCTTTATTATGCCTTATCATGCTATTATCATCATTATTATTATTGATTTATTATTATGTTGCTTGATATATTTTATATTGTTATTGCTTTATCACGCCTTTTATGCATGTTAAAGGGAATTTGTACTTGAAATCACGCTTAATAAGATAATTATTAATTTGGTTTAGGCTAATGTGATTTTTAACTCAAGTTATCGCCAATAATAGTCTTATTTGTGCATTAATATTCAACCAACATAGATAAACAGGGTAGGTTTAATATAATGTTTGTATGCTATTCGAAAAGCGCGCATGAATACGAGCAGAACAAAGTAGAGGCCTATTTTATAGGGCGGGTCCTTTCTTTTGTAGATTGGATTCGTACCCTCATCCCCAGAAGCTGTTTGGTTCAAGACCTTATGGAGTAGTCTATGGTCCTTTTGGATTGTCTTTTGGGTTTACAAGTTCCTAAAACTTGTTAGCGACTCTTTTTCTCTCTTTTCTTTCCCTTTGGAACGCCACCGTACTTTAATGTATGATCACAGTGGGGTTCAAGTTTGGGGTCATAATGCTTGAAATATTCCCCACACTAACGCAAAGGTTTTCGTATTTTAATTGGTTTTGAATAAGGGCCTTTAATGGTTCCAAGTTGTAGTTTGATTTTATTTGACTTCGTTTGTTTTGGTTTTAAACTTTACTTACGTTTGGTTGTCTTTAAGTTGACTTGTTTTGAACGGATTTTAATTCTAAGTCTTCCGCTGTGTATCTTTGATAATTGCCTTAGCCGTTTTTACGGTGGCGGTAATGTCTTAGATAAACCTAAATCGTATTTTAAAGAGTAAATAGCTATTTTAAAGGAAAGAAATTTCTAGGGTGTTACAGACCCGGATAGAAGGCAGTTTTCCCGGGTCGGGTACCCAAAAACAGTTTTTTATCCGAAAATTCCCATCGGGTATTTACCGGGTCGTCTGGAAATTGGGTCGGGACAATCGGGTCGGGTTATTTTGAACACCCCTACATAAACCTTAGCATGATACTGCTTGTAATTGATTGAAATAAAGCCTAGCTAACATGATTCTACATCATCAAAATATGCTAAGTATGCGAACGTACCTCAATAAAGCCCTTAAAGTGGCCGAAAACACAACAACAATTCCTGAATCAAGTCTCCTACATAAAGGGACAATAATACTAAATTAATTACCCTTGTATACACAATTTCCAGCAACGTAAACTCACTTTAAACTATTTAAAATAATCTGAAAATTATTTAAAAACCCTTAATTAAACTCCTTTTTAATAGGTAATCACACCCTTTTAGTAAAATCACAATTATACTACTTTAAATAAAATTCCAGCATTTTAAACTAATCAAAAACCCCTTTAAAACTTCATGAAAATACATCTTTATACTTAAATTATCCATAGAAACATTAAATTATCTCTTATCCTTTAAACTCAAGGATAAAATTTAAAGCAATAAAAAAAATCGAATGAGTTTAGAACCTGATCGGGATTAATAAGGGATTAATATTAACGAATCGAAATCTAAACATTAAAACACGAATTTACGTGTTCAAAATAATCTGGAATCAAATTACTCCCTCTGTCCCAGTTTACTTGCAACATTTTGACTGGACACGCTTGCCTATGCGCATGTTTGACCGTCAATATCTTTTATTATATATTTATAAAATCTATAAAAAGTTTATATTAAAAAACTATACATTAAAATAGACCCAATAACATCTTACATGATTGTATTAACTTTCATGTAATAGCTAAATAAGATGGTCAAAGTGAGATGAATGAATAGTGCAAAAAGTCAAAACGATGCAAGTAATTTGGGACAGAGGGAGCTAACTAATTAGTAGTATAATCACCAAAATTTCAAAATATCATTACTATAAAAGCCCTAAATCAATTGTTCATAAAAACCCTAAATCATGATTTTCAATAATTAAAAACCCTATGTTATAAAATTTACAAAATCTGAAAATTATAACATTTATAAAATTTGAAATTATAAAGTTTAATCATCAAAATACAATTTGATACTAATTAAATTAATTTCAAACAATAAAATCAAAACCTATAATCAATAATTATAATTGCACAAATTAATAAAACAATGGAGAAAGAAAATAAGACTAACCTTTTGTGTGGGGAAATTTTTGGGGATGTATGGGGTATTTATAGGAGAGAGGATAGTAGGGTAAGTAGGGATATTGGGCCTCATAAAATTAATTGGTCAATTAAGAAAGTAAACTGAGTTTGGTTTGTTTGTTGGACATAAATTATAGATGGAAGGTTAACACTAGTAGAAAAATAGTCATTGGCACCGATCAATGAACACCAGTTTTTTAAAACCGGTGGGAAAAAGAAGGAGAAAATTAGGCGGGATTTTGAGGGAAGGTTATTGCCACCGGTTCAAACCGAACCGGTGGGGAATTTGTTAATCCCACCAGTTCAAAACCCGTGGCAATAGTAAAAAATAAAAACAAAAAATTCCCCCATATTTTCTCTCTCATTGTGAACTATCTTTCTCATTCCTCGACCTAGCTTTCTCTCTCTTCTTTCTCCTCTCTCCTCAACTAGATCTCCCTCTTCTCTCTCTCTTTTCTCTCCGGCCGTGTCGCCGTCCATTCCGCCTCGTCGGCGCACTCTCCTCTCAGGTCTCTATCTATCTATCCATACCACCTTGTATTCACTCTCCTCTCAGCTCTCTATTTCTCTCTTTCATTTACCCTCGCTCAACCACCAACGCCGCCGCCAATTTGAACCATGCAAGCATCAATTGGCCACAACCACCGTCGCTACCGTCTTCAATTTAAACCAAATACAACAACAACAAACTTGAATCAATTATCGATTCAAAAATCAGAAATTTGATGTTAGGGTTTCCGAGTTCTTTGGCTTTGCGTTTTGGTCCAATTATTCAGGTTAAATGCCTTGGTTTTTTTGCGTTTTGGGTTTAATTTATTTGGTAAATAATTGATTGAATTCAGGAAAGAAATATTCATGATTGTGTATGAAGTATGAAATTATCTGTTTTCTTAATGATAATTAAGATAAATGAGGAGTTGTTCCATTGTTCTGTATGAATTTAGTTGGTTAAGGTGGGTTCAGGTTAGGGTTAGGGTAGGTTGAGGTGGTGGATCTGGTAGATTAAGGCGAGATCTGGTAGGTTTAGAGTGGGTTAAGGTGGTGGATTTGGGGGGTTAGGGTGGTCTGTCTACTGTGTGGGTTTGGGTTAGGGTGGTCGGTTTGCTGTGTGGGTTTGGGTTAGGGACTTAGGTTGGGTTATGGTGGTTGGTCTGGTGTGTGGGTTCGGGTAGGGGTGGGTTGAGGTTTTGTGTTTGGGTTTAGGTGGTGCATGTGGTGGGTTTATGTGGTTGGTTAGGCGTGGTGGCTGTGGGGTATGCCAGCGGTCAACTTTATATTGACTGTAATTTGTTTGGATGATTAGGTTATTTACTTGTTGAAATTGGCTTCGTAAACATCGATTGATTAAGCTATATGATAGTGTTAAATTGACTGTGGGTATATTAATTAATGTCTTCATTTGGTTGATTTTTTTTTAATCTATTTTCCTGTTAATCAAAATCTTCATTCCTTGCCCTGTTTTGCCGCGACCTTGAATATCTAAATCGTGGTATGAATCACATAATTTAGTTTTTTTTAGGGATTTGGATAATCAGATTAATTGTATTAATGGGAGAGCATTTGTTTACTTTTTGTTTCAGTGATATTGTCACACTGTCCTTGAAAAGGGTCCAGAAGCTGAGTTTTTTGAAGAGCTGGGTCCTAAAGCAATGGTTGCTTCTGGTAATTATCCGAGTTTAGCTTTATCTTTCAGCATTTGAATTTATTTACTCCGTATATGTTTATTTCTCAAGCTTCATAGATGCATAATTTTTGCTCAAATTATAGGCTATTTCACATCTTAGTTATATGTACTCCGTATATGTTTCCCCATTTTCCTAACGTCTCTAGCACATGCTTTCTTAATTATATATATGTAGCCTGTGATTTGGTGTTTCTTCTTGTAATGGTTTTGTTAATAATTTTGGATATAAATTCATATGATTACGGGGGCTACAACGCACTTGCATGTGAATTTTTTTTCACACTCCAAGATTTGGGTTTTAACGTTTTAAGTATGGCAGTGAGCCTGTACTATTTGTTTCAATTCTGTCCCCATGCATGCTCCGTGTGAGTATTGCTTTTTGCACTCCAAAATTTTGGTTTGTATGCCTTTGGAGAGAGCCAATTTATCAAGCCGTGCCTAGATTTTCATTTTTATAAATTAAAATTATAATCCAACAATTCATTTTATCTCTCTTTTTTCATTTATTCTCTCTAGAATCTTCTCCTGCTGATTATTTTTGATGAGAATCAATAACAATATACTAAAAGACACACCAGCCATGACACGTGTCATCTTCTGGTGTGTCCTTAGTATATATTTTTATATATTTTCTTAAAAAAAATTATTTTAAGAAGGAGATATTTTGCATATATGTAAATAATGAATATAAATCTTAGAAACTATATGAAAAAGATACAATATATTTAAATAATCACCAAATAGATATCTACTAAATATATATATACAAAGATTTTCTTATGTTTTTCAAAAAGATATCCATTATGTTTTTATAAACGTACTTTATTAATTATTATTTCAATTATGTAGGATAATTCTCTCAATGACAATGAGAAGACGGATGATAATTATTGTTCAACTATTTGTATCACTCCGAACAAAAAGAGAAGTTTTGAAGAAATTGAGGACACATTGTCTAGAACTATCAGAAGGACATCTCACATCATCTGAGTTTTCAACTAATAAAACTCAAAAGAAGATTGTTATCAAGTTGAGTAATGTTATTAAGATAGATATAATAAAGTGATTTTGTCTTCAAGTAGTTTTTATGTAAAGTTTTGAATTATTTTTAATAATACATCAACTGTGATTTTTTATGATATTTTATAATATAAAAATAACCTCTTTTCAATCAAGTTAAAGATCACTAAAATTAAACAATAGTAAATTTTTTTTTTTGAATTATGAAATTTAATAAATGAGATTTATGAGATTTGATCATATCTAAGGCTTCCTCTTAATTTGGTTTTATTGTCGATGACATGTTGCTTCTACTCATTGAGTGTCACATTGTTTCCTTCTCTTTTGTTAAGGGGGTGGAGGTAAAATAGAGTTGCCAATAGTCTAAGCTGAGATTTACTTTTGATAGTTGATGTGTGTGGCTATCCTCAAGACAACTTGAACGCCCTTGAATCTTAATAAAATGCTAACTAAAGGTTATCACTACTATATTTTATTACATCAACTAATATATCATAATTATCTATAACGAGGAATCCTAATTTATCTTTTAATATATATACAGATCATATATATTGCATGTATAAATATAATTGACTCACTTTTTGGTAATTTGCAATTCAATTAAGCATATTGGGTAATGCATATATTATTGATGATTTCGTATCTTTCGAAGTTTTAAAGGGTTCATGTGTCACTAATTTAGAATATTGGATATCTATTCCTTTAATACATATATATATATGTATATTTTATTTTTATTATCAAAAGCATTTGAACTGTTCTATAGAGACACCAAAAAATGGATCAATTTCTTACATAAAATTCAAGAATACATATATTTTATATAATTTTGACACGTCATTTTTGTTTAATAAACTTCTCAACTGTACATTTTATCATTATTTTATTATGTAATTTAAGATATACTGATCCTTACTCTTTTTATGCAGTGATCGTATGTAGAAAGACGACCTTGTTCAATTGCTATCTTCCTCGAATAAATAATAATTGTTCAAGTTTCTAGAACAACTATCGGAGATGAAAAAAATAAAAGGCAAAGCAAATGATAACACATGTGCAATTCAACATTATTCTTTCTATATATTTGTTTGTGTTTTAATTTATTTCTTTACTGATTTTTTCTTGACAAATACTTTATCATTAACAATAATAAAACGGTTATTACAACATTACATTATGTCAATTTTTTGTTTAATTTGTTCACGCTTTATATTTTATGTGTATGTTTTGTCAATTTTTGAAATTTTTTTAAATAGACCGTGCATGGCACGGGTCCTAAACTAGTATCAGAAATGGGTGAAATAATGGATATTGAAGAATCAAAAATTGAAAAGCTTCCAACTGATCTTCTGTCTCATATACGCACTAGTAACTAGTAACGTGACAATTAAATCCTTGTTGTTGTCGGCAGAGCTAGGAATTAATTTCCACTTACGACTTTTGAATATTTTTTATTTTCTAACATGTTTATGTATGTAAATGAAGGGCAAGTTGTGTGTGTAAGAAATGGAGGGAAGGGGTGAAGCAATCAATGGGAAGGAGGCGAAGTTTGAGCTTTTTTGGATGTAAAATAGATGATGCCTCTACTTCTTGCCTTGTTCATCTTGCCTTCTCTCTCAAGGAACTTGACATGTATGACCAGTTTTTAATTTCTTTATTATTTCATGCTTAAAATTCTTATAATCTTATTTATCTAATCCTTTGTTTTTGACAATAATTGAATCTTTTGACGTGGGAAAATTAGGTCGTTGGACTAATCCTCCTAAGCAAAACAAAATTTATAAACACTTAACAAACCTAAATACAAGTATAGAGGTAAGTCAAGGGTCGAACCCAAAGAAACGGTAATGTCTAAGTGCTTCTAATTATGTGCCTAAGCTAGGTCGAAGACGAAGGGTAAAAGAGGACACTAACAACTACTAAGACAAAGAAACCAAACAAGTAAAATTCTAGGGATTAGGATTCACTTATAATAGCAATGAACAATGCAAATTGGTTTAGGAAGTTGACTAAGTCAAGCAATGTGAGGGAAGATCGATTATGCAACCAAAAGAGCATATCAAGCTATTCTCCAAAAGGTCTAACTAGCGTCAACTACGATAAACTCTAGCTAGGAAACATCACAAGACACCTCAATCGTGTAAATGCAAGCCACAAATCAATGGTCCGTATCAATGTGAACTTACAATGCAATCTAGTGTGAATAACTAGGGTGATCAAGCCTAAATCAAACACACACATGCACACAATCAATTAACCAATTTAATCACATCATCAACTCCATCAAAATCCCCAATCTACATCAATCCATTACATAATACAAGCTTCACCAAATCCCTAACCAAACAACTACTCTAGCAACATCATCAATTCAACAAACAACTAAAGTAATCAACAATCAAAGAATCAACAATCAAAGAAGAACAATAACTCTAATCAAACATCAATCATCAAATCATCAAAATCTAATCAAAATCAAACAATCTAAACATGAATACTAAACAAAACAATAAATGAGATAGAGTTTAGAAATGCTCATTGACAATAGAGTAGATCTCCAATACAATTGTCACCATTGGATCTTCAATCTCTCAATCACCATTGAAATTCTTCACTTTCTCTCTCTAAAATCTACTCCTAAAACTAACCCCTAAATCTAGAGAGAGAAGCTCTCAACTAAGCTAAGAATATGATCTAATTCTATTATGAAAACTTCTTACAAAAATTGGGTTCAAATAGGCATAAGAAGAGAGAGAAAATCGTCGAAATTCGATCGGAAAAGACCCACGTTGGTGCGGCCGCACAACAGAGGATGTGCGCCCGCACCACCATGATGTGCGCCCGCACCACCATGGTGTGCGGCCGCACATCCTTCGCGTGCGCCCGCACCTTCTGCGCGTGCGGCCGCACTCAACTGGGTTTCTTCGAATCTTCAACTCTTCAAGCTCAAGGGGTGCACACATGATTTATGATGGTGATGGAGGAAAAGGTAGGCAATAGCTAAGGCTTAATATTGAGGGCACACACTTCCTTTGAAGGGAGCACAAGAGAAGAGCCAAGACTTGGAACTTCCACTTCTTTGCATCTTGAGCTTCCCAAACTCCATGAACTTGATCCAAAAGCTTCTTCCACCATAGTGGATCACCAAAATCAAGACCCGAACCTCGTTCAATACCTACAACCACGAAAATAGAGCAAATAAAGAAGAAAAGGCTAGAAAACCAACGAAAAGCACAAAAGCTACAAAATAAGAGAAGAAGGGTAAAACTAAGCAACAAAGCATAAAACTAAGCACTTATTAAGCATGAAAGCTATGAAAAGAGAATAGAAAGGACCTAAATGCTCGTCAAATGTGTGCCATTTATGACACACATCAAATACCCCCAAGCTTACCTTTTGCTCGTCCTCGAGCAAAACAAAACCAATGGAGTGGAAATGACGAGCTTATTAAAACAAATTAAAGAAGAGACGAGATGAGAATATACACTAACTCACTTTCATAGGAATCACGGTCAATTTTAGCAACTAATGACAAGCCATTTAAACCCCTAGATCGCCCTAAAGGACGAGTGATGCTCTCGTAAGGGTATCCTAAGAGTTTACCCATAAATCTCATAATAATACAAACAAGGCAAAGCATGAAAAAGAAAACAAAATATAAGAAAAGCAAACAAATGTTCATGAAAAGACTTTTGCAAATGTACAAGCACAAGTGGAACCGGTTTTTTGCCATTATTGGCACCGGTTTTGAACAGGAACCGGTGGCAAAAACCCTTTTAAAAAAAGCGGGAAAGTTGTATTGCCATCGGTTAACCGGTGGCAATACTTGTTTTTGCCACAGGTTTTGAACCGGTGGCTTTGTATCTGAACTATTGCCACCCCCCCAAATGACCATCGGTTCAAAACCAGTGGCATAAGGGGGTTTTGAACCGGTGCCCAAATGGTTTTTTCGCAGTTCTTTGTAATAAAATCGTTTATCAGCCTCAAAAATAATTTGAAACTTTTGAAATTAAATCCGAAAAAAAATACAAATAAATATTATGAATAAAATATAATTTCATTAATAATATATTTTAAAATATGGGGGATTACAGCCCAAATTTTTCGCTCGCTCAAGGATGTTACCATGACTAACACGAGTCAAATTATAATCTGATCTGATCCAAATCAAGATCAACGCACTCATAATGCACCTACTACTTCCAAAGTTGCAGCAATTAGGTTGGAGGATGCAGGTTCATCTGCTCCACTTGAGCGTGATATTGTGGTTCGTGCACATTTAGGTGTAAACCATCACATACGACATTATTATGGATGTTATGATCCATTACATTATCCGCTTTTATTTCCTTACGGACAATTTGGTTGGCATCAATGGATATACAGATTCAAAACAAAGTATCAAAAACGACAAGAATGTCCTACTTTTCCAATCAATGAGGTTCTGGTTTAGACTGTTGACGAGCTGCTTGAAGTTGAAGAACAAGGTGCACTATTTACCAGTTTACGTGTAAACAAGGTTACTTTTAAGTAACAAAAAAAATAAGGTTAATTCAATTTTTTGTCTTTTCGCTTGTCTGCAAAACCCTCTGGAAAGGTAGGGAAATAAAGAATTAGCTCTATCTTATCCAATGGGAAACTTTTGATGTAGGGATTCACTCTTTTGTATCTGAGAAAAAGGTTTCTTGCAGAGAGTATTACTGCTATCGATTATAGATTCGCATAAAAGATTCCTACTTTCTTTTGCGATGTGGTCATTTACTATAGCAGTTCATTATTGATATGTACATCAAATTGAAACTTCACGTTTAGATTTTATTCGCCGCAACCAGGATACAATCAGAGCTGAACTTTACCAAGGTATTCTCGACAGTTTGAATACTGGTATCTTACACGGCTCAAATATTGGACGTGGCTTTATTCTCCCTCCATCGTTTATTGGTGGTCCACGAGATATGCGGCGAAGATATCTTGACGCAATGGCTTTAGTTCAGCACTATGACAAACCTGATATTTTCTTAACCATGACCTGTAACCCATCATGGCTTGAAATCACAGACGAACTGCTGTCAATTGAAGAGGCGCAAAATAGGCCCGATCTAATTGCTCGAGTTTTTCATGCAAAACTAGTAGAACTAAAAAAAGACATTGTTGAAAAGAAACTGTTTGGCGAGGTTACAGCGTATGATTACGTGATTGAATTTCAAAAAAGAGGATTACCACATGCACACTTTCTTATTATTTTAGAGTCATTTGCTAAGATTAGAACTTCAGATCAATTCGATGAACATGTTTGTGCAGAAATTCCAGACAAGAACATAATTCTCATCTTTATGAAGCTGTGTTGAAGCATATGATGCACGACCCCTGTGGAAATGATAATCCAGGAAATGTATGCATACGAAATGGAAAGTGTAAAAATCATTACCCCCGAAGCTTTGCGGAGACAACATCAACGAGTCACAACTCATACCCTATATATCGACACCGTGATGATGGAAAAAAAACATTTGGTACGAAAAGTACAGCTTGACAATAGGTGGGTAATATTGTATAATCCATATTTACTTGCAAAATATGATTGCCATATAAATGTAGAAGTGTGTTCTACAGTAAAGGCTGTTAAATATTTGTATAAATACATATACAAAGGTCATGATCGGGTTGTTTTCGCACTATCTAACCCCGACAACACTAGCATGGTAGGTGACGAGATTTCATCATTTCAGAAAGCAAGGTGGATATCACCATCAGAAGCTGCTTGGAGGATTTTCAGATTCCCTTTGAATGCCATACACCCACCCGTTGTTTCTCTACAAGTGCATCTGCCAAATATGCAAACGGTGACATTCCGTGCACAAGAGAACTAACAGAATATTGCATCAGCTTCAGCCAGCCAACGAACTATGCTAACTGCATTCTTTGAGATCAACCAAGTTGATGCTTTTGCGCGTACATTACTGTACCAGGAATTTCCTCAACATTACACATGGCATCCAAAAAAAAGGGAAAATTTTTGGCAACGACGTCGATCAAAAGCTGCTGCGATTGGCCGTATTGTACTTGCGCATCCCTCAGAAGGTGAAAGCTTTTATTTGCGGCTATTACTTGCACACATTCATGGTCCAACCTCTTTTGATTATTTGCTGACCTTCAACAACATACGATATTCTCCATTTCAAGAAGCAGCATTCCAACAAGGTTTACTTGAAGCAGATGACTCTATAGACAAGTGCCTACAAGAAGCTTGTCAAAGTCAGATGTCGTTTGCTTTGCGACGGCTATTTGCTACATTGTTAAAACACTGCAACCCTGAAGACCCTAACAGTTTGTGGGAAAAATATTACCAATATCTCTCTGAAGATTACAGTAATAATTTCCCTACCGACAAAAAAAAAGGCTCGCAAACTAACTGTGAAAAGCATTTGTTACCTTGTTCAATCGATGGGAAAGTCTTTTGTTACTTACAATTTTGGCTTACTAGAACTTATAGGAGACGACTTGGAAATAGGAATGAAAGAAATTGAGGAAGAACTTCAGATCCCTAAATGTCCAGAAGAAATAAATGCAGTTGAGTTGCTTAATGATTAACAAAAACTTGCGTACAACACTATCTACAATAAAGTGTTAAATAATAAACCAGCTGCTTTCTTCGTAGACGGGCCTGGAGGCACTGGAAAGACTTTCTTATATTCTACATTACTTGCTAATGTAAGAGCAAAGGGTATGATTGCTTTAGCAGTTACGAGTTCTGGAATTGTTGCATCGGGCTTGTCTGGAGGTAGAACTGCAAATTCTCGGTTCAAAATCCCTCTTGATGTTGACGAGATTCCAAGCCCCAGTATTTCTAAACAAATTTCTCTAGGATAACTCATTCGTCTTGCAAGACTTATTATATGGGATGAAGAGCCAATGGCAAAGCGTCAAACGATTGAATACTTTGACAGATTTCTACAAGATGTTTGTTCGAATCAACAAAAATTTGGGGGAAAGGTTGTTCTATTTGGTGGTGATTTCCGACAAGTTTTACCTGTCGTACCGAAAAAAAGTCTGCGTGAAGTTGTTGCAACGAGTTTTATGATGTCTCCTTTATGGCACGAGCTCTAGAAAATCCACTTAACACAAAACATGAGAGCAATCAACTACCTACCTTTTTGTAACTTTGTGTTGCAAATCGGAAATGGCACGCCTTCTTATGAAGATGGGAAAAATATAGAGCTACCCAAGCCGTTAGTTATTCCATACGACAATGAACAGTTATCTTTGCATCTCTTGGTAAATAGTATCTACCCGGATATAGCAAATACGACTTTTGAATCATTCTTTGCAACAAAGAGAGCTATTTTAACCCCTAAAAATGAACATGCTACAACAATAAACTCTCTATTAGTTCAACAACAGCCAGGAAAGCTTACGAGTACAGAAGTTTTAACGGATGCACAGACGAGTCGAGTGAACAATACCCAACTGAATTTCTCAACAGCCTATGTCCGTCTGATCTTCCGCCTCATCATTTAACTTTGCTGGTAGGCAGTCTAATAATTTTACTTCGAAATATAGACCCGACATCAGGCTTATGCAACGGAACAAGATTAGTATGCAAAGCATTTTTCCCTAATGTTATTGATGCTAAAATTATTGTTGGACATCGTTGTGGCCAACGGGTTTTTATACCTCGAATACCGTTGCAGCCTTCAGCTACGGATAAGTACCCATTCAGATTTACCCGCAAGCAATTTCCAATCAATCTGAGCTTCGCAATGACCATCAACAAGTCTCAAGGTCAAACACTTGATAGAGTTGGCATATATTTACCACAACCAGTTTTCTCTCACGGTTAGCTGTACGTTGCATTGTCTCGTGCTAAGAAAAGTAAACATGTTCAGATATTGATAAAGCCCACTATAGATGAATTAGATAGATGGAAAAGAACTAAAAATGTTGTATGTTATGAGATCTTAAGGCGCGCTGGAATATTGTAAACCACTCTTTTTAAATATACGGTATTAGCAGAAGGTTAACACACTTATTTTTTTTCTTTTACTTTACATTAGATGTTGTTGCTATTTTATTGCTCATAACGTGTACTGACAATGCATTTATGACAGGTTCCAATTATAGTGCAGAACAACATAATGGCTACTCAACGACTTACCCTCGCCAGACTAACAGACCAGAGCAGAAACTTTACTGTGACCGCTAAACTAATAAAGAACCTCCAAGTTATATATTATTTTTCCCAAATCCTATCCTACTAATAAAGGGATTGATAGAGCAATTTCAAACTTCATAAAGCATTGAGTATGTTTGAAATTTGGGCTATATAACTGCATGATATACCTGAATCTTTCTTAAGTTTATCTTTTAAACTAGTTTTGTTCCTAACGCCACCTAAATTGTTTGATAAAATTTTTGGATAAATTTTTTGGTTTGAATGTCAAATATAGTCAAATAAACCCTTTTGATAATGCATAGTACTATAGACTATAGTAGTAAAGAAAATAATAAAAGGATAATGCATAGTACTATAGACTATAGTACTTTTTTTCAATTGAAATGAATGTAATATAAATGAATTGACTCAATTGAGCTACTTCCTTCACTCAAAAAAAAAAAAAATAAAAAAATAAATAAAAAAAAATTATGAAAGTGTTTTATAGTTGATATTATATAATTATAAAAGAGAAGAAATTATTAAAAGTTGATATTGTACGTGAAAGTGGTTTATGAGACGAATTTAACATAATGCTACATGATTATATTTTACTTAATATATGAACTATATTATGTGGTCAAACAAGAGTGATAATAGTATAAAAGTCTAATTATTACAATATTACTAGAACGGAGGAAGTATTAGTTAATAAGAAAATGATGCAACTTATAAAACAAATGGAAAAACCGAAAAAGTATTATCTTAATCTCTATTAATTGGGAGTGCATAGTAGGCTAATGCAGGACCAAATATTTAACAAAAACTTTTGTATACCGGGTACAATAACATTATAAAAAAGAGCAAAGAAACCAAGTAAAATAAAAAACTCTGAATCCTAGTTAGCATGAGCACTTCTCTCGATAGGCAACCTTCGTGCATGATACGACTTAATAAATATCATATAAAAAGTATTATTTGGGTAACATAAGTACATAACATATTACGTACTTTGTTGCATATAATATGAATGAAGATAGTATATTATTTTCGATTTGTGTCGAATTACCTACGTCTGATCCCCATTTTTGTTTAGACCTTGTCTCGTGTCTCCACCTTGATACAACGAACCTAGCCTAAAACTTGGGCGTAAACCATATAGGAGTAAAAATCTTAGACATTGCATTGTTGCCATGGTAAAACCGCTTGACTTTTCTTGATGTCATGTCAAACACACCCATATCCTTTCCACGGGGTATTGTATCTAGGTCATAATAACCATCCATTATCATATCAAGCCAATACTCCTTACAATCATCGCTAAAGTAAATAGCATTATGCTGACAATTCGGGATCTTTGATTTATGAACACTCGTGGCAGAATTATTACCAACAAATACCATATAATCACCCAAATCTTCAACATTTGTCCAACAACAATTCTCGTTTCCACTATGATCAAGCTTATAAACCTTAAAATCGCGAGTGTAATAGTATGTTGTTTCATATTCGTCATGAATCTCATGATCCGAGTAAAATCTGTCCATGAAATCATAAACTTTATATCTTATTACTACTAATAAATCACCATCTAACTCAACCATATAGCATTCTTCAACATAACTCAAAGTTACCCCATTAAATCTAGGAGAATGAATGGAATTATAAGGCTTGTCATACACAATTAAACAAGGGTTATATTTATTACCAATTGTGCCAAGATCACAATATGTTAGGTATCCATTTCGATGCAAGATCAACACCAATCCCTTCCAAGACATAACATCAGTTACATAAGGCAATTCTTCGCGGCTAGTTGATATAACCTCTGTCCATGTATTATCTCCAGGCCGAGCCAACGATAACATGTAAATATCGTGAAGTATTCTGTGATAATAGATCACCATTACAACAAAGTCGTCGTCATCATCATCTCCAATATTTAGTACAAATGCCTTGTGTACTCGTATGACTTTGAAGTCCTCGGGTTCTATCGGACTACTGATGACGGTCCATCCTGAAGGATTAATGCGAGAACGGGGTTGAGACCACTTCGAAAGTATAGTATTGAATGGCAACACTGGCAAGGATTCAAGGGATGGTAGGCTTAGTTGAGCTTTAGTGATGGGATTAAATAACGAGACTTGCTCGTCGTTGTGGCCACCTATCATCACAATCCATCCATAACTCGAACCCCAACACCGCCTCCTAGAGGCTTGTGGTATATTCAATTCTAAACACTTATTCATGCCGATGTCAAAGATTAGCCTACGACCTGAACAAACATCGTGCTCGTGTTTGTGCTCGTGCTCGGCTAGTAGTAACCAAGGTGTGGTTGACATCCACTTTTGCTTAACCATGATGAAAACATTATTCCATGAACGACATACCGCGGAGAAATATATTAAGTCCTCAATTGAATCTAATTTCAGAGCAATTGCATCGAGAAGATCATTTGGCAACATTGACCAATTATCGGCCATCTAAAATGCAACCAACAAATTTATTCGACAAAAAAAAAAAAAAAAATACCGTATGAGTATTGATCAAAAATTAAAGAACAGAACTTGGGTATAAATTTAAACCAGCCTCATAATCGTATAATCAAACAGGTATAGTTGTTCATATGTGCTAGGGCTCTTAGGTGGCGTGCTTTTAATCTACAAAAAAAAAAAAAACTCAATTCTATAAATCCGTAGTTTTTAGCTTTTATATATATATTGATAGAAGATAAAATTAATAGAAATAAAACTTCCATGTAACTTGGATAGGCCATGTAAGCAAAAGATATTATTTTTTTTAACAATTGCAAAAGTCCCATATGAAGATTCTTGCAGCAAAAAAAAAAAAAAAAAAAAAAAAAAAAAAAACCAATTCATTAGATATATTTATATGGACTTTATAGGATAAAAAAGAATAGTTTAGACAGAAAATCTTGCGTGGACCTGATCTACAATAATATTATTGTGGACCTAAGGTTTATACACACGTAACTGACATTATATTCAACATAGTGACCCCTAATTTTTTTTTTTTTTTTATAGTAACCTTAAATCTAAGGTAACGTAATAACCTTTTTTAAAACTTGTGTGACCCTTAATGTTATTATAAACTTAAAATACAATACCATGTTAAATAATGACCTAATTTTAACATAGTGATCTTTATTATTCATATTGACCATTATATTAAATATTCATCAAAAAAATTAACCTCTTATAGCTTTTAAAATGTCACACTAACTTTTATTTCATCATAATAACTTTTATTTTAATATAGTGACATTTTTTTTATTAATAAAACAATCATATTGTCTCTAATGTTAGTGGTTCATAATAAATTAGTGTGAACCAGGTTCATTTGAGAATTTGTACTTGTTTAGAATTCTATTTTCAATCAAATTTGGATAGAATTTTAGGATAAAATTGTAAGTTGAGAGTTTTATTTCGATAAAATACCAATAATATTTCATATGTATAAATTGAATAATAATTTTATTTTAAAAAAAATATTAGATTATAACTCTAAAAAAATACCAATATTATTATCAGTGATTTACAGGTCTAATATATAGTTTAAATCGTCACAAAAGCACATCAATTTCTGACAAATTTTGTATTAGGGATATATTTTTTTGAAATTTGACGCATAAATTAAAAACTTATCTCAAAATTAATTAACAAACATCGCATGTGGCACAAAATTAAACTAGCATTTAATAAATTAATTTCAGTTCAATAAAAATCAGTAAACTAAAAGAAGAAATATATAGAAAATCCTTAAAAAAAATTCATTTCAATTCAGTAAAATTAATTTTAATTCAGTAAAAATAATTTAAATTCAGCAAAAATAATTTAAATTCACTAAAAATAATTTCAGCCCGGCAAAAATAAGGTGAGCTGAACGGCAAATTTCAATAAACATTATTTCAATTCAGTAAAAATCACTATTTTAAAGATAAGATATAATAGTGAATCAATAAAAAATAATTTCATTTTAGCAAAAATAATTTCACATCAGTAAAATTAGTTTCAATTGAGCAGAAATGATTTTTGTTCTAAAAATAATTTTTTAAACCGGGCCTTAGGCATACAATTATAATTTTTATTCGACTCACTTACCATTCATGTGCATGGTCAAAGTAAAATAACTTTGACCGCATGTTATAATTTATACAATAGATTTAAATTAGCATGAGGATCTTATTCTTGTTATTCCCATAAGTATAGTATTTAACACAAACTACACATCCTTCCTAATTTCCCATCATCATCGATAATACAATTAGCATTATGCTGACAATTAGGGAGCTTTGGTTTAGCATCACTCGGAGCAGTGTTATTGCATCTAAATCTTTAACATTGGACAAAACCTTCTTGTCTTTATATAAAAAATACATTAGGATTTCATGATCTTGAACTTAGTTTAAAGACTTGTTGTTTTTAAAAACCTTTTGTTTATGGACCTTAAAATAATCATGAGTGTAATAAGGTGTTGCATCATATTTGGTCGTGACCCGAACCAGTAGCAAAAAATGTCAATTTATATGGTGCTACTAATAATGTTTAAGGCTTATTGGCATAAACAGGTGAAGAAAGGCTAAAGTTTCCAATTGTGCTAAGAGCAACTCCAATGGTTGCTTTTAGGGATTAGCTTGCAATTTTAATAATTTTTAAGCTAATGGCCCAACCATTGGAGTATATTTAATAATTAGCTTGGTCAAGCTAATGCCAAGCAAATTAGCTTAGCTAAGCTAATTAGCTTCTTTCAAAAAAAAAAAAAAAAAAAAAAAAAAAAAAAAAAAAAAAAAAAAAGCTAATTAGCTTAGAAATTAATTGTTTCTAATAAAATATTAATTATTTAAAAAATAAAGCTGAAAAATCTAAATGTTAATTAGCCTAACCATTGTGGTATGAATTAGCTAGAAAGAATAATAGTTTTACAATCTTAGGTGGCATGGCAAGCTAATTTGACAATAAGCTTGCCATTGGAGTTGCTCTAACATCACAACTTGCGAGGATTTCATAACGCTCCCATATTAACGCTAATATCTTCCAAGACAACACGTCAAGAACATGACGATTATGCGAATTTTGGCCGAAGTTTGAGCCAACAATAATAATACAAATAGCATTATGCTGACAATTAGGGAGCTTTGATTTAGCATCACTCGGAGCAGTGTTATTGCATCTAAATCTTTAACATTGGACAAAACCTTCTTGTCTTTATATAAGAAATACATTAGGATTTCATGATCTTTAACTTAGTTTAAAGCCTTGTTGTTTTTAAAAACCTTTTGTTTATGGACCTTAAAATCATGAGTGTAATAGGGTGTTGCATCATATTCGGTCGTGACCCGAACCAGTAGCAAAAAATGTCAATTTATATGGTGCTACTAATAATGTTTAAGGCTTATTGGCATAAACAGGTGAAGAAGAGCTAAAGTTTCCAATTGTGCTAACATCACGACTTGTGAGGATTTCATAACGCTCCCATATTAACGCTAATATCTTCCAAGACAACACGTTATTAACATGACGATTATGCGAATTTTGGCCAAAGTTTGAGCCAACAATAATAATTGGCTATGATAATACTTCACGAAATTGTGAAATAGATCACAATTACAACAAAGTCATCGTCTTCAATCTTTATTACAATTGCTTTTCCTACTGTAAAAATCAAGGGTAGCCCATTTCTAAGCAAGGATTTAAGGGATAGATGCTAAGCTTATTTAAGCTTTAGTGATGGGATTGAATAACATAGAAATATATCCAATTCATTCCATTATAAAACGGATTAAATAAAACAGATTTTCAATAAATTACTGAACATCCGTTATAAAGTGACAATAAAATGTGCAAAAGTTACACTAAAACGCACGAAAGTTATCCTGACATATATAAGAGTTATTTATGCTTCATTGATAAATTTGACAAAAGTGACACTAAATTTTACAAAAGTGACACTAAATCTGACAAAAGTGTACCCGATGTACAGTAAATTACTGAAAACCGGGTGTATACAAAAGTTTTCCATAATGATAGATCACTACTTTTTTTTTTTTTTTTGAAATATGCTTTATTGTGAATTTGTGATGTCTATAATGACAAATTTCAGGATTATTGTGGATCATTATTTACAGGAAGAAAAAGATTTCATAATAAAATATTATTGCAAATGACACTTACAAACAATTCTTAAGAAAAAATTATTTAGACTTAAACAATCTGGATCCTATAATACATACAGATTTGGTTTCAAAAAAAAAATACAGATTAAACTACTTCAACCGAAAACAAGCTAGTCCTTGTCCAAAAAAAAATATACAAACAAACTAATCTAAGGCCCCGTTCTTTAGAGCTGCTCTGCTCTGCTTTGCTCTGCTGAAATCTGCTCTGCTCTGCTCTGCTTCAATCTGCTCTGCTCTGCCCTGCCCTGCTCTGCTCTGCTTAAAATTAATATTTAATATTGAATTATTATAATAATAATTTATATTTAATAATAATAATAAATAATTAATACTTAATGATAATAATAATAATAATTAATATTTAATAATAATAATTAATATTTAATAATAATTAATATTTTATAAAAATAATATATAATTAATATTTAATAATAATATATATTTATATTTAATAATAATAATAATAATTATATATTTAATAATAATAATATTATTATTAAAAATTAATATTAAATAATAATAATAATTAACATTTAATAATAATAATATTAATAATAATTTTAATAATATTTAATAATAATATTAATAATAATCATAATAATAATAATAATTAATATTTAATAATAAAATTTAGTAGTAATATTTGTAATAATAATAATAATAATAGTAGTAGTAATATTAATAATATTAGAAATAATAATAATAATAATGATAATAATAATAATAATAATAATAATAATAATAATAATAATAATAATAATAATAATAATAATAATAATAATAATAATAATAATAATAATAATAATAATAATAATAATAATAATAATAATAATAATGAAATCTGCTCTACTCTACTCGGCTCTACTTTGCTCTGCTTTGCTTTGCTGAAATCTGCTCTGCTCTGCTCTGCTCTGCCCTGCCCTGCCCTGCCCAGAAGCTCAAAAGAATAGGGCCTGATTTAATTAGGAATTATTCTCACACTTTTATCATAAGATAGTATTTTATACGAGTAATATTAAAAGATTAAAATTTTTTTTGATGCAAATACTGAAAGATAAAAATTTGATAGATAGGATAATCAATTAAACGTACTACTTTTGGTGTAAACCCAAGACTCTTATATATACTAAACAAAAAAATCAAGTAGAATCATTCAAAGCTATTCAACATAAGTTTTTTCTTACAAAAAAATATTTGAACCATGGAAGAAGAACAACGCAATGATCAAAGTAGTAATGATCACGCCGGTGAAAGACAATTAGATTTCTGCTTCAATAACTTTCCTCCCGGTTACAGATTTAATCCGTACGACGAAGAACTCATCCACTACTATCTCAATCCCATGATCAATGGCCAAGTTTTGCCCCCAAATCGCATGCACGAAGTCGATATTTATGCAAATCATCCTAGCGTTATCACAGGTACGTAGGATTAAAATTTTCAATTAAGAATTTTTAATTTCCTTTTTAATTTAGCTTTCATAACAATTTTGAGATATAAATTTTATAAAATTTAGAGAGTGAATCATGCTAAATGTTTAACCAATTAATTGGCATGCCATACTTTTTTTGAAAATAGTTGAGAAAATTTTTCATAATTTTAAATTTACCAGGGTAGCTAATGTGCGTTTTGCACGCGTTATAGCTAGCCATATCCAAAATCTCTTTCAATTTGGCCTTAATTATATCACAAATTAAATAATAAATATATAGAGAGGTATAAATATCCATGCACTATTATTAAAAGTTACTTCCTCCGTTCTATTAATATTGCAACAATGGATGTACTTTTTGCACTATTCATCACTCTTGTTTGACCATATTATATGACTTATACGTTAAACAAAATATAGTCATGTGGGATCTTGTTGGATTCTTCTCATAAAATACTTTCACAATATAAATTTTTTATAATTTTTACTCTTACACAATTATAGATATATAGCAGTAATTTTCTCCTTGTTGCAATATTAATAGAACGGAGGAAGTATATATTAAATATCTAAATAAATATTTAAGATGGTATACTTGTGCAAACAATATTCATTACAAAAAGTTGTACACGTTCATGAAGAAAAATATATATATATATATATATATATATATATATATATATATATATATATATATATATATATATATATATATATATAATTACACATTATGAAGGGTATAATTGAGTACTTTTTATAAGGTAGGGATACTTAAGTTTTTTATTTTTTTTTTGCTTTTGATAAGGATTATTTAACTTCAACCCAATGAATAGATAAGATGAATTTTATTAATCGGAGGGTTAAGATTCACGGGCTACAATTTCAAAGTACATTATTTTGTATTATATTTTTTATTTAATTTATTTTTTCCCATCTATTTGATTTTATTGTGCTGCCGCATAAGGTTATAAAGTTCTGGAGTTTCTTTAATCCTTTGTTCTTCTAATTTGCACCTAAAAAGTGAAAATAGAATAAAATCAAACAGCGGATATGTTGTTCTTTGTGTTTTTGCTAATTCTACCGTAGTGGTTTTGAGTATCTTCTCTATTTAGAGATAGGCATCTAATAAAAATTAGGATTCTCTTAGTATTATTTGCATTAAAATTAACTCTGCTTTTAATATTCCTTTACCTAGTCAATTTGTAATTGTAATGTTGACTTATTTTCAGCATCCTACCCTGCACAAGATGGGAGGTGGTACTTCTTCACCCCGAGAGAAAAAAAGTATCCTAAGGGAGGTCGTCCAAAACGAAGCGCATCAAATGGTAAATGGAAAGCCATATCAAAAACATTTGATATCAGGGATAAGCTTAATGGAATACTTATTGGACATAAAAGAACTTTAGATTACCAGGAAATAGACGATTCTAATGAAAATATTTTGAAACAAAAGAAAAAGTTTAAAAAGACTGATGATGATTCTAATAAAACGATTAAAACGATTTGGAGTATGTACGAATATTGGATCCATGAGTCTGACGAAATACTTCAATTGAAAAAAGATTGTGACAGTACAAGGGTATGTAATTATTTTACTCAATACTTAGTTATTTATATTGTTTGCTTATTAAATTCTCTAGTCTATATTATTATTATTATTATTATTATTATTATTATTATTAAATGTTTTATTTTGACAAACTTGTATATAGTTGGATTACGTGCTATGTATAATATACAAGAAGGAAAACAAAGGAAAACGCCAATTTCCAGTTTATCTCTTTGATTGACAAACTTTGTCAATCTAAGGGTGTTTCTGACAATTCCCTCATTAAAAACGGGGACAGTATCGTCCAAACAGGAGGCAAATGTGTCCAACTTGGCAATTCGGTGCTGACTCCGCTTTACACGTCAATGTATTGAACTTGGTGATATGGCATGACGAAGTAACGGCCGTTGCTATTCGTCTGTAAACAGACGTTGCTCTCCCGTCAGGTCAATAGTCCAAATATCACTGAAGCCCACACGTTAACAATAGCAGCAACTATCAGTGCTACACATGAAGCCAACACGTTAAGTATGCAATGAAGCCCAATATGCCTATTTTCACTGAATAATGAATATAGATAATAATGGTGAGGAATAATAAAATCAATATTTAAATAGAGCAATTAAATGTTTTGAGATTTATAACATTAGTCAGGAATTAGGTTATATTAGTCCGGAAGTAGATAGTTCTTGTAAGCAAATAGATATGGATAGTCAGTTTTAAGATAATATTAGTCAGAAAATGGATAATTATGCTCAGGAATTGTAATATCTCTATTTATATAGAGTAATTATGCTAAGCTTTCTTACGTATAAGTGCACAATATTTTGGGTATTAAAAAAATAAAAAAAAATAAAAAATTAAAATTGCACAACATGTAAACTAATACATTAAAAAAATAATAATGTGGAATCTATAAAAACTAGCACATATACATTCATTAAGGTTTAATCAATCGGCACAGCTCAAACTCGAAAGGTATACACTTTTATTATGCGTCGTACTTTAAGTAGTGACATTATGCTGACTAAATAAGATTAGTAAATATTACAGTGTCCACATCGATAAACGTCATAAACGGTGTATATTTGAGGAACTTCAATGGTTGTAGTTAGAGACTTGCTTGCAATTTAGCTTAGGTAAGCTATTTTCCTTGACCAAGCTAAGTTAATTTTGTACATCCAATGTTTAAGCTAATAGGTAGGGAATTTTATAATTTGCAAGCAACATTCTAATGTTTTGTCAGGCCTACTCAATCCTATCTAAACTACATCCTACGAAGATTTAAGATATGCGCACAACCAAGATTATAATGTTATGTTAGGCCTACTAAAATACTATCATTATGTCTTGTTATACCACAATTAATTTGCAGTAATTAAACGTTTGAAAATTTATTATACACAGGAATTACATTATGTTAGTCAGGAATTATACAGTTTTTGTCCGAAAATAGATATGGATAGTCAGTTTAAAAATATTAATATTTACATACATTATATATCGTCAGGTTTTAGATAATATTTGTCAGAAAATAGATAATAATACTCGGGAATAATAATATCAATATTTAAATAGAGTAATTAAATTAACATTCGTCAGTAATTAGCGTATAATAGTCAGGAATTAGATAAATAGTGTCTGCAAATAGATATGGATTGTCAGTTGTAGGATACAAATATTCATATGTAATATAAGTTAGTCAGTTTTAAGATAAGATTAGTCAGAATATAGATAATAATGGTGAGGAATAATAATATCAATATTTAAATAGAGCAATTAAATGTTTTGAGATTTATAACATTAGTCAGGAATTAGGTTATATTAGTCCGGAAGTAGATAGTTCTTGTAAGCAAATAGATATGGATAGTCAGTTTTAAGATAATATTAGTCAGAAAATGGATAATTATGCTCAGGAATTGTAATATCAGTATTTATATAGAGTAATTATGCTAAGCTTTCTTACGTATAATTGCACAATATTTTGGGTATAAAAAAAAAAAAAAATTAAAAATTAAAATTGCACAACATGTAAACTAATACATTAAAATAATAATAATGTGGAATCTATAAAAACTAGCACATATACATTCATTAAGGTTTAATCAATCGGCACAGCTCAAACTCGAAAGGTATACACTTTTATTATGCGTCGTACTTTAAGTAGTGACATTATGCTGACTAAATAAGATTAATAAATATTACATTGTCTTTTTGGTGCAGCATGCCACATGGTGTGGCCTACTGCCAAGTCAGCAAAAATAAGGGGAGTTACTGGTATTGTCAGGGTTACTTGTATTTTTTTGTTTTCACGAGTTACTTGTATGATTATTTATTTAGGGGTTACTTATATTTTCTTTTTCACGAGTTACTTGTATGAATTACTTATTCAGGGTTACTTGTTTTATTTTTTTCAAGAGTTACTGATTACTTGTATATTTTAGGGGTTACTTGTTTTGTTTAAGGGGTTAATTGTATGGATTACTTATTCAGGAGTTATTTGTATGATTAATTATTCAAGGGTTACTTATATGATTAATTAGCTTCGTTGAATGTGTTTGACTTTCATTTGACTCAATTAGCATTGTGGAATGCAATTGACTTTCATTTGATTCAAAAAGCTTTGTTTGGATGTATTTGACCTTTCATTTGATTCTAAAAGCTTTGTTGAAAGTGTTTAACTTTCATTTGACTCAATTAGCTTTGTTGAATGCATTTGACTTTCATTTGATTCAAAAAGCCTTGTTTGAATGTGTTTGACTTTCATTTGACTCAATTAGCTTTGTTGAATGTGTTTGACTTTCATTTGACTCAATTAGCTTTGTTGAATGCATTTGGCTTTCATTTGATTCAAAAAGCTTTGTTTGAATGTGTTTGACTTTCATTTAATTCAATTAGCTTTGTTGAATGTGTTAGACTTTCATTTGATTCAAAAAGCTTTGTTTGAATGTGTTTGACTTTCATTTGATTCTAAAAGCTTTGTTGAATGTGTTCGACTTTCATTTGACTCCATTAGCTTTGTTGAATGCATTTGACTTTCATTTGATTCAAAAAGCTTTGTTTGAATGTGTTTGACTTTCATTTGACTCAATTAGCTTCGTTGAATGTGTTTGACTTTCATTTGACTCAATTAGCATTGTGGAATGCAATTGACTTTCATTTGATTCAAAAAGCTTTGTTTGAATGTATTTGACCTTTCATTTGATTCTAAAAGCTTTTTTGAAAGTGTTTGACTTTCATTTAACTCACTTAGCTTTGTTGAATGCATTTGACTTTCATTTGATTCAAAAATCATTGCTTGAATGTATTTGACTTTCATTTGATTCTAAAAGCTTTGTTGAAAGTGTTTGACTTTCATTTGACTCAATTAGCTTTGTTGACTGCATTTGACTTTCATTTGATTCAAAACGCTTTGTTTGAATGTGTTTGACTTTCAATTAACTCAATTAGCTTTGTTGAATGTGTTAGACTTTCATTTGATTTAAAAAGCTTTGTTTGAATGTGTTTGAATTTCATTTGATTCTAAAAGCTTTGTTGAATGTGTTTGACTTTCATTTGACTCCATTAGCTTTGTTGAATGCATTTGACTTTCATTTGATTCAAAAAGCTTTGTTTGAATGTGTTTGACTTTCATTTGACTCAATTAGCTTCGTTGAATGTGTTTGACTTTCATTTGACTCAATTAGCATTGTGAAATGCAATTGACTTTCATTTGATTCATAAAGCTTTGTTTGAATGTATTTGACCTTTCATTTGATTCTAAAAGCTTTTTTGAAACTGTTTGACTTTCATTTAACTCACTTGGCTTTGTTGAATGCATTTGACTTTCATTTGATTCAAAAATCATTGCTTTTGTTCAATGCATTGGACTTTCATTTTATTCAAAAAGCTTTGTTTGAATGTGTTTGACTTTCATTTGATTCTAAAAGCTTTGTTGAAAGTGTTTGACTTTCATTTGACTCATTTAGCTTTGTTGAATGCATTTGATTTTCATTTGATCCAAAAAGCTTTGTTTAAATGTGTTTGACTTTCATTTGCATCAATTAGCTTTGTTGAATGCATTTGGCTTTCATTTGATTTAAAAAGCTTTGTTTGAATGTGTTTGACTTTCATTTGACTCAATTAGCACTGTTGAATGTGTTTGACTTTCATTTGACTCAATTAGCATTATTGAATGCAATTGACTTTCATTTAATTTAAAAAGCTTTGTTTGAATGTATTTGACTTTTATTTGATTCTAAGAGTTTTGTTGAAAGTGTTTGACTTTCATTTGAATCACTTAGCTTTGTTGAATGCATTTCACTTTCATTTGATTTAAAAAGATTTGTTTGAATTTGTTTGACTTTCATTTAATTCTAAAAGCATTGTTGAAAGTTTTTTACTTTCATTTGACTCAATTAGCTTTGTTGAATGCATTGGGCTTTCATTTGATTCAAAAAGCTTTCTTTGAATGTGTTTGACTTTCATTTGACTCAATTAGCATTGTTGAATGTGTTTGACTTTCATTTGACTTAATTAGCATTGTGGAATGCAATTGACTTCCATTCGATATATTGGCGGTACATTAAAATTTCAGAAGCGGTAAATTAAATTTTCATAAATGTTCAAACCTTTAAGCGCACAAATTCATTTTATTTCCCTCGTACTGTATTACACTATTATGAAGAATACGAACCCTTTTACGAAGTAATTTTTTTAGGTAACCCTTATTCTCTACATAGCTACAAGTCTACAACCCCATCTTTCTCTATACTCTCAATTCACCCTTCAGCCACCTCTCCTTCTACTTTCTCTACTCTGATTGTGTGGGAGGCATTAGTGAAAGGCCAATGCGCTGCTAACAGCCGCGGCGACTATCACCATTAACTCCGGCGAAGTCAACCTGAAAGCCACCATTTCTGAAGAGAAATTCGACTATAGCCAAGCTTCCACATCTTCTTTACCATGTGCTCAAACCAGTAATTCCTTCTCTTTTTATCTCTCTACTTTAAAGTTTCCTTCAATTTATAAAATTAACCCTAAATTTTTGAGGTTTCAATTTATGAATCTATTTAGGGTTTTAGACAATCAATTAAATGTGACATACAACAAGAAGATGGTAATACGTATCGAAAGGTGAAATCTCTCTCATTTTGAAATCATAGATCTGATTTTGATTTTGCTTTTTTTTTGGTGTTTGATTGTTTTTTTTTTAATTAATTGCTTTTGCTATTGGGGGAATGGTGAATCGTGGTGAGTTTAAGAACCCAAAATTCGGATCGGTTTGTTGCTTGTTTAGATTTGGATTGATTTGGGTTTTCATAGTAGTTGCTTTGAAGTTGACTAAATTTCCATATTCGTGCTTCACGACTAGGGGTGAGCAAACCGGGTACCCGGTCAAAATTTCTATCATAGATCTGATTTTGATTTTGCTTTTTTTTGGTATTATTTTAAAATAAAGAAAAGGTGTGAACAATTTAGTTAAATTACGATTCTCTTGGCACATACAACTTCGCAACATCTAGTTATGCTTAAGATGTTAATTATGAAGTATGTTATTGGGGCTCTTACATGCAAGTCCTTTTCTTTTATATGTGAACAGATTAAACTTTGTAACGGTCTTGATCTGTTGCCTGCTCTTAGCTGTGCTATGGATTGCACATCATACGATTGGTGTGAACTTGTTTTGTCCAAATTCATAGACAGTGTCTCGGGCTTTGCACGCCGGTTTTATGCAAATGGATATGCTGGTGGATGTGGCGGTTGTGCTATATTTGCTGTAGTAAGGGACACTATTAATCTTTCCTTGTGTGGTGATTTTGATTTATTGTTTCATTAAGGATATGTATTCAACAATTGGCTTTCTACTGATGCAGATACTGTACCTTGACCGCCTTAATCTGGATCCTAATGACTGGGATATATATCCTCGAGTGAAGGCCTGGAGTATGAAGCGGATTAGCAATGCAGGGAAGCTGGACCGGATTGCAACTGGAGATTATGGAAAATTAGGGGTAATGAATAAATTAAAAGTGTGCCATTGTACATGAAGCAAGATAATGAATTGGTAACGACCTTCAATTTTTATGATCCTTTATGGTGATGTAGTTGATAGATGTGGCATATGGTGAAAGACACCCTAGGGCAGCAAGGGATACGTTTGGACCCTCAGAATTTCCTATCTTCGATGTAAGTTGAAATGATAATTTATATGTGTAATCAATTTGTTTGAAAACATAATGTGCTTGTTGTAATTGTTACACTGCATTTTATAGGATTTGTCGGAGCTTCTCATGTCAAGGACTAAAGACAGGCGAAGACGGGCTGACCTAAGTGCCCTTCGTGGGTATAAGAATCACATACAATCGGCAATTGGATGTACCTCCACTGAGGATGAAGTGTCTGCAAGCGGCAACGGTGTGTCGCGAGATATGAGACTTGGACCACATATACAAAAATCATCTTGACTTGGATGTATTTTTCCGTCGATTAATGTACTGCACAATGGAAGTTTTGCTATTACATCATGTAAACTATGACCTCTTTTTACAAATATTTTTAAAGTTTCGGTTTTGGATATTAACAAATATTGGATTTATCTGGCAAATGTAGTGACAATATTGCTTACTTGGTCAAATCATCGCCTTAAACAAATATTACCTGAGGACTAATTGGAAAAAATAATACATTGCGGAGACTTGCACAACTCAAACAATTGTACCAATTGTCTTTTCATGCTAGGGCTGTTAGTTGTGGTGAAGAAAGCTTAGGTTACTGTAGGGTCTATGTTAGTATGGGAAAAGTGTGTCCTTGTTGTTTTTTTTTATCATGTAACCAAGTGTAATTGCAGTAGTATTGTCTGCTATAAAATAGTGGACATTTTGAATGTGTAAACTCTCCACTTCTAACATAGTGGACATTATCAATGGAAAAGAAAAAAGTACGCATTGAATACACAAGTTTTTAACCATCGCAAAGTTAACTGCTGAAATAACTGTTCCAAAAGGATTACAGGCTTAAATTTGTAGCATAACCAACCAGTCACAAACATTGTCATTCATAATTCAACATCTTAAAAAAACAAAAAACAATTTCCAAGACTTTACAGAAGACACATAAACTGCAGATTCAAAGGGCTATGTTCTTTCCCTTAGCCTTTGACCTTGTTGTGGTAGTTGAAGCTTTGAGTGTAAATTCAAAGCTCGAGTGTTTTGGCTGCAACTGAATGGCTGTGAGGTTTGACCTTGCTGTGACTGCAGAACCTCCTTCTGCTGCTTGTTCTGCTGCTTCTGCTTATGCTGCTTCTGCTTCTGCTTCTGCTTCTGCTGCATCTGCTGTTGTTTCTGTTGCTCTTGTGGAAATGTTTTGTTTCCAACTGTTTCCAGAATCATCATCTTTGAACAACCTCTTGGTACACTTTCTCACAGACTTCCTCTTCCCTTTCACTTCACCCTGTTCATTCACCTCACAAAGTACTCCCTTGCCCTTATCTTGCACACCACTAACTTTCTCTTCCAATACCCTGGTAGCACTCTCACCCTCCCCCTTTCCAGAATCTTTGTGAAACCTGGGGCTTCTCCTACAAACAGATTCAATGGCTTTGCTAGGCTGTAACTTTGTTCTAGGTTGTGAAGCAGGAAGTTGCTTTATGTAATCTATACTTGGACTAATGACAGCTGTGGGGGGCTCACTCTCAATAGGTTTTGCTTTCCTTGGGCTTCTCCTAGTAACAAGGTTTTTTTTTGTATTTGGGGCCTTAGTTACAGCAGGGTTAGATTCAACATTAGACAGCTGGTATGTTTGGGATGGTATGGACTGAGAAGGGTTTGAATTGGGTTGCTGTGATCCAAATCCATTACCATTTACACTTGGGTAAGTTGGATTAGAATGGGATGGGTGTGAATTGGGTCCAGATGGGTTGGATGTGGATGGGTTGTCAAGAATTACAGCAGGTGGGTGATACCTGTCCCACTCTTCCACCCCCACACATTGAAACAGCTCCAGATACCCCTCATTATGTTGGGACTCTAAGAAGCCCCTAACATCATCATCATTCTCAATCCTCCTCTTCCCATTTACCCAAGTCTTCCCTGCCTCCTTATACCACAAACTGTAGATCTGAGGATCCTCCCAACCTATGTCTCTAAAGCCGTCACTACACAGGTACCTCAAGTTGCTCACACCCCTTACAAAACTAACTGGCACACTATTCTTCCAGTATACAAACCCACATTCATATACCAAATATGGCCTCCCCCTTCTGTGCTTTTCAACAAACCCTCCAAATAACCTAAGCTTAATGTCAACTGTTTCCTCACCATCCATATTTATCTACAGATACAACAAGTAAACAATGCATATATATTCAATTAATAAATTAACCATGACAGAGCACAAACTGAGCAATTATAAACAATGACAGCATAACACACACATGCAAAGCAAAATATGTGTAATTAATTGCACAATTAGTGAATAATATAAGTGAAGCGCAAGTATTTAGGGTTTACTAATCCTAAAATGTTCTCAAAATACTCCCACATTAACAGTAACTAATTGCAAATTAACCACCATTGCAGCTGAGTTGGACCACTACAAGTATGAAAAGAAGCTCTTACCTGTCAATTGCTGTCAGAAGATTCTTCGACCTTCCACTTCAGCAAAGAAGTTGGCGCTTTTCCAGGTTGGAACTCCTCCTTCAATCAGATTCTTCCACGCACACAAGCCCTAGATCTGAGGATAACTTAGAGAGAGAATGAAATTGACCAAGTGAAAGAGAGAGAAAGAAAGAATCGAAAAAAAATCAACCAAAAAAATTGAATTTTGGTCAGTTATGGAGGTTAGAAAAAAAATAATGGAGGAAGAGAGAGAGAAAGAACAGAGTGACGGGGGGAGAGAGGAAGTAAGAGCATCTCCAATGGTTCAATTAAAAGGACTTGCTTGCAATTTAAATAAAGTTCCTAGCTACATGCTTACCATTGGAGAATAAAAAATTGAACAACATGCTAGCAATTGTAGCCCAACCAAGCTACATGCTTGATTGAAAAAGATATTTTTTGATACTTTTCTTAATATACCTTGCATGCATGCATACAAATTACCATTATCAGATCATTTGTTATTTTGTATTTTTTTATACTAACCTTTTATATTACGGAGTATTATGTAACTTTTATTATACTTTACTATAATAAATTATGTCTATTACTTTACTATAATAGACTTTACTATAATAAACTATTTATTTATTTAGAATAAGATGTATAGAATTTTATTTATATAAAAGGAACAATTTTTCTGGTTTGATCATGTTTACTAATAATTAGTACCATGTATGCTATTTCCACACCTATTCTAACCCGAACCCGATCATTACTCGACACGGGTGTTTAAAACAATTGTTATCTTTTTGGTAACAATTCATCCCAACACAGCAATATGTGTCAAGCAAGGAAAGTAGAAACAATGGACCAATGGGTGTTTAAAACAATGGACCAATGGGTGCCCCACCAAACAAAGAATTAAAAAGGGGGCAAAATTTAAAAGAAGCTTATTGCATTTCTTGTAAAAGATTAATAACTACTTAATTTCCCAAAATAAAAGCTTCCAAATTTCCTAAAGTTGTGAAGTTTTTGGACCAATGGGTGCTTATTTCTTCTAAGAAGAATATGCCCCCACTTGGTAATTGGTATTAGAGCATTGCCACCAATGGGGAGAAAAATGCACATGGGTAGTTTTTGGGGTCTAAATAAAAAAAAAAATTACTCCCCATCAATGGTCTAACTTAAAAATGCCCATGGGCAAATCAATTTTTGATCAAAGTTTGGGCAAAATTAAAAAACTGACCAAGAATAAGTGAGAAAGTGGTTAGAGAGAGATTCGGCAACCAAAAACATGCCCTTTAGTGGCAATGCTCTAATCAGCAAGGACAGTAGAGTGGACCCCTTATTGTTTTGATCATATAAATATTTTTAATTTTTTGGTAAGCAAATAGCATGAAATAAGGTTATTATGCTTAAGCCATATAATAATGAAGATATATTTGCTTTCTGATGCAACATGAGATGCGATGATAGATGATGGGAACCTGCGTTTAGGACTCAGTATATAACTCACTGGCATAACTTCTTCTCTGCAAGTTCTTAGCAACCCAACACTTCTTGGCCTTTCTCTTATAAGGTTCGAGAAAAAAGCAACGCTAACAAGGGGAATTATATGAACCACATCATCGAATACCAATTGAAGAAAAAGTGAATTTGAAGATGGTTGGATATTGATGTCTAATATTTTTATATTTAGTTTTTTTATTTTAAGCCTATGCATTTGTCTTCTTTATCTACATTATAATTAGTTTTCCCTTACTGTCTCATTTACTTATCTTTTTCAATTTGCAATGATGTTATATTTTTTCAATTTGTATCAATTAATTTCGTTTCATATTTTACTATTGCGTAAACTATTTTCCAATATCCAACCTTTTTTGTTTTTTGAACACTTCCAATATCGTAGAAAACGGAAAGTTAGAGGGTTATAATGTAGAAAAACCCTTTTTTTTTTGGTGCAAAACGAGGATAAGGCCCCAAACAATTAGACTAATAACTTGATTGGTCATTTCAATTTGCATAACTTAATATGGCCCGGAACACAAAGACTCATAATTACTTTTCATGAGTTATATAATTTGAAAATTTTTCCCTTAGATACAAATGAGTATATTATTCCAAAATACTCCGTAGATCTTTTAAGTAAAACAATGACAAAACTCCACAATTTTCAATTTACCACAAAATCTTAAATTTTCATCCAGTAACACTTGTAATAATTTTTGCAATACTAACAAATTATCCAAAGCAAGTTAAAATTACCTTAATCAACATAAGAGTTATGAATATGCTATTGATTTTATTTTATCACATGTATTGATTTATAATTAAAACAATTACATAGATGCATGGTGGGCAAATAGCAGGAAATAAGGTTATTATGCTTAAACCATATAATAATGAAGATATATTTGCTTTCTGATGCAACATGAGATGCGATGATAGATGGTGGGAACCTGCGTTTAGGACTCAGTATATAACTCACTGGCATAACTTCTTCTCTGCAAGTTCTCAGCAACCCAACACTTCTTGGCCTTTCTCTTATAATACGAGAAAAAAGCAACGCTAACAAGGGGAATTATTGGAACCACATCATCGAATACCAATTGAAGAAGAGTGAATTTGAAGATGGTTGGATATTGATGTCTAATATTTTTATATTTAGTTTTTTTATTTTAAGCCTATGCATTTGTTTTCTTTATCTACATTATAATTAGTTTTCCCTTACTGTCTCATTTACTTATCTTTTTCAATTTGCAAGGATGTTATATTTTTTCAATTTGCATAAATTAATTTCGTTTCATATTTTACTATTGCGTAAAATATTTTCCAATATCCAAAGCAATTTAAAATTACCTTAATCAACAAAAGAGTTATGAATAGGGGTGAAAGTAATTCGGATAAAAACCGAACCAAACCGCAAACCGAACCGAATAAGCAATTCGGTTTGGATTATTTTATAATTCGGTTCGGTTTGGATTGAAAATTTTTCAAAATATGGATTATGGATTGGATTCGGTTTTGGGTTTTTAAAAACCGAAAATCGAATAAGAAACCGAATTTCGGCCCAAAAGAGCATAAGCCCAGTTCATCCCTTAGCCAGCCTCCCTACTGACCTTTATACTACGAAATCTATAAGCTAAAAAAACCTAATTGCCTTTCTCTCTCCTCTCTTTCACTCCGCCTCTTTCATCCCCCTTTCTTAGTTTCTTTCTCTCTCCTCCTACTCTTAGATCCCTTTGTTTTCCCCTTTTCTCACGCTCAAATTTATCAACTATTAATCCTCTTTCTACATCTTACAAGTTTAGCCTATATTTTTCTTCGATTTCTTTTTCAACCGGAACTTCTCAAAGCCAGCCACGACAACCGCCTCGTTGCCGTCAAGGGTTTTTTTCAAGATTGTTTTTGAAGAAACCGTGGGTGAAACGCTTCAAAGTTGTTGATTTTAATTAATTATGCTATAATTTATAATTTAATCTTTTTATTTTGTTCATGATGTATTTTATTTTTCTGGGTAATAGGTTGCTGGATCTGAAATTCTATCTAAATTTATGGTTGTTTGATGTAATTTGCTTGTAATTATTAAATGAGAGACTGTATAAGGGTAAATTTATGCCTTGTTAAGTTAATTTGTAATTTGTAATTAAATTCATATGAAATTGCAATAATTTTAATTAAAAAATCATAGATCTACTAGAGTAGTCCAAATATATTTCGGTTTATGGATTGGATTCGGTTTCTGGGTTGAAAATTCAATTCGGTTTGGATTGGAATAAAGTTCTATTCGGTTTGGATTTGGATTGAAAAATCTAAAACCGAATTTTTTCGGTTTGGATTCGGTTTGGTGTATAATCCAAACCGAAATCCGAACTTTCACCCCTAGTTATGAATATGCTATTGATTTTATTTTATCACATATATTGATATGTAATTAAAATAATTAGATAGATGCATGGTGGTAAAGTGAGAGTGAGAGTGAAGGGTTTAAAAAGGGTTTCATGTAAATCTAACCATTGATTTTTTAATCTACGGTTCAGAATGGTGATCTGTGTGTGTTGTGGGAGAAAGAATCTAACCATTGATTTTTTTTAATCTATGGTTGAGAGTGGTGATCCGTATGTGTTGTGGGAGAAAGAATCTAACCATTGATTTTTTAATCTATGGTTGAGAGTGGTGATTCATGTGTGTTTGTGTGTTGTACATTCATCTAAAAATTTATTATTTTTTTTTATTTAAACAAAATCGAGATTTGTATTCATCTTCAGTCATTCCCCAAATTATTTCCCCCAAATTCGAAAACCCTAACTCTGTAACTCACCTCTCTGCCTCTCCTCGTCTCCTCACCTCCACTCCACTGCTCCACCCCACCGGCCACCGCGACACTCCGACACCACTAACGGCTCCTCCTGACTGCTCCTCCACGGCTCCACCACCTTCCCAACTGCCCAGCGAATCACGGAGTAAGGTACTCTACAATTATACTATTTTTTTACGTATTATACAATTCTATATAGTTCAATACTCAAATTTTAATTCATTTAATTAGATTGTAAATTCGTGGTGTTTATAATAGATTTATTGATTGAAATATTCAATATTTGTAATGACTGATTTAATTACATCGTATTCCGTATATGTTTATGCATAGTTTAGTCAAGAGCTTTGAATGCTTGTAAGTAATAGTCAATGTGAACATTTGAATATCATATATGTGATTAATACATCACTAATAGATCTGATTAATTGCGGTCAATATCTACTATATATAACTCTTATTAGAGGTGGAGTTACTGAGTTTTTTGCTTTAACAGTTATTTGTTTTATCCATTACGGAGTACATTAGTGGAGTTGTTTGTATTTTTGAATAGATTTATTGGTAATTAAAATCATGAGCTTATATCATAATTTGTCGTCCCATTTGGTGTGTTTTCAAGATGAATGTCGAAAAGAGCTGGTATGGAAAAGATTTGTTATTGATGTTCACACTTGTCTTCTTTGTTGTAGAATTATTTTTGATGTTTTTAATATTTGTTATAGGAGCTATCTGAAAGCTGGACTTCTATGTTAAGCTGTTTATCTAGCCCTGTGGAAGTTCTCCGTGGGAGCAATAGACGGATATGGAATGTTGAATTGGCAAAAGTGACAGAGCAAACCAGAGAGTATGACAAAAATCCGCTTCAGGTGATGCAGTTTGCTTGTCTGAAGATTAATGTTGCCTTAAAATCTAATAATAATTGAGCAATGGATTTATATCCAAGTATTTTGTAATTGTAATTGCTTCAATAATGTGAAAGAAATTTGTATCGGAAAGCATGATAAACCTTTTCTATGTTCTTGGTCCTCTTTAAGTCTTAGCGTGCTTGTTATATTTTGGATATTTTTACATTTAAGGATATATTTTTCTGGTAGTTTTTGCTAAGTTCAACTTCCTTTTAGGCCACTTACTTGTTGATCAACTCTGTTCAAATCTCCAATACTTGCATTTCATTGCTTTTGTCAATGTTATAAATTATCGGGTTAATTCCTTCATGTTACTCCTCACAATGTTGGATTTTTCAATGTGTAACAATTAGATGCTGCCCAAGAAATTTGCTGATCAAATGAGGACACATTTACCTGAGAAAGTAGCTCTCAAGGTAAATGGAGTTACCTGGCATGTAAATCTTGAAAAAGAAAAGAATGATGTAATGTTCCGTGGAGACGGGTGGCAAGAGTTTGAGGTCAGATATGCTGATTTTCAAGTACAATAGACATGAATGGTTTGAGGTCTTGATCTTTGATCAGGTAAATCTATGCGAGAAAGAAGCTTCTTATTTTGTAAAAAAAGGTCTGCAGCCGAACTCAGATGGCAGTGATGATTCCGGTGGAGAGGCAAAAGAGACTTCGGCTTAGGAGGTCACTGATAAAAATCAAGGAGATGATGACTCTGTTGATACTCTTGGAAGCAAGCGTAGAAAGAACCATGGTAGGGCTCATAATAGAAGTGTATGTAGTGAACTTTTTCATGTATTCGTGTCTCTAATGTCTCTATCTCTCTGTAGATGGTTATGATGAAGATGACGGGGATGATACTTCTGATGAAGAGAATTTTGTCTCATCAGGTGATTTTACTACTCCAAAGAAAACTGCTACTGAAAGAGTAAGAGAAGTGCCATCCAATTATTCAAGGAAAAGATCCAACAAAGTTTGTAAGTTCTATAATTTTTGTGCATATATGCATGACATTTGTTTTCTTTTTCACTGCATTTTGATTCAGTAATATGTGCTGCACTGTTGTGTAGTAGTTTCTTGAACTGGTCATCAATACAGAGAAGATTAGTTATGTACTTATGTTTATTGAATAAAGGCAGTTGAGACTTGGAAAGGAAAAAAAAATGTTTGATTGACCTTACCCTTTTGTGGTGACTTAAACTTTTATATGTAATGTTTCCTTTTGTGGTGATTTGTCAGCTGAAAAGAGTCAAAAGACCATTCCTAAAAGAAAAAAGTCTTATGCTATAACATACAATTTGAATAGAAGACCGGTCACTGAAGCAGAGAAAGAAAAAGCTTTGGAAAAGGCATAGGAAACATCCAAACAATACCTTAATTCCTTCATTGTAGTTATGAGACCATCTCGTGTCTACAGCCGCTTTTTTATGGTACGTAACTTCTCCTCCATGCCAGTTTACCATAATAACATCTTGTGTCTATAAGCTGTTTTTTATAGTTAGCTCATTTATATATTCTGTTTAACCTTGAATTTATGTCTTTTTTTATGCTCTAGTCGATTCCAAAAGAATGGGAACCTACGCATGTTTTCAAGAAAGGCCAAGAAGTAATACTCCGCGTGAAAGAGAAAACATGGGCGTGCACATTTAATTGCAATGGATATAGTGCAGGATTTGAGGGTGGATGGAAAAGAGAAAACATGGGCGTGCACATTTAATTGCAATGGGTAGACGGTTTTTCATGGTAAATTTTCTTCAGTGTCAATGATCTTTTTAAGTACTTTTGCTTAGAAATTTGTATGGGAAAGCTTTGAATAATAAAATTGGTCTATCAAATTATAAGTCATACAAAGTTGCTTAAACTTGAGGATTCGGTCTCCAGGTTTTAATTGTTTGGTAACTTTGTGGATGATTTCTCCATGTTGTTCCCATGATTATCGTCCGCCATTTTGGTATCTACACCCTAATCTTAATTTGTATTAGGGTGTAAAAACCAAAATGGCAGACGACAAAACGATCTCATAGGAACAACATGGAGACAACATCCACAAAGTTACCAAACAATTAAAAACTGGAGACCGAATCCTCAAGTTTAACCAACTTTGTATGACTTGTAATTTGATAGAACAACTTCATTATTAATCTTTTTAAAATGTATGACTTATATACAGTTAAGTTTATCTATGTAGAGCTTATTTGTTTTTAAAATTAAATTTCCCGTAGCTCCTTTAAATAGTTTTATTCTTTTCATTTTTAGTAAGCAAACTTGTAACATTATTCTTATTGTAAGAATTATTAAACATTTGAAAACACAACTAAACATGAAAGAGTTACATACTACAAAGTACATGTAACAGATACAATCACATAGTACTTATACAGAATTAATTATTATTTAGTGGAAGAGTTATACCACAAATTACCAGTCATAAAACAAAGACATAATTCTACTGTCCTTTCTCATTGGGAAGTCTTTACTGGTTATCTGCTGTAAAAACACGGACGTAAAATACCCCACTTAAAGAACACTAAATCTTCAAAATCTGTCTCAGGGACAATGGCATTATCTGTAACGAAAGCTTCCCAGCCATCTTTAAGAACCATTGGTCGACTGGATGTAATTGTGTGCCCCATTAATCTAACTTGCCACGAACGACCCCGATTACCCCGCATCACTTTGACGTTGTCCGACTGTCGATTCAATACCAAAAAAGAGGTGTTTGGAAAAGGACTCCTTTTAGCGACACCAATTTCCCCACCCCCCCCTTAATTTTCATTTTCGTACATTTTGAAGCAATTTCCCCACTCATGTGATTTTTACGAAATATTTCCATCTATATAAATAATTACTTGTATTATATTCAACCTGACGAGTTATAATGTATCAAAATATTATTATTTTTAAACTGACTATATATATCTTTTTTCTGACAAGAACTATTGAATTCCTGACTATGTAATTACTCTATTTAAATATTGATATTATTATTCCTGAAAATTATCATCTTTTATCTGACTTATATTATATTAAACCTGACGAGTTATAATGTATCAAAATATTTTTATTTTTAAAACTGACTATACATATCTAATTCCTGACTAAAATAACGTAAGTCCTGACAAGAACTATTTAATTCCTGACTTACATAATGTAATTCCTTGGTATATTAAATTTTCAAACATTTAATTACTGACTATTATTATTTTTTCCCGACTAATTTTATCTTAAACCTGACTGAGTTAATTTTATTTCTGAATAATGATGCATAATACTTGATCTATAAAATTTAATTCCTGTTTAAGATATGCTAATTCCTGAGTATAAGCTACTGATATCATCAACTAAATCATAAAAGAAAATAACATCAACCAAATTTCCAAAAATAAAATAACATCAACAAAATTTCCAAAAAAAAAATACATAAACCAAATTTCAAAAAATAAAATACATAAACTAAATATCCAAATTATATATTACTGAAATGTTATTTAATTATGATAAAGTACAAAACATTGAAAATAAACTACAAAGATAATCTTCCTCAATTTTAATGCTTTTTGCCTCTCTGCATGGATGATTTGCCCCTTCTCTTTTTCTCTTCAATTTGCTGGCTTCTTCTTCAGCAATAACAAAACGCAATCCATTCAGAAATCCAGCCCAGTCTTGCACCATGCCATTATGAAGGCCATAACCCTTATGCCTCATAATGTCATATGCAACCCACCATTTTTGCCATACTATATATTTTTGCCATTTTGAGGTTTGATTGCCTCTGAAAAAAATTATTATATTTTCTGATTAGATAAATGTTATGCCTGACTAACCATACTTTATAACTGAATTTATAATCTTATTGCTGAGCAAACTGAAGCTTATTCCTGACTAAACTAATTTTAATCCTGATTTACACAATTTCATGCTTGATTTAATTTGTGATAACTCAAATTTATTACTGCCTATTACATTTTAATTTCGGATAATCGAATTTTAATTCCTGAGTTAATTCGTGATTTATAGAATATTATTCTTAAGTAAACTAATTGTATTACTGGCTAACACAATATCATTCCTGACTTTTAAAATCATGTCTGACTAACCCAAATTTATTCCTTACAGACTTAACTCCATTCCTGATTTAAAAAATCTATTTCCTGATTAACCCATAGTTTTTCCTGACAGACTCAACTCTATTCCTGATTTTAAAAAAATAAATTCTGATAAACTTAAGTTTATTCTTGAGCAACCCAACTTAATTCCTGTCTAAATGAATTTGTTTCCTGACTAACTAAAGTCTATTCCTGACCCACAAAAATTTAATCTTAACCAAAATAATTTTATTGCTAAAATTAATAAATTAATTTCTGACAAGAGTAATTTAATTTATGACATACATTGTATTCATTTTAAGTTTGATATTTATAATTTTTACAATTAAAATTTCATATTAATTTCTGACACAAGTATTTTAATATATGACTAATATAAAGATGTATGATTAATAGAAAATATATACATACATAAAACAAATTTATAAGTATCTATACAAAAGAAAAATAATGCCTAAGTACAAAAAAACAAAAAAATATATATGTACATGTAAGATTAATAGTTTAAAAAAAACAATCTAATCATCCTCATCCTCTTCATTTTTCTGAAGCTATTGATCAATTTCCAATTGCTGCTTCTCTTTTTCCTCTTTTTCTATTTGTTTTTTGATCAACTTCCACTGCCTCTCTTTTTCCCTTTCAATGGCTTGCTTTTCTTTCTGATATTTGGCCTCTAGCTTCTTTCTTGCAGGTTGAGCTTTCCAAATTTTATGCTTGTTAATTGAAAACTCAATGCAATCATTCCACAATTTCTTCCGCAAAATATTCTCTTCTCTAGTAGCCATCTGATAAGCAAGTTGGCATCTATATATCTTCCGCTTTTGCTTCTATAAATGTATATTAAAAACCATATAAGAACACTAAAAAAACAATAGTTATAAATCCACAAACAAAGGAGAAAAAATACTTACATATTTCAAGTCGACAAGGCCTCCAGATATACCATTGTAGTTTTTCATACACATTAATGTAAAACTTAGGAGCTAAAGATAATTGCATTAGCCTACATTGGAAAACGCGCAAACATAAAAATAAAATAAAAAAATTGGTGGGGTAGAGGGGTAAATGGGACCTCACAGGAATCGAACTGTAGCATTGTGGAGGAAAGTTTAGTTAGATTAAGTTTAAGTAATACACTCTGTTATTACTAAACTAGATTATTACTAGACATATCATAAATAATGATATACCGATATATTCACAAGTTCTTATAAAAACGTTCAAGTGAGACATAACTGGCGAATTAAATTGTTGAATTTAAATTTAGAAACTAAAATTCAAGAACTCTTCCCAATTAACCCCCAATAAATTCATTTTCAACCATATCTCACCCAAATTTACTCATTCATCTAGAACATTACCTTCTCCTATTCCCATTGACGGACCGACCTCAAACTCTTTCACTTTTTGCTCCGATCAGGTATGTACATCTTACCTTTTGCTGTAAAAATTCATTTATGGTTCTCCTTAGCATGTATTGTTATGGTTTTAGATTTTAAATTTCAGTTCAATTTTGATAATTATCTTGCTTTGTTAGTTAATGGTGATAGAGCTAGCATATGTTTGCTCCGAAAATACATGCATATTTTAAATAACTCATATATGTCATTCGAGTTTTAATTAGTCAAAATTAGAACACAAATAAGTTGTTTTCCTGTTGTCCATATCTTGTGATGAAATAGATTTACTTGTAAATGTTAATTTGGGGGTAGTACTAATTACTCTGGTTCAACTCAATAGTTGGTTGCTTAGTGTGTTTCTGTGACTCGATTTTGAAAAAGGGTCTTCAAAAAACCTGTGTATCCATGTCATCGTATTAGAAATGGGGATTCATGGTTTTAGATATACCAAAAATCGTGAAAAAAATAAATGCACACAACCCTACCTCAGTATGATGTGTGTGGTCTAGATTTGCTAAATTGGTAGTGTACTTTATAAACCAATTTTAAGTCAGGAAATAGATTAACACATTATTCTTGTTGTTGATTGATTATAAAAGTCCAAGTTGTGATTGGAATCCTGCTTTTAGATTGTTTTTGTTCTCTGTACACTCTGATTCATTGAGTTGTACATTATTTTGGCTCTATGCACCATTTGTCTATTTCTTGATTTTAATTACTTTTGCATTAGTATCTAGATTTGCTAGACCACAAACATCAACAGTAATCACCTACTAGATTATTAATACCTCGCTAATCATTACTAATCATTTCTGTCCATTTTATTGGCTAATACTACATATGATTAACAACTATCTAATTGGCTATTTACATGTGCATTAGTAATCATTAATAATCATCTACTCCATACCAATTTATGATGTTATTTTTTATTTTGTTCTTACGCAATGGCAGTGCCATAGGAAAAAAAATGTCTGCTACGCGTTTTGAATTCACAATCGATGCTGATCGAATGTTAAGACGTGTGGTGAGTTTTCCTTTCCCGTGCAATGTGAATTTAGTTATATTCCTCGCAAAATGGGAACTTTAGACATTGTCGCACTTTTATCAGCCTATTCCCAGACGAATGAACAAGGAATTGCAAGAACAATGGAATAAGATTGAGGTGCGAAAAGGATCTAAGAAACATGATAAGAAGGTTGCTACGAAAAAACGTGCAAGAGGTGCGTTATACCTGCACCGGGGTACTGAGAACAAAGAGTACCCCGTTCGGCTCTGGCATGACTTTGTAGGTCCGATGAAGGTTGACAGTTTTTTAGCAAAAGGGTGGAGTGATTTTGTGGCCTCTAACAAGCTGCGCTTGTTCGACCGAGTTCAGTTGCTGTTAGAGGATCCTGACACAATGCAATACCGAGTTAGGATTTGGCGGTCCGACACTGAAATTACCGTCCGTGACCCTCGAGTTCTAATTGAGAATGATGGTTCAATAAGTGACGCTGACTCCACTGATTTCGTGCTAATGGAGGTTATATTCAAGCCACCATCCTTCACCTTCACATTCACAAAAGGATACTTGGATCAACCTAAGATTGTAAGTTTTTTTGGCTTTCTTAATGCATTCAATCCAACATTGCTATTATCAAATTTTTCTGGTTTGATCATGTTTACTAATAATTAGTACCATGTATGCTATTTCCACACCTATTCTAACCACAAATGTGCTATCTGTATTTACTTTTATGTTTCCTGATTTGCTCATTAGTACTTGAATGTGGTATAACAAGTTCTGGTTTATCAATGAATATCTAGTACTGTTTTAATTCATCTGTCTTGAAGGTACCAAATGCTAAAACCACAATTACAAACTAATTATTGTCTTGAATGTTGTACAGTTTATTCCTGCAAGCTTTGCTCGTGAACATTTCCAAGACCTTCAAGACCCGACACCTGTAGCGCTCTATGTCAGTGAACTCTATGTCACAAGGAAATGGGATGCAACAATGCGATTGACGTTCAACAAATACAATCAAATTATGACTTGCTTCATCCCGAAAGGAGTTCCAGAAATGGTTGCGGGGGAAGGAGTTGTTGCTGGTGAAAAGGTTCTAGTTGAATTAGAAGGTATGGAACCCGTCCAATTCAGCCTTAAGTTCACCTGACCTTAACAAGTCCACAAGATAAGCTAATATGTCAATATGGCTCAAATTGATCTATCGCACCTGTTTATTTTGGCACCTGTGCATGTTGGCCGGATACTTTAAATCTACTATTAGTGCAACTCTTTACGCTAATGCGAATCTTAGGGCTTATATCGGTGAGATAATGTGCTCATGGTAATTATTAAATCTACCTATACTTATTAGTAGATGGTTCTGTTTTATTCGAGCTCATGTTGTGTGCTATGTTTATTGTGGCACTTATAAAAATTAGTACACTGACATATTGCACAATATTACTTACATGATGCTAGAACAAGGCCCATACTCAACAATTTTGAAATTGGCAAAGTTGGCTTCATTTCTACATTTCACTAATTAAAACATAACTTGTGACAAACCCTAGTCCTAGCCACCTACAACCCCTAGTCCCAGTCACATAGTCTAGTCCTTGAACACACTTAAAGTGGCAGACACGCCTTCATTGCTAAAATAACAGACAAAACGCAACATTACTCATTAGAGCTACATTAACAACAAACAAATTCAAACACCCATGATTAATCAACTCAGCAATAGAATTGCATATGCCTCATGTTGTGTTGTTAACCGAAACAAGAGTTTCAATTACATACAACGATTTTGGTTGATATAGGATATCAATATGTATTTGCTACAAACAAATTATATACAATGGAATTTATTTTAGCAATATTAATTTTATTGCAAAATAAATGAATTATACAAAACAAAAAAATTCAAAAGGAAAAACAAACGTGATGTACTGGATAAATGCGCGAACAATAGACCAAATAAAAATCAAAAGTTGGGGAAGGCCTAACAGGATTCGAACACAGGATTGTGGTGAGGAGGTAAGCAAGAATCTGTTGAAGCAAGTGCCATTGGGACAGTCATCCACTGTGGGTATTATAGGACACAAAAAATAGTTAAACACATGAAGGTAGTATTAACGATTTCGTGTCTATTCTATTTTTCTTTTCTTTAAAAAAAGTAAAAAAAAAGTGTTTTTATTTGACAATATTATTATCCTACAACTGACTACCCATATCTATTTTCGGACAATAATTGTCTAATTACTGACTAAGCTATGCTAATTCCTGACTTATTTTATAAATTTAACAACATTAAGTTACTCTATTTAATTATTCCTGAATATTATTATCTATTTTCTGAGTAATAATATTACATTAAACCTGACGAGTTATAATGTATCAAAATATTATTATTTTTAAACTGGCTATGCATATCTTTTTTTTTCTGACAATAACTATCTAAGTCCGGACTTACATGATGTAATTACTCTATTTAATTAATGATATTATTATTCCTGAAAATAATCATCTATTTTCTGAATAATATTATATTAAACCTGACGTGTTATAACGTATCAAAAAAGAAAAAAAAAAATTATGGAGAGAAATTTAGAAGATTCTCCCTAATTTTTTTAATACTTAAAAGATTCTAGATGAGACTAACATTTTCAAACTGAACAAGTATATAAAAAAACGCATTTGCAAAGAACTTATTTTAACCAATAAATAAAATGATTTGTCATTTTTTATTAAAAAATTAAATTGTCACCTACACAAAATTAAAGAATAAGGTTTGTTATTTTAAATTCAAGCACCACGTAAAATAAATAAACCTACGAAAGATAAAGTGTTAAAATTAAAAACAAAAATCATCTTATGATGTTAGGAATTTTATCCAAATATTTAATGAATGATATTCGTATAAAAAAGACCTTAAATTAATGAATAAAATTTATTAGAACCGTGCATAGCACGGGCTTACATCTAGTAAACACAATATCGAGAAGCAAAATAAAATGCGAAACAAGAGAATCGCATCTTTTTTTTATGGGGAAAATAACACATTATAATAGTATATAGTCTGTATCAGCTTCTCAACTAAGTTTCCTCCAACTACATGCATCTTTGTATATACACCAAAGTCAATACCTATAGGCTATAGTCTAAACTAGGCATTTGACACTATTTATCACCATCATTTCACTGACTTTAGACTTTCATGTACACTTATGACATCATCTTTTGTTTATTTTTTTTACTACACAATTATTAATACTACTACTAATAATAAATACTACCTAATTAATTGTTGGGATTTGGGGAGACTCCCTTGCTATTCACCCGTCTGATTTTTGATCTTTTAACACCAAAAATATGCACTTCTATTTGTCAACCACTTTAAACTTCAGAAATATGAACTATTTTGATTATAGTTATCCTTCCTTGATTAGTTAGTGGATTTAAGTTAATCAACTATTTTGAAATTACTCCGTATTAATGAATGACCTTAGTTATAAATGAGCTTCTTTAATAGAGGTTTGCATTTTTGATATTTAAAATTTTAAAATTATCATAACCTTAATTATAAAATTTAAATGATTATTAATTAACTATTATTGTGAATAAGTTAGTATCATATAAAAGCAATTTGTGTCGGTAGGAAATCACATCGATCTTATCACAATAAACGAGTAGCTCGTGAACATATATAAACAAGTAGTTAATGAACATAAATAAATATTCTGTGTTTTTAACGCGAAAATGAATTGAATATAACAAAAACACTGGGGGTGTAAATGATCCGAGCTGATCAATAAACAACTCGAATTCGAGCTCAATTGAAGCTTATTTCATGCTTGTTTACATTTAATAAATAAGCCAAACTTGAACAAATTTTAAAAATCGTTATTAAAATAGCTTGAACACAAACATTTTCCCTTGTGCAAGTAAGCTATGTAAACGAGCACAATTGTCTGTAAAAAAATGGGGATAAAAGGATAGGAAATGAGGGCACGCAATTGGTGACTATATCTTTCAAATTAAAATTGCACGGGAGACAAATATTGTACTCTTGATTTTCCCCTTCAATTGTTTTTGCTTTGTCCGTTTGGAATCAGAAAGTAAATAAAAAATGAAGCATATCATGAGAGAAAAAACAATTAAATTTATAGAGATTCATATTTAAATATTTGGAAATCTCATGTTCATCTCATTTACAAATTAAAACTAGGGCTTTATATATATAATCATTAAAACACTCTTGAAAACTGTATAAAATTAGGAATTCATGACAAAAATACGCGTAGATAGGTGTAATTAGTGTGTTTTTGTCATGATTTTCTAAATGTAATCAATTTTCAAGAGTGTTTTTAATGCTTATATATGTACTCCCTCCGTCCCAAAAAGAACGACCCATTTGGGTTGATGAAGCGGGTATTAAGGAAGTTAAGTAAAACGAAGTAAAAGTATATTGGAAAGATAAATTTACATGGGGTTTGTAAAAAAATAGAGAGAGAAAGTAATAAAATAACATGGAAAATCAAATTTTTATATGGGAAAGCTAATTTTGCACAAATATTGTAGAAAATTGGTGAGTGTTTTAATGCAAATGGGTCATTCTTTTTGGGACAAAGTTTAGGTCAAATGGGTCGTTCTTTTTGCGACGGAGGGAGTATCCCTAAGGGTTAAGTATATCATTAACCTTGAAAAATAGAGGACAATTTACAAACACTTTGAGATATTTCCTAGAAAATACGGAATATGCTTTTTCATTAAGAAAATATTTTACATACCAAGTATATATGAATTTAAGTGTTGTACATGACATTGAAAATTGTAAAAATAATATTGAAAAGACAACACATTGATGTACATGACATTGGAAACACATCACCTATTATATAAATCAATGTATACAGCCATACAGGAGTTAAAAGTCAGTACACGACATATTTTAAGTTTTTTTTCTTATAAGTAGGATTATTTTTGCACGGAACTTAGCCTAAGTCATAGATACATGCAAACCATTTAATAATTTTCATTATTAAAGACAACTTCTCTCCCTTTCTCTTTCATCATCAAGGTTCAATTTCAAAGTAAACATCTTCATACGCTCCATCTTTGTTTCTCTCTAAAAACACTGCAACAACAAACTAAAATCAGGGAGTAAAAATCGAAATGGTGGACGACAATACAAAATCATGGGAACAACATGAAGAAATCATCCACAAAATTTGCAAACAATTCAAAATTGGAGAAGTTGTCCTCCAGTTTAAGCAAGTTTGTAAGAAACGAGAGAAAAACCTAATTTATAGAAAACATCCTCCAATTTTATTCCTTACTTCCCTTGTTCTCCCTATTCCTTCCTTTCCTCGTTTACCCTTTTACCATTCCACCACTAAGTTAATTCTTGAAGCCAACCCCATTGTTGGTCACGAGCGAGAAGTACCCGGACATAGGCGTAAGCGATTTTTGGTGGACACCACATCGGAGGAGCACGAGCTCCACCTGGTTGTTCGGGAGTACGTCAAGGATAGAGGGAATGAAGTTCGAATCAAGATCTACAGATTTCATAGCCAAGATGAGAAATAGGAGGAGATGCAACACTTGGGAAGAGATAAAGTGTTGTTTGTAGGAGTAAAACATTGTTTTTATGTTGAGACTAAAGATAGGGGAATTCCTGGATTTAATAAAGATAACTGTCTTGTGTTTGCTGCTAATTGTTTCCCTCTATATCGCAAGTCAACTAATGCTCATGACAAGAAATTGTTTGGATCTGAGAATAGTATCAAACTTGGAAGTTATAGAATTGCATATGCGGATATGCCTCATGTTGTGTTGTTAACCGAAACAAGAGTTTCAATTATATACAACGATTTTGGTTGATATAGGATATCAATATGTATTTGCTCCTAACAAATTATATACAATGGAATATATTTTAGCAATATTAATTTTTTAACTGACTATACATATCTAATTACTGATTAACATCATGTAATTGCTGAATGAGTATATTATTCCAAAATACTCCGTAGATCTTTTAAGTAAAACAATGACAAAACTCCACAATTTTCAATTTCCCACAAAATCGTAAATTTTCATCCAGTAACACTAGTAATAATTTTTGCAATACTAACAAATTATCCAAAGCAATTTAAAATTACCTTAATCAACATAAGAGTTATGAATATGCTATTGATTTTATTTTATCACATATATTGAAATGTAATTAAAATAATTAGATAGATGCATGGTGGTAAAGTGAGAGTGGTGAAGTGAGAGTGAGAGTGAAAGGGTTTAAAAAGGGTTTCATGTAAATCTAACCATTGATTTTTTAATCTACGGTTCAGAATGGTGATCTGTGTGTGTTTTGGGAGAAAGAATATAGCCATTGATTTTTTGGTTGAGAGTGGTGATCCGTGTGTGTTGTGGGAGAAAGAATCTAACCATTGATTTTTTAATCTATGGTTGAGAGTGGTGAGGCAAAAGGATTTTTTTTAAAGTATTAGTATTATTAATTCTTATTTTGTCCATTTTTTTTGTTTTTTTCCAAACACCAAATCAGAGTGAGGCACGTAAGAAAATATTATCAATATTTCTTCTTAATGGTAGTTAAATAACACAACACAAAGGAACCATGTTACAAAAAAAAGGGGGGGGGGGGGCGGGGGGAACAATGTAGTTGCTAGGAATCAAACCTAAAACCTTTGAGAGCTGTGATACAAGAGCAATGTAGAGATGCAAGTAACCATTGGGACAATCATCAACTGTGTTAATACATTTTGAAATAAATGTATATATACGATTTCACTATATGAGTAATGACTGGTAGGAAAAACAGTTCATTTATCAAGTTTTTTAAGTTACATTAACAACCCTTGTCATCAACTATTTTGATTATACATACAACAAGTCTATAGGTTCCATGTAATGCATGACATGTTTTTTAAAAATGCATTGAGAGACGATTTAGGGTGTTTAAGAGTAGAGTGGCAGGACTGCATGAGTGCCCCAAACCGTCGAATCAAACCCTATTATGCTTTTAGAGTTTCATGACGTGGGGAAAATGCATGTCGTTCCCTACCCTTTTCCCTAGCCAAACTAAATTTGTAAACACCTAACCAACCTTATATGAATATAGGGTAAGTTAAGGGTCGATCCCAAGGGAATGCAATGATGAAAACCTAAGTCTAAGTCAAGCTACCTCGGAGTCGAAAATGAGAAATCGGTTGGTACTAAATGAACTAGATCAAAGGTCTAAACACTAGGGATATGGGTTCCACATGCAAAACCAATGATAATGCTAGATTAAAACTCAGTCAATTAGTTCAAGTACTTGCAATGGACAAACGATAGTAGCAATCAAGAGAGTTCAAATACTATCTCCTATAGGCCAATCTAGTGGTCACTATGAAAGGTAAACCAAGAAGAATCATAAACAAACTCAATTAATTAGAGCAACTTTTAAATCAATTGGTCATGTCATTAAGAGTTGCAATGCAATCTAGATTAATCTTATAGGGTGATCAATCCTAATCTAATCAATCTCATGCAAAACTATGTCAACCAAATTAATTGCAACAAATCAACCAATCAAGAGCATCAACTAGCATTTCCATTAATCAAACATGCTTCCCCTTTTCCCTAGCAACTAATCTACTCACTAATCATGATGAAATTCAAGAACAAATAACTAGAAATTGCATTGATCATCATTCTATAACAAAATCTAATAGAAATCAAAGTATTCAATATTATCACAACTCAATTCCAAGAAAAACAAACATCAAACAAAAAGATCAAATAACAAGTAAGTAAAGATGAAGGAAAGAAGAAAATCTCACTAAAATTGATGAAGAAATCCAAACTTGATTGATCAAATGTTGAGTTACAAATCCAAAGCCAACAATTTCTCTCTATCTTCTCTCTAACTTCTCTCTCTAAAATTAAGCTAATGAATATTATCTAAAAGTTCGATTCAAAAAGGAAATACAACTCTATTTATAAACAAAGAAGAAAACGGCAGCTCCCGCGGTCTCTCCCGATAAACCCGCGCCCGCGGAAAAATGGGTACGGAACCCTCCGCGGGCTGTCTGGGCAGCACCCGCGCCCGCGGCATCAGGGGCCCGCGCCCGCGGGTAGATGACCTGCGCCCGCGGCAAGATCCCCTGCTCCCAAAGGCTGATTAGGGAGCCGCGGTCTCTCTGAGTGGAGAGGCCTCTCCATTTTGCCCGCGCCCGCGGAGAGACCGCGGGGCAACCGCGGCAATTTCCTGCCAAAAATTGGCAGTTTTGAGCACCATAACCCCGCGCCCGCGGCTTGAAGATCCGCGCTCGCGGCCAGGTGAATTCCCTTAGAGACCTCTCCGAGGCCTCTCCAAAGCCTCTCTAAGCCCTCTCTAGCCCAATGCTTCTTCCTTGCTTGATCATTGAGGTCCCGAATTGTATCCTTGCCAAGGTGAATCTCGCAATACCTACACAAGTAAACAAAGGAAGGAAATAAAAGGGAAAAAGAGCAAAATAAAGGAAAACACGATAAAAACACGAGAAACATAAAGAAAAGAGGAAAAGGGGGAAACTAAAGGAAAAAGGACCAAAACTAAGAGAAGAAAGCAACAAAGAGGGAAAGAAATAACCTAAAAGACTACCCTATGAGTGCCACAAATGACACTCATCATTTCATTATTTTGTTATATATATATTTTGGTTATACGTTTTAAAATCAAACTTCATCTATGGCAAACCACTCAATGTAATGCATGCATATTCTACAAGCACTTGGAATGAAGTAAATATAATTGTGTAACTAAATAACAAAATTAGGAATTCAGGACAACCGAGGTAGGTAAACTTAAATTATGTAATCATGCAGGGCAGCTTTTCATTGGGTGTTTGTTTGGGGCCCAACTTCCACTAATATTCAGATTTCATTCAACTTTGAATGAAAATTCAAAGGTTTGAAATTCAAATGGTATTACAGCAAGGAAAGTAGAGTGGACCCCTTATTGTTTTGATTCTAGAAATATTTTTAATTTTTTTGGTAGGCAAATAGCAGGAAATAAGGTTATTATGCTTAAACCATATTATAATGAAGATATATTTGCTTTCTGATGCAACATGAGATGCGATGATAGATGGTGGGAACCTGCGTTTAGGACTCAGTATATAACTCACTGGCATAACTTCTTCTCTGCAAGTTCTCAGCAACCCAACACTTCTTGGCCTTTCTCTTATAATACGAGAAAAAAGCAACGCTAACAAGGGGAATTATTGGAACCACATCATCGAATACCAATTGAAGAAGAAGTGAATTTGAAGATGGTTGGATATTGATGTCTAATATTTTTATATTTAGTTTTTTTATTTTAAGCCTATGCATTTGTTTTCTTTATCTACATTATAATTAGTTTTCCCTTACTGTCTCATTTACTTATCTTTTTCAATTTGCAAGGATGTTATATTTTTTCAATTTGCATAAATTAATTTCGTTTCATATTTTACTATTGCGTAAAATATTTTCCAATATCCAAAGCAATTTAAAATTACCTTAATCAACAAAAGAGTTATGAATATGCTATTGATTTTATTTTATCACATATATTGATATGTAATTAAAATAATTAGATAGATGCATGGTGGTAAAGTGAGAGTGAGAGTGAAGGATTTAAAAAGGGTTTCATGTAAATCTAACCATTTATTTTTTAATCTACGGTTCAGAATGGTGATCTGTGTGTGTTGTGGGAGAAAGAATCTAACCATTGATTTTTTTTAATCTATGGTTGAGAGTGGTGATCCGTGTGTGTTGTGGGAGAAAGAATCTAACCATTGATTTTTTAATCTATGGTTGAGAGTGGTGATTCATGTGTGTTTGTGTGTTGTACATTCATCTAAAAATTTATTATTTTTTTTTATTTAAACAAAATCGAGATTTGTATTCATCTTCAGTCATTCCCCAAATTATTTCCCCCAAATTCGAAAACCCTAACTCTGTAACTCACCTCTCTGCCTCTCCTCGTCTCCTCACCTCCACTCCACTGCTCCACCCCACCGGCCACCGCGACACTCCGACACCACTAACGGCTCCTCCTGACTGCTCCTCCACGGCTCCACCACCTTCCCAACAGCCCAGCGAATCACGGAGTAAGGTACTCTACAATTATACTATTTTTTTTACGTATTATACAATTCTATATAGTTCAATACTCAAATTTTAATTCATTTAGTTAGATTGTAAATTCGTGGTGTTTATAATAGATTTATTGATTGAAATATTCAATATTTGTAATGACTGATTTAATTACATCGTACTCCGTATATGTTTATGCATAGTTTAGTCAAGAGCTTTGAATGCTTGTAAGTAATAGTCAATGTGAACATTTGAATATCATATATGTGATTAATACATCACTAATAGATCTGATTAATTGCGGTCAATATCTACTATATATAACTCTTATTAGAGGTGGAGTTACTGAGTTTTTCGCTTTAACAGTTATTTGTTTTATCCATTACGGAGTACATTAGTGGAGTTGTTTGTATTTTTGAATAGATTTATTGGTAATTAAAATCATGAGCTTATATCATAATTTGTCGTCCCATTTGGTGTGTTTTCAAGATGAATGTCGAAAAGAGCTGGTATGGAAAAGATTTGTTATTGATGTTCACACTTGTCTTCTTTGTTGTAGAATTATTTTTGATGTTTTTAATATTTGTTATAGGAGCTACCTGAAAGCTGGACTTCTATGTTAAGCTGTTTATCTAGCCCTGTGGAAGTTCTCCGTGGGAGCAATAGACGGATATGGAATGTTGAATTGGCAAAAGTGACAGAGCAAACCAGAGAGTATGTCAAAAATCTGCTTCAGGTGATGCAGTTTGCTTGTCTGAAGATTAATGTTGCCTTAAAATCTAATAATAATTGAGCACTGGATTTATATCCAAGTTTTTTTTTTAATTGTAATTGCTTCAATAATGTGAAAGAAATTTGTATCGGAAAGCTTTGAATAATGAAGTTGGTCTATCAAATTATAAGTCATACAAAGTTGCTTAAACTTGAGGATTCGGTCTCCGGGTTTTAATTGTTTGGTAACTTTGTGGATGATTTCTCCATGTTGTTCCCATGATTATCGTCCGCCATTTTGGTATCTACACCCTAATCTTAATTTGTATTAGGGTGTAAAAACCAAAATGGCAGACGACAAAACGATCACATGGGAACAACATGGAGAAATCATCCACAAAGTTACCAAACAATTAAAAACTGGAGACCGAATCCTCAAGTTTAACCAACTTTGTATGACTTGTAATTTGATAGAACAACTTCATTATTAATCTTTTTAAAATGTATGACTTATATACAGTTAAGTTTATCTATGTAGAGCTTATTTATTTTTAAAATTAAATTTCCCGTAGCTCCTTTAAATAGTGTTATTCTTTTCATTTTTAGTAAGCAAACTCGTAACATTATTCTTATTGTAAGAATTATTAAACATTTGAAAACACAACTAAATTATTGGTGTAGCATAGGTGTCAATCTAGGTCTCATTGTAATTTGTTGGAGGACATTCTATTAAACTATTAGTGTATGTCACTAACATTTGTAGTGCATGACAATTCATAGATATAAATGTATGTAAATTGACTTGTAGGAAAAAAAAAGAGGTGTAAATTTCGTATCCGTGAAAGGTTAAAAATAGTCACTTCTCTTTTACCCACACCAGTCCTCTTCAATATAAATTTATGATAATTGACTCGTAAAAATAAAAAGAGGTGTTTGGACTTTGGAGAAGGACTATATACATAAAATTTCGTAAAAAAAATAGGTGTTTGGAAAAGGACTCCTTTTAGCCACACCAATTTCCCATTCCCCCCCTTAATTTTCATTTTCGTACATTTTTAAGGAACACGGTCGATGACTGTCCCAATGGTTACCTCTCTTACAACATTCAGCGCATTGCTCTCAAAGGTCTTTGGTTCGATTCCTAGCAAAAACAATGTCCGTCCCACCCCCGTCCCCTCCCCCTTCTTTTTTTTTTTTGGTCTTTGTTACTTTGTATTTTATATTAACATTACAATTCCTGACTATTATAGACTACTTTATGACTAATATTATCTAAAACTTGACAAAGTTATAATACTTGAGAATATTATTATCCTAAACTGACTATCAATATCTATTTTCTGACAATAATTGTCTAATTCCATACTAATATATAATTCCTGACTAATTTTATAAATTGAAAAACAATAAATTACACTTTAACTATTGATATTATTATTCTTGAATATTATTATCTGTTTTCTGAGAAGCATCGTATTAAACCTGACGAGTTATAATGTATCAAAATATTACTCGTATAAATTTTTAAACTGACTTTATATATCTTTTTTCTGACAAGAACTATCTAATTCCTGACTTACATGATGTAATAACTCTATTTAAATATTGATATTACTATTCCTGAACATTATTATCTCTTATCTGACTAATATTATATTAAACCTGACGAGTTATAATGTATCAAAATATTTTTGTTTTTAAAACTGACTATACATATCTCATTCCTGATTAACTTCATGTAATTCCTGACATGAACTATTTAATTCCTGACTTACATAATGTAATTCCTTGGTATATTAAATTTTAAAACATTTAATTAATGACTATTATTATCTTTTTCTAGACTAATTCTTTCTTAAACCTTACTGAGTTAATTTTATTTCTGAATAATATATCATAATACTTGATCAATAAAATTTAATACCTGTTTAAGATATGCTAATTCCTGAGTATAAGCGACTGATATCATCAACTAAAAGAAAAAAGAAAAAAACATCATCCAAATTTTCAAAAATAGAATAACATCAACCAAATTTCCAAAAATAAAATACATAACGCAAATTTACAAAAAATAAAATACATAATTCTTGACTTAATTCTTGATTTCTAGAATATTATTCTTAAGTAAACTAAATGTATTACTGGCTAACACAATATCATTCCTGACTTTAAAAATCATATGTCTGACTAACCCAAATTTATTCCTGACTGCCTAGACTCTGATTTTAAAAATCTATTTCCTGATTAACTCAAAATTATTCCCGACTGACTCAACTCTATTCCTGATTTTAAATAACTAATTCTGATTAACTCAAGTTTATTCCTGAGTATGTACAATTAATTCCTGTCTAAATGTATTTTTTTCGTGACTAACTCAAGTTTATTCCTGACCAACAAAAATTTATTCTTAACCAAAAGAAATTTATTGCTAAAATTTATAAAGTAATTTCTGACAAGATTAATATAATTTATGACAAACATTGTATTCATTTAAAGTTTGGTATTTAAAATTTTTACAATTAAAATTTCATATTAATTTCTGACACTAGTACTTTAATATATGACTAATATATAGATGTATGATTACTAGAATACGGATTTAATAGAAAATATATACATATATAAAACAAATTTATAAGTATATATACAAAAGGAAAATAATGCCTAGGTACCAAAAAAAAATTATTATATATGTACATGTAAGATTAAATGTTTTTTTTAAAAAAAATCTAATCTCTCTCTTCCTCTTCCTCTTCATTTTTCTGAAGCTGTTGATCAATTTCCAGTTGCTGCTTCTCTGTTTCCTCTTTTTCTTTTTGTTTTTGGATCAACTTCCACTGCCTCTCTTTTTCCTTGTCAATGGCTTGCTTTTCTTTCTGATATTTGGCCTCTAGCTTCTTTCTTGCTGGTTGAGCTTTCCAAATTTTATGCTTGTTAATTGAAAACTCAATGCAATCATTCCACAATTTCTTCCGCAACATATTCTCTTCTCTAGTAGCCATCTGATAAGCAAGTTGGCATCTATATATCTTCCGATTTTGCTTCTATAAATGTATATAAAACACAATATAAGAACACTAAAAAAACAATAGTCATAAATCCAAAAACAAAGGAGAAAAAGTACGTACATATTTCAAGTCGACAAGACCTCCAGATATACCATTGTAGTTTTTCATACACATTAATGTAAAAAGGCCACAATCCTCATTTTCATGGCTTGTTTGCCATGTAAACTTAGGTTCATGCCATTTCCAATTGTTCCAATTTTGTTTCACCATGTGGATGTGCATGCTTCCACAGAAAGATAGGAAAAGCTCTAATCTGTAATTATAAATATATAAATTATAAAATTTAAAAGCATCTCAAAAGTATAATTTTCACAAATTTAATTAAAAATTAGCTTACCAGCACTCTATCTATTCCATTTAAACTATCTCGATTAATATCAGTCCTGTTATTTATCCAATCTATTCTTGGACCAATACCATCAATGAAATTGAAAACCAGCAGAGTATGATGATTATCGAACGCAATGGGAATGATTAGCTGCAAAATAAATAACACATAATTTTCATAATAAGTATTACATTTACTAACTGAATAAAAAAAACTATATAACAGATTAAAAGATCATATTATGTGACTAAAACATTTATATTCCTGACTTACAGAATTTTATAACTGACTTACATAATTTTATTCCTGGCTAAAACAATATTATTCCTGACTAAAACAATTTAATTCCTAACTGTAATATTTTTTCCTTGCTAACAGTTTAATTACTAACATACATAAATTATTTCCTGATTATAGTAATATAATTCCTCACTTTAAATAATATAAAATCTTACTAATAAAAGCTTGAATCATACTAGGTTTAGCTTATTTATAAATATATATAATATATAAAGAAGAAATAAAGTTAAAAATTTACCAACTTGGCTTCGCATATGTTGAATGAAGGAAAATGCCTAACCCACTTGGTAATGCAGTCATAAATGTCCTCACCTCTATGTATATTCAATCTACAATCCATCTCCATTTGTAACAATTCCTCTTTAAACTTATTATACTCCACTGGGTTTTTCAACGTTTGCAAAATTGCCTCCTTTTCCCTTATCTTATCAACTTCTTTTCTGTAAACTGCCCTTTTTCTAAGTATATCCAGGAAACATTCTACAAAACAATAAAAATAGATTAAATACAGAATATTATAAATAAAATTGGTTTCTGAATGAAGTAAAGAAAGGAAAATAAAACTTACAACAACTTCAGTTTGAAAAACAAATCTTTTATACTGAAAAACTCCTCTGTCTTTGTCAGTTATTTTACACTCTTCAATGTTGAGCACAGTAGCCCAAGTATCATGAATAGCAGAATTAATCCACTCAGACGGACGAAGGGAACAGAACTCCTCCTTTACCAAAATAAGATCACTCTGGTCAGGATCTTCAGTGGGAAACTGACAGATGACAGTACTTGTATCCTTTACGTAAAGACTGTTGTTACGCCTCTTAACTCCCTCATCTTCACCAGTAGGATCTAACTCAACCTCCTCAAAATAGTGCATAAAAAACAAGAAATCACACATGTATAATTCGTTGTCTGTCAATCTGTTTAGATACAATGGCTTGTTTTCTTGCAAATTCCTACACACAATTTTGTGTTTCATCTGAAGTGGAATTTTGTGAATAGGTGGTAGAACCCAATCTAAACCACCAGCTGCTGATACCAATCTCTCCTCCTGCCTTTGCTTTAATTCATGAATTCTCTTCTCCCGGTTTCCAGAATATTGTTCAGCTGGTATGATAGTTCCAGGAACATCTGCAGGACTAGGAATTTTATCAACATCAATTAAGTCAATGTGTGTATCATCAATACAAGGAGGAGCAGGAGTTTTATCCTTCTGAATATTGTCACCAGTAGCAACAGTAGGAGAGTCCAAAGGAATAGAAACAACGGGAATTGGCTGAGGTATAGATTCAACAGCAACAGTTTTATTCCTCAGCAATTCTACAACAGCACATGCATCCCTAGGCTGAGGTTGTTCTTCCTACGACAAAAAAAAATATATTTATCAAACAAAAGTTTTCTCAACCATGACAATAATAATCTATATTACGTAATATAAATCATAATAAAATTAATTTATTTCCTGAATAACACAAACTATTTCCTGACTATGACAAGATAATTCCTGACCAAGGTCAGTTTATTCCTGAATAATACAATCTAAATCCTGACTTCCACAAAATTATTCCTGACTAACACAATTTAATTCATAACTACCACAGGTGTATTACTGACTAACACAATCTAATTTGATAACCGTGACTTGTTTATTCCTGATGAACTCAATTTAATTCATGTTTCACGCAACACAATTCCTGAAGACAACAACTTTATTCCTGACGGACACAATCAAATTCCTAACATAAATAATGTAATTCCTGATATAAGTAATTTAATTACTGAAAAGGACAATTGTATTCCTCACTTAAACAATCATATTCTAATTCAATCAGTATTTCTTAAATAAAATATATAATTTTTCACATAAACCATTACCTGTTGACCTTCATAAATAGCTAAAGCAAGTTCCACTGTAGCTTTAGACTGAATACCATCATCAGATTTAGAAAAAACCTGAAAGCATATGAATAATACAAATAAAAATAAATACAATAATATAGAATAATAAACACATATATTTATATAAAATATGTTAGTTAAATACAATAACTATTAAAATAAATTATTGAGTTAAAATACAAATATTACACCTTAGATGTGCTGTCGTCTTCTTTGTTTTCATCATTTTCTTTTTCAGAAGTTTCTTGAACTTCTTCTTTTTCAGTAACATGTGCATTGTGTTCTTGGAATACTGGTGTATCTTGAGAAGTAGGAGGAGTAGGAGTAATTAAATTACTTCTAGGCATAGAAGTATCTCCCTTGATAAAACTCCTCCCTTCTTGCACAAGCCTAGCCTGATTTTCATTCAAAGCAGATGTGGAACTAAATAGACCTTCATTACTAACTGAATGCACCTCTTTTTCTGATGGTGTTGTGCCTTCAGCGAATTCGGGTTCTGCGGTTGTGACTTCAACATCACTTCCTTGAACATTATTCAAACCAAGATCTTCTACTTCTTTTTTTGGTTCCATAATTCCTTGGTTTGTATCCTCTAAATTCTGCTCTGCATCTTCAATTAGATCTTCTTGCAAACCAAGATCAGAAATAACATCATTCACCTATACAAAATAAAGAATAATATCAGATATTATATGATTTTAATAAGTAAAAAAAATTGATAATAAATATAATCAAACTTACAATTGCATGAGACTTAAGTTTTGTTTTATTAAACTGATCCAAATCAGTAGCTAAAGTTTTAGTGTGCATTGCAGCTTCAACTATTGCATCAATTTTTGCTAAAAATTCAGGATTTGAATACAAATCATCCTCTCCTTGAGATTGAGATTCTTGTGAATATGATTTTGCTTCATCCTTCAAATCAATAGCAAAGTCTATTTGGTTCTCAGATACAATCTTCAAATCTCGACCGAATTTCATCATTTTCTTCTTCACAAGCTAATCAACAAATTAAAAAAAAAAAAAAAAAGTAAAATGTAAGAAAGGAACATAATTGTTATTCCTGACAAATAGTTTCTTATTAGTAAAATGTAAGAAAATAACATAATTCTTATTGCTGAAAATAGTAATCTAATTTCTGAGAGTGTTTATCTTATTCCTGACTAATAGTTTTTTATTCCTGATTAACAACGTCATTTCTGATGAAAGGAATTTAAATCCTGACAAACAGATACAAATCAAAATAAAATAATAGATTTAACTATAATATTATAATAATGCTAATTTCTGATAGAAAGTATATAATTTCCTGATAATATGGTAGAAAATCATGACTATAATAATGTATTTCTCAATTTACAACAATGTAAATAAATCAAAAATAACCATAATATATTAATTTCATTTCCTAACCAAATTTACCATATTAATAAATTGACTTATTACTGACTAATAGTTCTTTAGTGCTGACAAAAACAACATAATTTCTGATGAAAAGAATTTAAATCCTAACAATCATATACTATAATCAAAATAAAATATTAGAAAATGCTAATTTCTGATACTTAGTACATAATACCTGATAATATAATGTCAAATACTGACAATTGTAACATATTATCAAATCAACAACTTTCATATAATAATTTAATTTCCTGTTAAAATTTACCATATTCCTGACTAACAAATTATTAATCCTGATAAAAGTAGTCTAAAATAATAAAACATCTAAAAATATAATAAAAACATGGTAGTTTAAAATTACGTCGATATCCATATTATCAATTTCAGCATCAGTAGGAAACTCTTTAGGAATCTTGTACATTACATATCTAGCTTTGTCATCTATATCCGATCCTTCAATTCAAAGCTAGTTGATTGTACAACCTGATCTTCCTTCTTTTTTTCCTTTTTTTGATCCAAATATTCATCTTCATCACTGTCTTCAATCTTAAACTCAATACTGTCAAGCATTAAAGTTTTTAGAAGAGCCTGTTCAGATTTGCCAGCATATTGTTTTGGTGAAGCAGCAGGGTACAGTCTGACAGTACCATAATCCATATTTTCAGCAACAGAATTAATCCTCTTGTTCAAACTTTCACAGGTCCAGTTCGAAATAAACGGCTTGCGTTGTAAACTTGTCCCAAACTCAAACTTTTGTATAAATGCAATTACAAAAGCAACTAGACAGCCATTTACTTGTTTAGATTTTGTCTTCAACTCCTTCCCTTCCTTTATTTTCGAAACAAAGGCTTGAAAATCTGTTATTGACGAACATAAGAAGTCCATAACATAACCAGCCCAGTTGAAAGCCTTAATGAAACGCACATCTTCTAAAGACTTGATGATATTAAAATTAGGAGACTTATCAGCAATTGGAGCCAAAAATGTAGACACAGCAAACATAACAAACAGCTTTTTGAAATCAGCACCACCATCTCTATAACTCTCAAACATCGTCTTATAAGTAATAATATTGACATATGTCTTCTTCTTCTTCCTACCCTGAACAGCTTTTTCTTCTGTTTTCCTCTTCTTTTGATTCTGTCCTTCAGATTCTTTTGCCTGTTCAGAGTCATCCTCTAAATCCAAACCCAAAAACCTCCTCCACTCTATCTTCAAATATTCATCAGGATTGATTGATTTCTTCATTTTAGAAATCTCTTTCACAGGTATATCAGTAAAAGGAATACCCAACACATCAGCAATATCAGAACTATCAATATGAATTGCATGTTCCTTTTTACCAACAATAACATTTCTAGCATGAGGATTAAAATGAGTTACTAGATAGTTGTACAACTGATGACTGATATTATCCTGCAATTTCATTTGAAGCAATCCACCAAAACCAATGTCTATAACATCTTTCTTTTGCGCATCACTAAAATCTTCCATAATTGTACAAAGATAACCAGGACCAGATTTAGCACCAATTTCAAGGTCTGGAATATCATCTTCAGTAAGAGCACTAAAAAATAAAAAACATGAATAAGACACACATATTCCTGTAAAATATTATGTTATTTTCTTAGCATAATTATCTTTTAAAACACTTAATTCTTGACTTTTATAAAATATATAATTACTGTATGTAATACTAATATTAAAATTCCTGACTCTAATTATCTATTTCCTGACTAATATTAACTTAAACCTAACTGCGTATTATTATGTGAATATATGTAAATTCCTGACTAATATATGTAAATTCCTGAGTGTTATACATTTTAAAACATTAAATTACTCTATATAAATACTGATATTACAATTCCTGAGCATAATTATCTATTTTCTGACTAATATTATCTTAAAACTGACTATCCATATCTATTTGCTGTCAAGAACTATCTACTTCCGGACTAATATAACCTAATGGCTGAGTAATGTTATAAATCTTAAAACATTTAATTACTCTATTTAAATATTAACATTATTATTCCTGACTATTATTATCTATATTCTGACTACTCTTATCTTAAAACTGACTATTTTATAATACATATGAATTTTTTTATCCTACAACTGACAATCAATATGCATTTTCATACACTAATTATCTAATTCCTGACTAATATACGCTAATTACTGACGAATGTTATAAACCTTAAAAACTTTAATTAATCTATTTAAATATTGATATTATTATTCCTGAGTAATATTATCTATTTTCTGACAAATGTTATCTAAAACCTGACGAGTTATTATGTATGTAAATATTAATAATTTTAAACTGACTATCCATATCTATTTTCGGACAATATCTATCTAATTCCTGACTAACATAATGTAATTCCTGGGTATAATAAATTTTGTTACAATTAATTACTGCAAATTATATTGGTATAAAAACTCCTGACTATTATAATCTTTTTCCTGACTAAATTCATCTTAAACCTCACTGAGTCAATTTTATTTCTGAATAATATATCATAATACCTGATCTATTAAATCTAATTCCTGATATGCTAATTCATGAGTATGATAAATTTGAATACAGACAACACCAACTTAATTTCTGATAAAAAACATCTAAATACTGAAAAACATATACTATTAGCGAAATAAAATAATACAATTAAAGATAATATAATAAAACAAAATAACAAAATCCTACACAAAAATAACATCAAAATAACAAAATCCTACACAAGAATATTCAAAGTAAAAACAATAATTTACATTTCATCGAACACCTGGCGGGCATCTGAATATACAAAACAATATTTTTTCGTATTTAAAAGAATTTATTTCGAATATCACACCTCACAGGTCGACTTCTTTTAGAACCTTGTTTAGGACCACGCTTCTTAGGATGCTGTGAATCATCCCTACAAAAAAAGAACAAGAATTAAAAAAACAAATTACTGACAATTTTTTTAAAAAAAACGAATAAGCAAAATAATAACAAAAAAATTAATTAACCTTTCTGGCATTTCAACTATCTTCGGAGGCTGTTTTGATGATCGTTTAGTTCCTTTCATATACACTTTTAAAGGAGAATCATCAGTAGGAGGAAGGCCAGCCATTAATGTAGGTGAGGAAGACGGAAATGTAGTACAGGCAAGTAAAATATAAGCTATAAAATGAAAATTAAGTACATGCAAGTTGAATATAAGCTAGAAAATGAAGAAGTGATGCGAAATTTTAGGGAAAATGTAGTTGAGTTGAGAGTAATGGAGTGTAACTGCAGAAAACGTGTGGAAGAAGAACGAGGAGGAAGACGATTCGTTGGAGGACGTTTTTTTGTTAAAAAAAAAAATCAAAAAGTCATTGATAATTAATAGTCGGGCCGCGCGCGGGCCGAACTATCAAAAGACGGGCCGGGCGCGGGCCTGTAAGTAGAACGGGCTTACATGAGTCCGTTCTACACAATATTTTTCGATAAAAAATTATTGACAAAAACATAATAATAAAAAATCTATTACTTAAGCAAAATCCTTTTTTTCAAAATAATTTGTAGACTTGTCCTATATTGTTATTATTTAAAAAGGAAAAAAAAAATTCTATTTTGCCACACCTATTTCCCTATCCACCCCTTATTTTTTTTATTTTCGTACATTTTGATGTAATTCCCCGACTCATGTGATTTATACGAAATATTTCCATCTACATAAGAAATTACTTGAATAATACCACGTGCAATAAAGTTAAAAAATCTTTAAAGCTTTATTGCAAATGGGTATTATTAAAGTTTTTTTAAATATAGATGGAAATATTTCCATAAAAACACATGAGATGATGGAATTACAATAAAATGTACGACTATTAGAATGAAGGGGTGGATGGGGAAATCGGTGTCGCTTAATTTGATTCCGACATTGACATTTGAATGGATAAAAAAATATATTTTTTTAAAACATCAAAACATTTTACTTGATAACGACAAAATAGGAATAATCTAAAAACTAGTCAGACAAAAGGATTTTTTTTTAAGTATTAGTATTATTATTTCTTAGTTTGTCCTCTTTTTTTTAGGAAGCAATTAGGGTAAGGCACGTATGAAAATATTATCAATATTTCTTCTTAAGGGTAGTGAAATCACACAACAAAAAGGAACAATATAATGTTACAAAATAACAAAAAGAGGGGGGGGGGGGGGGAAGGGGGGGGGGGGGGGAATTCATGCAGTTGCTAGGAATCGAACCCACGACTAATGAGAGCTACAATGGAAGAGTAATATAGAAAGTAACCATTGAATCAGTCATTGACCGTGGTATTTTATTTCTAATGAAATGTATATATACGGTTTCACTATATGATTGGTCAAAACGGGGCAAGTTTTTGTTTTATTTCATAGTCCCTTTATTGTTGTTTACTTACACTCAATTTACTTCTATTCAATTTAGTTCCATGCTACGTTTTTTCGTTAATGTTGGTATATTCAACTCCTGGTCAACTTAATGGATAGTATAGTTTTAACTATTAAACTCAACACGAGCATTGAACATTTTTGTTTTTATTTATTTTTTTTTTTGTAAAAATTGGACGTTGACAAACTTATATACCTGTTTTACAGTACATGTAAAAAAAAAATATACCTATTTTTCAATGGGTTGTACAATTTTTAAGAGTTCAACATTACTGCATTTATCACGGTGTTTGCAATTTTCCCTTGCATTATTATCAATTCTCTAAATTTCCCAAATGCTCTATTTTGGCCTTTCCTGATCTTTTTTACTTCACCTGTTTCTTTATAATGATAGTAGTTAAGAGGACGAGTTCAAAAAGATCTCACATGAATATATTTTTCCTTACATACCATTTACAAAAGACAGTTAAATGATGGGTGATTAATAGTGTAAAACTCAAAGTAGGTCAAGTAAGAAAGAACCGAATAAGTAATACTCCCTCCGTTTCATAAAGATGTTCCTGTTTCGCAAATCGATGCAAAATTTTACCCATCTTTGACCGCAAATATCTTTAATCTCACACTAGCAAAAATTATAAAAGTTAGATATTAATAATCTACTCACCAAGACGAATCAAACTAGATCCCACATGACTATATTTGCTCTTATAGATTAAGAGAAATTTAGAAGATTCTCTCTTTCTTAAAAAAGTCAAAGATTCAAAACAGGAACATCATATTTACTTACGGAGGGAGTACGAAGTATGTACATACACTTTTATTACTAAACCATCTTTTCTTGAGTTTAACAAAACAATAAAATTATACATCAAAATATTTAAATTGTGAATGGATTATGGTCCCAGTTATCCTGTCCAATATACAGCAACAACAAAATTTATTTTGCATATGTATGCATATTTGAGTATTTTATGTTACACATGGATGACCCCACACTTAGCTCAGAAGCTATACTGGTATAGTGCATCCAAAAATAAAGAATGCCAGGAATAAATTCTTACCACTTAGAGTCAAACCTAAACTAATGTGCTGTTATGGGCCCCACAAATCTAAGAGATACAATGACATTATAATGAAAATGATCATAGGGTTTTCTTTATCATGCACAAGGTACGAATTGAATAACCCCTCAAAAAAAAAAAAGGTACTACTTGAATAACATAAATCAATAAATCATAAATGTCATTGTCATGTAATGATCATTATATTAAAAATAAAAGTGTAATAAATTTATCATTTACTACGTTAGATTCCGTGACATGCTCGGCAATTTAGAATTATATATAGTTATACATTTTTTATTAATAATAATGAGGGTCTGTTGAATAACATAAATCATAAATGTCATTGTCATGTAATGATCATTATATTAAAAAAAAAAAGTGTAATAAAATAAAATTTACTACGTTAGATTCCGTGACATGCTCGGCAATTTAGAATCATATACAGTTATACATTTTTGATTAATAACAAGAGCTTGTTCTCATTAACTGAACACAGCTGTACTGAACTCAGCTGAACTGAACTGAACTGAATTGAACTGAACTGAACTAAACTCAGCTGAACTGTAAGGAACTGAATTGAAATGAATATTTTATAAGAAAAGGAAATTAGGAGCTGAACTGATCGAATTGAGCAGAACTGAACTGAACTGAACAGAAATCGGCTAAACTGAATTTCAACGTAGAGACCAGACCCTAAGTTTGACTGAACTCAGCTGAACTGAGATGAAATGAACTGAACTCAGCTGAACTGAGCAAAATTGAATTGAATTGAACTGAACTGAACTCGGCTGAGCTGTACTGAACTGAATTGAATTGAACTGAACCGAACTGAACTCAGCTGAACTGTACTGAACTGAACTTAAATTAATATTTTAGAAAAGAAGGAAATTAGGAGCTGAACTGAACTGAATTGAGCTTAACTAAACTGAACTGAACTGGACTGAACTCAGCTAAACTGAACTTAACTGAACCGAACTTTACTGAAGTGAATTTCAACGTAAGAGAAGATACCCTTAGTTTATAATATTACTTTAGTCAAGTACCAATAAAAGTATATGATAAGGGTACGTTATTTTGGTAATTGCATTTTTAAATTGTAGCTTCTAACACACAATTTTAAAACTAAGAGTTGGCAAAAAATTTGATCAATAAATTATTTTTTTAACTGATTTATTGATATCCCATTTTATTTAAGAAACATTTTTGAAATCTGTTTATTAACAATGTCGTAATTACTATGTACTTATATGGAATATGTGTAAACAATAATTACATTTTAGTAAGTGATTTGTTTCCTAACTGAATAGATTTATTTTAGTGAAAACAAGAATTAAAATTAAATCTATGCATAATATATCTCATTCAGTTTTAGGTTGCATAAGTTCTTGTTTAAATGGTGCAGATACATTCCATGCAACAATATCTGGAGTCACGAATTGCATAAGTTCTTGTTTAAATGTTGTCATCATAAATCACATTCATATGCACAAAATAACAAATATATCTTTCTATATTATCAATTGATCTATTCTTTCAGCACCTTTATATAATATAAGGCCGTTAATAAGTCAAAACGTTACACTAAATATTTTTTGTCAATTAAAAACTTTAATTTATACCATAACAGTTACCACTGCCATTAGTCCTATGCCATATTTTTTATAATGCTTTGTTTTAATTTAAACCAAGTGACTGAGTTGGGATGGCACTGATGAAAATAAAATTGCATGATCCTTACAATTAGTTTTTTTCTTACTAAATATTTTATTTTTTGAAGCGAAAAAACACTAAAATATCTGTATTAACCCTCACACCCACATTTTTTTTAAAAAAACACAATTAAATTAGATACTCAAAACAACAACACGCTACATATAAATTATCAACTAAAATAGAGCATATTACAACCCGGTTAGTTACTTCTTAATTATCCCCACACCGGAAGTACAAAACACTGATTATCAAGCTAGTAGTTTTTTTCCTAATAATTTTTAACTAAATCATATGTAATTTCAAACCATCAACATACTACTACTAAATACTAGTACTATTACCACTTATCCAACAACATAGACAAACATTGTCAATTTGTCAACTTCCCACCTAGGATCAACACGCGGCTTTAGGAAACACACAACATTTGAGGAAGAACCCTATCTTCCACCAAAACCCATACTTTCGTCCCTTCACCTTTTCCACTCCAGAAGCCTCCAAACGGAACAGCTCTTCTAGAGTAACTACAGCCGAACCTTCATCATCACACTCCGCCAGCATCATCTCGGCTTCGCACACCTCCTCGATCTCCGAACCGGCCCTGGTATGTACTGGTGTCCTATTATCTTCAACCAAGCCTAGAGACGAGTACAAGTCAGTAGATAGAACAGGAAACGAGAAGCTGTCTTCTCTTGTCACACCGATGATATCTTTTACCTTGTTATCCACGAACCCGGGTAATTTGACAGTCTTAACTTGGTCAGCATCCACCATAGCTTGCACCAAAATGCTGCCGAAGTCCGTTGGATTTGGGCCCCACATCGGACCACACCTACATTTTTCGACCAACGGGTCAAACAAGCCTATGAAGGGCACCTTCAGTCGATCTCCGTTGTTGATCTTAAGTTTTTCTTCATTAATACCTTCAAACTCGGAAATTCTATACTCTCCGATAGCCAATTTTTCAGGCGGTGGTCTATTTTTGGGTCGGAGGATATTAATTTTCATAGTTGTTAAGAGGAAAGTTGATGAAAGTTTATGTGAGGAAATGGTAGAAAGCAAGTAGTAGCTCTTCTTTTTTTTCTTGTTGAAGAAGAGAATAGGCATTGATGGTGAATAAATAAGCGTTTAACTGAAAGAATATGTATTTCATTATCCATTAAAAAAAGAATTAATAAAATATTGAGATGCATTAAATTAATGATGGAAAGTAGTTGGTTAGGTATTTTACATTTGTACACAGTGCCAAATCAATTTCTCTTCCAAAGTTTCCTCTACAGATTAATTTGGGAGCAAAAACAGATTAGTACGTAGGCTCACCTTCATTAGGACTAAATATCAGATGGTGGATGGCTTCACCAATTATGCACACTCAACTCACTCTTCTAAGTACTGTGCTATTAGGGTATTTTTATACTTGATAAACTTAGGGCATGTTCTCATTGACTGAACTTAGCTGAACCAAACTCAACTGAACTAAACTCAGTTAAACTGACCTTAACTTAATAGAATATTTTATATTAGAAGTAACTAGTGGTTGAACTGAATTGAACGGAACTGACTTGAATATATTATAAGAGAAAGAAATTGGAAGGGTTTGATGAAGAAAACTGAACTGAAATGTAATGAACTTAATCTCAACGTACGAAAATATGGTCTTATATAAAAATTTAAACTATCCGAAGTTGTTCAAAAAAATGTTCACTTTACTACTCAAAGTAATTGGTATTATACTATATATTAAACTATGTACAAATATAATTTTCATGACAACTACTTTGACCATAGGTAACTAAGTACACATAAGTCAATCAATCTATCCCTATAATTAATTTTGCTACTTCCATACTAACATATACTTGTACGAAGTAACTTCCAACTCCTGCACATTTGTAAACAATTATCCCTCAATTAACAATTTACTTAAAACAAAAGATATCCAATTTATTTAAAGGATCTACATTTAATGTCGATTAATCGACGATTCCATTTAATAAATTAAACATATGTCTTATTAAGACATATTTAGCCCTTAAGGACTTAATCACCTAATGGCCTCTTTACTTACGTTGAAATTGTTTCATTTCAGTGCAGTTCAGTTCAGCTATGTTCAATTAGGAGGAATTGAGTTCAATCTCATTCAAATCATCTTAGTACCATTCAATTCAGTTCAGTTTAGTTCAGATCCTCTAATTGTCTTACGCAAATAATTAATACAGTTTAGTTTAGTGCAGTCCAAACCAAGTGAGTCTAGTTCTTCAGCGCATTTTGGTTCATTTCAATTCAATTCAGCTCCGTCAGTTCAGTTCGGTTCAGATCATTTCAGTTCCTTTTAGTTCAGTTCAATTCAGCTGAGTACAGTCAACGAGAACAGACCTTGCATAGGGGGTTTAAGGTGCACTTTACTCATCTACACACGATACGGGGTCGGAATGTTGCTACATCTTATGTTTAAATGCCTCTTGTTCTAATTTTTCGTTACCTGGTTTGTCTTGTATATTATTTTCTCGTTTTTTTGTTATGTTTTTTCCTTTTTTTTTAAAGAATTCAATTACAGCTAAAATCTTTTTTACGAAAATGTTCTTTTTTAAACATGATGATAACAAAGATAATAAATTTACAATAGAAATAGTTTATGCGTTGTATAATTTTTCCCCTCAAACATATAGTCACATAATTCCCCCAAATTTTTACAGCTAGCATAACTTGTTTCCAGTTAGTATGTACAAAGTATATTTTTATATCATTAATTAAATATTGTTTAAACATAGTAATTAGAATAATGTACAGTACAGTAGTGTTTATTTATTGATTTTTTTATAACTGCTTATTATTAGGTTTTTAAATAGTACCTAAATGAATTTCAACTTTTACCTTTTTTCCCAAAATAAAAAAAAAAATCCCATTGAATTCACGGGATCTACACTGGTTGGGTTAATTACTTAACAATATTAAGCGTCCATTACTCTTATTTACATTGCTATATTAAGGATTTTGTTCCGTTTTACTAAGATGATGCCATTACATATTTTGAAAGATAGCTCATGACTTGGCGAGGGAGTAAAGACACTGCTGGCTTTAGTGAAAATTAAATGAATCTGATTGTAGGTAGGTTTGAGTTTAATAAGCAAAAATCAGAATATATGCTACGAGTAGTTACTATTTCCACTATCTCATAGGTGATGTATGACAGTAGCATCACTGTACACTTCTTTTATTCTTTTACAAGTTGTTCAGCTAAGTGTAGATGCACTATTTCTTCTAAATTAAATACTATTTTATCACAATGCGTCTGTTGTTAGTAAATAACAATAACCTGTACTTTTATGAGATCATCATAACTTTACAAATCTGTAATTCCATTTACAGTAGTTCATTTAGGGTTTTCGCAAACTATTATTGTAAGTTTATGAATTAATACTATAATTTTATCTTAATTAAAACAAACTATCACCATTCCTTCCAATAAATATTTGTATCAACATATTTGAAATTAATGTAAATACTAATTTATAAATATGATCTGTATGCATAGTTTAGCTTAGGACATGTTCCCATTTACTGAACTCAGCTGAACTGAACTAAAATGAACTGAACTGAATTGAACTCGGCTGAGCTAAAATGAACTGAACTGAAATTAATATATTATAAGCGACGGAAATTAGGAGCTGAACTGAATTGAACTGAACTGAACTTAGCTTAATTGAGCTGAACTAAACTAAACTGAACTAAAATGAACTAAACTGAACTGAATTTCAACGTAAGAGAAGAGACCGTAGTGTATTGTTTAAGATTAATTACTATTGCATTACACCCACTAGTATGGTCTACGAATAAATATGATTTAATACTTGTTTGGTGACAAACAGTGATTTATTAAATGCACAATCTTCTTTTATTATTTAAGGCAACCAAACTTATTTTAGATATATGTATATAAATTACTATTTCATACTGTTGTTCATATTTTGATGCTTGCTTATGTCAATATAATAATGCATGCGTATTTTTTATAATAAAAAATGAACAGCATCGTATAAATAAAACCCGGAAGTCACCAATAATGACCCTTTCATACAAATGGTTGCTTCTTCAAATATCAAATATATTTAAATATGCACATAGATTGAGTCAATATATTTGGAGCTACTTAGAAAAAACAACAGACCACTCCTCATCTTATTGGTTGTAATCTAAGGTATTCTATTGTTAAATTACAATGTCAACCTTATTTTGAAACATAATTAAATCAAAATTTTAACTTATTAAATATAAATATATATTTTTGGTATTTTCAATTTATTAGGGAATATATATCAATAATTTATTAATCAACACGAATAAAAAAATTTATAAATTAATTAGTTAATTTAATGGAAAGGGGACACATGTCTTTATTACTTCTGCATGTAAGCCCTTTTTTTAAGTAGTACTCCGTAGCTTTTTCACATAGTCTGCCTATAAAAAGTAGATTGCCTAATTTGATTAAGACCTTTTTTAGATCTTCTGCTCAGGGGTGGTAAAACGGGTCTCACAGTCTATTAATTTTCACTTGGACAGGAGGACCCTATGGCACTTTGCCACGTCGTCTTTTTGTTGGATACCTAATTGATATCTGGAGTACGTTCATTAAAACTACTACTTGTATTAGTGCAATAGTGTAGTTAATATACTGTCCAAAACAAGGAAGATTAAATAAATAATACTCATTAAAGTAAAAAAAATTGTAGTGTCCTTACACGGTGAATAGGTGATCAACTGATCATCATGGCTTTTTTTAGTCATAAAAACTTATGACATTTACTTTTCCAAGAACAACATTAAAATTTGTTGAATTTGGCTACTGTCACCTTGTTCAAAGTTTCAAACCTTCCCAAGTGGCACTCATAAATTTGGTAGTTGTGGATTTTATTCCCCCCGTTATTCCGCTCAATAGCTAATTTAGTAAATACGTTATATGTGTGCGTGTTGTCAAGCTTTGTTGTATTTTCCAAGAACACTTGTACTAATTTGTGCATATTACGCCCTAATATGATACGGAGTAATAATTTAATTTAAAGCTCGGAACCTAAGATATTCGTTCCCTAATTTGGTCCCTATTTACCCAAAGTGTCAAAACCAATAGAAACACTCCAAATGACCTTTGTTTTACTTGATATGAAATCGACGAAAATGTGGGGAAAACAACATACGAAATACTATAAAAGTATCACTTTAATTAAGACCTCAACAAATCATCAATGTTAAGATGAACAATTATCCCTTTACTATTTTTTAAAACAAAGTTATGATGAACAAATATCCCTTTACAAATTATGCCAAGTTATATAACAAATATTTGAATGTAATACATAAAATATTTGTTACAATTAATATAAATTTTAAAAACATTGTCACTATGACTATTATAAGTTAGCTTTAATTTGACCATTTGTTTTACTTAAATGTAAAATAATAATATTAACAGTCACATTGTTAAAGTAGAAATTTCAGGATTTCCAATAATGTGTCTTACACTAAGGGCATGTTTATATTCAGTTAATTTCAGTTCAATTCAGTTCATTCATCTATAATCAGTTCAATTAAGTTCAATTTAGCTCCAATCAGTTCAGTTGAGTTTAGTACAATTCAGCTCCTAATTTCCTTCTCTTATTAAATATTCATTTCAACTCAATGCATTTCAGTTTAGTTCAGCTCATCTCCAATCAGTTCAGTTCAGTTCAACTGCAATATAATTAGTTATGTCCAAATCATTGCAGCTCAATTAAGTAAATGTGAAGAGACGCTAAGTATATCGTTAATATGTTACATAATAGACTAATAACATTATGCAACATATTAACGAGATACTTAGCTCCAATTGATTGTTTAAAAGCCAATATCAAGAAAATTATAACGTCCTACATGACTATTAATTTTTCAGAATGTTCATATCCCAAAATGAAAAAGAGAATAAAATAAAATTTTGAAAACCAAAGAGTGCGTAAAATAGTAATAAATTAAATATGAGTATAGTAAAACGGGGGCTTAGATTGAATTGTACTACATCTCTTTGTATTTAGTTCACACATTTTGACTTTAGCACTATTTACACACCTACTTTTGTCTGTGTATTGTTCTTTTTACGTAAAAAAAAATATAGTCACGTGGGATCTTGCAAGATTCGTCACGTTATAAATTTATAGCTATTACTAATTATTACGTGTATTATTATAAACGTATCAGTAGTACAGCGGGAATGTTTATTTTTTTGGTCTTTTCTTTTCATAATAAATTTTATTTTGTTTTTAAAAAAAAACCTTAGTGCAGGAATGCAGGAATGGTTTGATAAAAATAAATAGGTAAAATTGTTAATACTAAAAAAAATGCTGGTTTGCGGAATCGAACATTGCATTCTAATACACTATGCAATTGTAATGAAACAACTTAGTTTAAAAAAATGCCAACAGTCGCGACTATAAACAGACTCGCGACTATGGTAGGTTCTGCTTGCTGAAACCTCTTACCATTGGGCTAAGACATCTATGGTACCAAATATGTGAGAGTTTAAAATTTAATCAAAAACAAAGGGAGCAAGATTAGTGTAAAAAAAAGGTAGGAGTTTGGCCAATGGGGCCCGGGCCTACACCTGCCCCACCCGTGGCTCGACCATTGTACTTGAGATGATTTTAGCTGAGTAAATTATTATTCATAATCACTCTTACACGTGAGAAAATTCTTCCCACTTCATTATACTAATAATATAATTACATTAGAGAGGTGCACTACAGGTATAAAATTATGTACTGAACAAATATATGCCGTTAACGGATTTGATATATAAAGAATATCGAATAGATAATTCAGTTAATGAATAGCTGAAGAAGTTTATTATAGGGCGTTTTATTTTTTTTACAAAGGAGATCATTAAAAATGAAGATGTAGTAGAAAACTATGAAGGATTGAACGTACGACCTAAAGATGTTATCCAATAAAATTACCCACTTGCCATTGAGCAAGTGGCATAATTTCAACTAGACCTGGTTATTGGGTGGGTTCGATCAGGGCCAGCCTACAAAATGTCAATTAAAATATATATTAAACAAAGACATTATTAATTACATATGAATACAAATTAATCTACATAATTATTTTTACATTATGTATTTTATTTTTCAACTAAATTGGAAAAACATGTAGGCTTTATATTGACTCTACTCAAATAAGCCCATGTCCATCAAAAGAACTATACTTCTTCTGTTCTTTTTTACTTGATCTGTTTCTTTTATCACGCTTGCCAATGCAAAACTTTAATTTTTATTACATTTAATTTTTCATAAGTAAAACTTGTAAAAGTTATGATATTACTTATCGATACGAATTCAAAAAGATCTCACATGATTATGTTTTTTGTTACATATTGTTCGCAAAAGACGGTCAAAGGAGCGGTGGTGAATAGTGTAAAAGTCAAAGCGGGTCAAGTAATAAAGAACGGTAAGTAAGTCCTAACCCTATTATCATTATGTTACCCTGTCCAATCACCGTACCACCTCTAATTTATTCAACCAATAAGTCATGAAATGATTAACTTAATAAATACGCTTAATATTTTGGTTGTTATTGAACAAGATAATTAGTTCCGTCCCCAACATAAAAAAATAAAAAAATAATTTACATAAAAACAAAAAGCCAAAAATGTACACTACGCCTAACAAGTTTAAAAGAAAATAAAGGAAATACATAATTTCCTACCAAATCACGCACCAACTTAGCTAGTCATGGAAGTAAAAGTTATAGTTAGTTATTCTGATAATTCATTTTATTTATAAATTAACCATTTTGGTGAGTTATCATATCCATTAGTATTTCAAAGTCTCCTTTTGTTATTATATTGTATCCAAATTTTAAATTCTTAAACACGTGACAACTTTGTTTAATAAGAATCTTCATTCCGGGCTGACTCAACGGATAATAGAATTACCCGGTTCTTAGTCTTTAAATAATTTATACCTTAATAGTTGTCTCAATTACTGGCTTGTGTCTTCATTCAACATATGAATTACTTAATTTATATTAATTTGTTTTTTTAAATTTTTATTTTTTTAATTTTTTAATTTTTTTCGGTCAATGATATACTTTATTTTCAATATGCCTAAGCTGGTTATAACTTTATTTATCATCAGAAATATTTGAAACCATTTACTCTTATTTTATTCATATTTAGGCAAGAATACAAACACATACAACCACACGTAATTCATAACACTAATTATAAAGTTTCACATCGAACTAAATGTAGCAGACCTAATTGTCGACAAGTCAGACTTAATCGACAGTAGTCCCTAGAATTATACAATGATCAACATTAACAAATAGAAACCAACAACAACGATAGCAAACATTAGACAAATAACAATATTTTTGATGATACAGCTATTAACCAAAACGACCAAAATATACTGAATAAAACGTAATGGGTTTAACAACACTAGTGGCATGGTGTAATCCCAAACAAATGCTTACTTCCAAGCGTTTGGAATGACAAAAACTTCATCTTCATTTTTGATTCCTACATCCGAAAGGGTATTCACGGTTGTTATCATAATGTCCTCGTGGCTAAGAATTAGTCTCTCCCAGTCATAATTATTATACTTTGCCCAAAGATCATGTAAGCCTTGTATAGGGGCATTCAGATCACCAGCAACTTTCAAACGCATGGGACGAGTTCTATGACCCCTTATGTAAAAGTGCTTCACCCGTGAGTTAAGGTTGTACTCCTCAGTCTACAAACAAGGACATGTTATCAATAGACATTCAACATAGCTAATGTAAGCTAAGTAATGTGTATTTATAATAAGTTTTGTTCAACAAAAAAAATATTAAAATAATAATTAACTTTTACATACCACACTTAATACCAAGAGTTCGTCTCCACAAGTTAATCCAAGACTAATGGGGGTGTCGGTGATCTCGACGTATGAACCGTGTTTGTAGATCAGTATTTCATCAACGTAACGATCAACTTTGGCAGCGTAGTCGTGGTACACTCTATAAAAGGTCTCATTAGCCCTAATGTAATATACCACTCCGTGGTCATTTTCACTTAAGCTTTTGATCTTTATTCCAATCAATGGCATCGAATTAACAATGCCTTCATCATTATGGGAGGGTGCATCAGGTTTCTCCACAATTGGAATTGGTAAAACTCTAAGGGGTGGGACGATCGGATTAACTTCAATTATAGCATAGCCGCCAGGACCAAGGGGAATATTATGCGGCAATGGTAGGGGACATGGAGCTAAGTTTGGCTCATCAACCACATTGATACGGGGAGGTAATTCCTTAATTAAAGGTTGAGGATTAATTTTTTTTTTGGGTGACTCAAATTGAATAGACCGAGCACGAGACTTTCTAATACGTGCTAGAGCTTTTCCAAGTACATTACCGGTCTTAGTGATCCTTCTAGTACGTTCAATATAAGAACGAGTCGACCATAATGCTCTGAGTCGCCTACCCGGAGGGGATGAGGACGAACCAGAAGCTATAGGGCTACATATTGATGGTAGAGATGATGATGATGACAGTCGCAAAGGGGAACTTTGAGACATTCTTAAAGTTATGGATATAAAACTTTGGTTTCGGGGTATACATGTATAGAGTTGCACTGGACTATATATAGAAGGAACCACGGTAATAGAATTATAATCACGATGATGTCCTTCCTTTAGGTATAAAGAACAAATATCGTACACAGTTAGGATAAAATTGGAAGTTCCAAACTAATACATCTATACAAGTATATATATTACATTTATAAATTGAAGAATAGATAAGATATTATACCGGTAAATTTGAACAATATCCCGCATGATTTACATAACTCATTTTATTGTAGTGTATAAAATACAAAACCCGGTCAAAACCGCGTGTGTATGTCTAAGTTATTGTTCAAGACAAAAAAAAAGAAGAGTTTACATTACTAGGTCATCGCTTTCAAGATACATAGGATCTAATTACAATATAGTTTTAGGCACTACATAATACCTTAATAGTAAGGTGTACGTTCACTTTCAGTGAAAATTTACTTTCAACCTTGTGTGTGTATGCCTTTGAATTATAAAGTCATCAACATTTTAAATAAATGTAAAGTATCATTCATGAATTCACCAATTTTTTTTATATCATTTTAATTGGAGATTATTTATATACTTCAATATTTTATGTGTTACATTAGGTTATTGTTATTAAATTATACCGACAACTAACAATTAAATGACCACATGTGAGAACAACTACCACGTAATTTTTACAAATTAAAATAATATAACACAATTAAGTTAGAGTTCATGTAGAGCACTATTGTCATTTAATTTGGGAATATGCCCGCCAAACGGAGATTCGTGTCGGAAACAATTACTATGGTAATGGTACTCAAACTTGAAGTGTTGTTTTGTATATTTTGTAGACCCCAAACAGTTAAATTTTTATTGTTCTAATAATTGGTCATTGATATGTTAATGAGTAATTAAATTTTCTTCAAAATATTAAGTATGATTTGATGCATTTCAACGATATGATACAAAATCTCCAACTATTACCGTCTTTACATCGTTAAAGCAACACATTTAAATAAAATGAGAAGAAGGATAAATTGGTACGTATAGGGATTACCAAAAATATTATAGTTTACCGTACGTAACATTTACATAAACCATAATCTATTACTTTTAGTAGAGCCTATTTTCTCTAAAAAAAAAGTGCAAAATATAAGAGCACTCTCACTCATGATAAAAAATATGCCCATGAGGAGAATCTCAAGGTAAAAACCCAAAAACATGTATTCCACTCATGGGCAAAAAATTAAATGCCCATGAGGAAAATCAGAAACGCACAAGGTCATGGAAAAAAGTGGAAAAAAGGAGTGAGAAAGTGGGTAGTGAGATAATGACATTTTATTTTATTGATCATGAGTGCGAGTGGTCTTAACAAACATAACACACAATTCCATTTTTATTTTAATGTATTATTTTCATAAATTAATATGGTAGATACGTTTTCCGAACAGTTTAACGGTCATTAACATATCTTTTCCATTTTATTATGAAATAAATTAATTAGATTTTTTCACAATTGGAGTTCATTTGCACGTGGTGATGCTAGTTGTAGTAATATAAAAATTTTTAAAAAAAAGTGTATTGAAAATCGGTTTTGTATGGACCCGGTCTATAATAAATTATTGTACACCCAAATTTTGACACTTTCAAATATTATAATCATATTCTGGATGATATAATCACTTTTTTTTTGATAAACCAATACTATTTTTGTCAGTCTTATTTTGCATTATATAATCTCATATTAAACCATTTAAGGGCATTATATAATTAATTCTGGGATGTTAAAAATTTAAAAGTCATCTTTTTTTTCCCAAATGATGTATACTCACTAATTGATACTTTTTATAATGATAAATTCACTTTTTGAGTGATACATTTACGTAACAATTTCAGTATAATATAATCACTATTGTAACTATATAATCACATTCGTATGCTATAATGCAAGGTAGGGTCTCTAATATATCATTTTTAGTCCGGGTCTATTCTAGTCACATTGATTGAAAATTGCCAAATTTGTCAAGTATGGACCCAAAATTGGTCTTTTATTGAACTAAGTTAAGAAATCATAATTAAATTGGTTAGGTTTAATAATCAATTAAGTGAATAACACTATATGAGTATGTTGTGTAAAGTGGTCAACCACCACAATTTGACCCAATCTCACATCATTTAATACTCCACCAACTCATATGTTCATCAAGTTAAGTAACATATCGATTCACCGAGGTCTAGATTTGAAAACGCTCGATATGTAGAGACATCCATCCAAGCAACTTCCTCCACAACTCCAACATATTTTCCTGTCTTATAGTTCTTCAAAACCTAGAAGTAGCAACAATTGGCTGAAACCATTCGTGCTTGTCCAAAAGGTACTATCAAACCCCTCTGAGTTTTAAATAAATTAGTAGTTCAAAATTCAATATATATTATTTTAACAAAAATAATCATCATTAGTAGATCTAGAAAAGGGAAACATAATGTTTGTATGTGGTTTAAATTCTCATATTATATTTTTTTTAATAAAAAATCCTATATTGTAGTGACTTATTATTGTTTGTAATACCCATTTCCATGTTATTGCTATTGCATCCAGTGACATGTAATAATCCAAGATTAAAATCATGTTTTTACAATTCAAATTTATGGTTACTGAATTAAGTTCATATATCTGCTGAACTTATTACTTAAAGTTAATTTGCATTATATTAGGGATATTATTTATAATAATTTCCTTTTACATAAAATTAAATGTTTGTAGGACTGTTCTTGAATATGGTGACAATTATTATTATTATTATTATTTGAGGTGTTACTAATTAAGTAGCATACGTACATTACATCAGGTTTTTAGTAATTCAATGTATCATATGACTTGATGTATATTTGTCACTATTAGGAGGATGGAAATTTGGTCTAAATTGAACAATTTTAATAATTGATGCTGCTACTTAAACTAATAACGAGCAATTGATTTTCATACAAGTTAATTTGATTGGGTTTTATTCATTTTGGTTGTTACTTTACCCACAATGGACTACTCAAGACTACCTTGGTTTCAATTCATGGTAGCGCCACAAACAAGGATACGTCTGGTATGCTCTACACCTTTACAAGCAAAGATTTAGAGAATAATTTTTTTTTTTTTTTGATAAATGGTTGAACTTGTTTAAACTTCCTTACTAACTATAAACTTTTCCTATTGTAGTTTGTTCCTGAACGAGTTAGAGAAATGCTCAATTCACCTTCAGGGAAGTTTTATGTTATGTTGGGTAGCCGAGGTGCAGCTTATCCTCTCGTCATTAGGTTGCGGGAAAGTGGCCACCAGTGGAGATGTTTTATTGAGGATGGTTGGACCAATTTCCTCGATAGTAACGATATCAAGTACGGAGATGTGGTGAAGTTGTGTTACTATGGAAGGCACTATTTCCGTGCTCTCGTCTATCGTAAAGGAAAGGAATTTAAAGGGGAAAACGAAGATGAAGGGGATTCTGCATCGAAGGATGAATTAAGCCGGATCGAGAAGGATCCACCGATATTCAATGCTACAATCACGGATCCATACATTAGGGCAGGAAGATTAGTAAGTAAACTATATCATTGTTAAACTAATTATATATGTTGAATAGTTAAAAATTATATTCATTATTTAAATTTGACAGTACGTTCCGGTCAACTTCGCAAGAGATTTTTTAAATGGCTTCCCGGAGTACTCACACGTGCAGTTAGTTGTAAAGTACAAAGTCTGGGACGCTTTGCTGAAAATCACGTACGATCAGACGCATAATATCAAAAAATGCTTTATCAAAAGCGGTGTGAAGCAAATGATCTTCTGGGAAAACATTCGTCCAGGGCAAAAGATGGTTGTAGAATTATATGGAGACGTTGTGCCCCCCCCTTTTTTGCTTAAAATATGCTTAGGTTTTAATGGTATCTTGTGTTACACTTTAAGTTGCCACCTGTACCTTCATGTTCCTTGTTCCTTGTTGTTCTTGTTTCAGATCTTGATGTTTTAATGTTTTTAAATTCAACTGTAGTGACCAAATCGTTTTAGCCATGACTTTGAAATTCTCTATTTAATTTCGAATTTTAATAGATAATGAATTGTTGTTTGGTTTATTAAATAGATAACTATCCATTATAGTACTATGCCTACCAATACATATAAACTAACCATAAATACAATAGTAACATTATGCCAAAACCAAAGTCTATTAATTATACTTCCCTAGCTAAACCAATCATCGGAGACAATGATGGTGAATGCATGGTTTTAATAAACAAAATTTTATTTTAAATTGGAATGTGTATATACTAAGCTAATAACTTATGTAGCTTATAGCTGTGCAAAAATAAAGTAAAAGTAAAAGCGGATCAAGTAAAAAAACGGAGGCAGTAACAAGTGTATATATATATATATATATATATATATATATATATATATATATTATTTTATGTTAATATCAAAAATGTACTCTTATCAGCATATATAAATAATTAAATATATATACTTCTGATCGAAATGGCTAAAGTAAAGAGAATAATGAGGTACTTAAGTAAATTGGACTATATTTAACAAAGACAGATCAAATTACAAGTTATTGGAGATCGACTCGATTCTGTATTCTTGGGGGGTGTTTGGAAACCAGTGATTCAGCTGGCTTTTGGTTTTTTCAAGTTGGTGAAAAAGCCAAAAAACATTTTTGGTTAGTGGCGCTTTTAACTAGCTGAAAAGCTGGCTTTTAAGCCAAGAGCTAGTTGGAGCAGATTTTGGCTTATGGGTTTTGGCTTGTTGACATAAGTAACTTTTGATACTTAATAATTAATAATTAATAATTACTAATTAATCATTAATAAATTATTTCTACTTAATAATTAATTAGAAATGATTAATAATTAATAATTCATAATTAATTATTACTTATTATTTATTTATTATTAACTAATAATTTATTATTAATAAGTAATAATTAATAATTAACAACTACTAATTAAAAGTATTAATTAAAAATTACTAATTAGTAAATAATAATTCCTAATTAGTAATTCAAAATTAGTAATTAATTAATTATACATTAATAATTAATATTTTTTTGAAACATAAATTATTAGTATTTAATAATTAGTTTTTAATAATTACTATGTAATAATTAATAATTATTATTATCATTGAATAATTAGTTTTAAATAGTTAGTATTAAAATGGAGTAATATACAAATATTAGTACTTTCTAACCAATAATTAAGTAATTTAAATTTGAATTAAATATTATTAATTTATTGTATCCTTAGTGTAAATAATTAATGATTAATTTACTATTACAAATACCATAAATTATTATTTAAACTAATATTAAAGTACTATATTAATTCATTAGTGTTAATATAGTTTAACAACAGCTAGCACCCAACAGCCAATTAACCAAGAACTACAACTCCAGTCAAACAGCCAACTCAAAACCCAAAATAAACATCAAGTCAAACCATCCAACTAAAACAGCCAACAGCCAATTGCCAAAGAGGGCCTTGGCCCTGTTGGCGGATGGTTGTTGGCTGGTTTACATGGCTTGTTTAACTAGTTGGTATGTTTGGCTGTTTATAATAGCTTTTGAAATTGATCGTTTATAAAAGTGTTTGGTAGATTAATTGTCGGTTTTTGGATGTTTATTAGATAACTTGTCGGCCAACAAGCCAAAAGCCAAAGCCACCAAAAAAGTTACTCAAAATCAGCTTTTCCATTTTGGATCAAATGTTAGCTTTGTCACTTGCTAAAAAGCCAATTACAAAACACATTTTTTGACTGTTTGATCACATAAAAAAGCCAAAATCCAAAACCTATTAAAAAAGCCACCATAAAACCATTTACCAAACATCGCCAAGTTCAAACCTCAACAAACTCGAGCCGACAAAGCTACACTGGATATGTTAACTAGCTAGTCTAGTCGAGCTAACCAAAGTCGAACTAGAATCACATTGTACGAACCAAAAAGCCAATGAAAAGTCATTTACCAAACAAACCCGTAAAGAATTCTTACTTAAAAAACTATTCCATGCAGCAGATAATTAAACATACATAGACACTTTATTAAAATATATAAAAAAAATATAATTACATAAATAACTTCAAACATTGACGCCTACAGACTACATCATCTCTTTTTTTTTAATATGCATAAGTTTGACAGACATATTTGACTAGACACTATTTTGATCATTAATATAGTTAATTGTGTACGTCTAGGCCAGTCTATTTTTTGAATAATTGTGTACGTCTAGGGGAGTCCATTTTTTGAATAAAAATTATATCCAATCCAATCCAAACCGGAGTGAATATATTTAAACAAATTAATGTAAGTCGTAATAATACAAATAAATATGTACAACCACTTTTACATATTTACAATGATTTGACATGAAGTGAGGACGAAATATATCTAATACTTCATCAGTTTTCTTTAACTTGCAACACACCTATTAGGCACGCAATTTTAGGAGATGATTAGTTAGGGTAAACGAGCGATCAGATCAAGATAATTTATACACGAAGATTAGAATAGGGTTAAGTATCATTTGTACAAAACTGAATAGAATAATTTATCCGTTTACATTACAAATATCCGACCTCAAAACACGTGCCACAAGGCTGAGTTGCAATTAAAAAGAAATTGAGCAATTAGTAGTTTAAAACTATATGTAACGCATAAATTTTGGACCCTAGTGTTCATAATTCACTGTGTTCAATAAGGCCATGAGTTGTATTCTAGCCTTCTAGGTCCTTAAAATTTGCACAGGGGTATTGGATATGCAGAATGTTAAGTTTGTGGTGGTCCCAACCATTTTTACTCGTATAACTACAGTACGAATACGGAACAATAACACCACTGAATCCAGAGCAAATCATATATTATCTTTTCCAAGGCGCTGTCAATTATGAAAGCAATGGTGGACATTTCGTCAAATATTGCTGGTTTGGGTAAGATAACATATTATATATATTCTAGGGCAACAAAAGGGAGAGCTGGTGAACCCTAACAAGAGTAAATGGGTAATAATTTCCCTTACTAAGAAGATAGCGGCATGGCATTTAATTTGTACGTGGCAATAACTAGCTGTAAACAAAGGACATGACATTTGCAAAGGGAAATATTACTAGAATAAATTATTAAGACAAAAATCATAAATGATTCTAAGATAATTTTTGTAATAAATATTGTCATCACTCATCAGCTATGGCAAGAAATCAGAGGTCTACAGAGTTAAATTATATTGATTCAGGTGTTGAATATCAAACTTTAATTATACTTTCATGAAATTTGTGGAGTATAATGGAATGAAGCTTTTGAAATATTATATGCGAAGTTCGTATTAGGTACCCAAAAAATGAAAATGTGATCAGTCCTTGACGAAATTGATTCCTTTAATTATTAGCAAACAAAAATAGGATTTAATTTAATAATCCGGTACGAGTATGGATGTTGTAAAATGACAACAAATGCATAAATCATTATACTTGAACCTGTAAAAAAACTAAGAATTAGAGACGGATATTATATTGGGCAATAAGCATTCCATTTGTTATACTAATTAGTGGTGCTTAATGTAGACACTTCATTGATTATTTAAGTGGGATGTACATCTTTGTCTTAGAAGGCAATTTTCACATTTACTAAAAACATCCTGCATTAGGAAGTGGATAGACATTGTATGTTTTACCTCCTTATAGTAAGTACATTACCCTATAAACACTAGGGAAGTTATTGTTTGGTCTTCAGTCAATACCAATACATGTTGCCAGCAAATCTAAGCCCTTCGCCCTAGAAATTTTTGGTCGCAGCAGGCTTCAATCAGTAAGTTATTGAAAGTAAATTAGATGCTCATCTAGAATGGTCAATATAGTTGAACAATACAGTAGCAACTATGTCATAAGGTGGAATGTATTCAGCAATAATAATTCTACGCTATTACTACATTGAACACGTACATCGATGAAAAGGAATAAATAATACGAAGTAAATATACTTCCTCCGTTTTCGTTTACTTGCAACACTTCCCTAAAAAAGAAATGTCACAATACTTGAAACACAATATAAAAGAAAAGTTACTTTAGGGAAATCCTATATTATTTTCCTTATTTGAAGCAAATGATCCACCAAATAACACGTACTCCTAACAACCAATTATATCCTTTTAAAGTGTATTATATCATGTGAACCCCACATTTCGTAAATACCAAGATAAAGTGTGTGTTGCATCTAAAAGAAAATGGAGGAAATATGAAACAAAGGGGTATAAAATAACTTAATGTCTTAATATATTTATTTTTCTATGAACTTTTTAACATATATTATTACAACAATAACCTTTAGTGAATCTCAAGATTAGAGCTTAATGATGTCTGCGCATTCGTAATATTGACTCACTTAAACCTTAGCTTTATTAGATTGATTACAACGCTTATTTCATAATCCTTTCTACAATTATAATAAATAAACCAAATTTAATATACAAACGTGTCCTAATACAAAACTATACAAACGACTTGCAATAGGCCGGTACCTAGTGCTTGACTAAACTTTAATTGAAGTTTTTGAGAATGACTAATTCAAGTAACTTAGGGTGTTCTAGAGACCGTAGATGTGTAAATGATAAGGGATGACTGCTAAAGGGTCAATAAACGACTCTTGTACAAGTAAAAAATCGGAACAAACACGAGTGTTACCACAGGGTACGTAAAACATTTAGGTAATTTAAAAACGATTACTTCGTATTATATTTGTGTAAACAAAAAGAGAAGTAGTTTTTACAAATATGCTGATTGATAAAAAATCTAAATAATTATTCATAAGTTAAGATAAGGCAACTTAGTTATATGTTAATTTACTAAGTATACCTAAATGCGTGATATGCTAATCCTGATCTCCATCTCCGCCCCGTCAGATCCAATGCTAAAACCATCCCCGACTCACCCTCCAATTAGATATGTACAACAACAATACATAATTTTAGTAAAAAAAAAAAAAAAATCCATTGTTATATTACAGTTTTTATATTGTTTTAACATCTATACTATAATGTATTACAATTATAAACTTATTTTACATTATTATTTACTACTTTATCCCCGTGCAAAAGCACGGATTTATAATAATAAGACTTGAAATAAATACCACTCAATTAAAACGAAGTTAGTTTAAATGAAATTGCTTACCTTTTACGAAGTATATAACAATGAAATAATTACTTGAATTCATATTATGACAATCAATAAAATTTAATTGTTAAATATAAAGTACTTAAATTACTTTGTACAATATTAAAAGTTTTTATTCAATTAAAGTTTTTTATCAAGTATTTTATTAGTGAATTTTATTAACTATTAAAGGCAATTACTATTCGAGTGGGAAATTTAGGTTGTGGATGTGACTAGGGATGGCAATCCAATCCGAATCCAACCCTACTCTGCTCCAACCCGAGGTAAAAAATCCGCTCCGAGTCCGAGAAAACAGTAATCCGAGTTCGACTCTGTTAAAATAATCCGACTCCGAGTCAGAGGAGGGTTGGATTCGGATCCTAAAAAAAATCCGACTCCGACAAATGTCCGACTTTGACGGATTATCCGACTCCGACTCCAATAGATAGTGGATTTTTGTGTGGGTCATGGTGGCATTGGGTGTGGGTTGTCAAGGCCCAAATAGCCCAACATCTCAAAGTATATTAAATAATGTAAAAGAAACTCGGAGTCGGGTCGGATCGGAGTCGGAGTCGGAGGTCGGATATTGAAGTCGGAGTCGGAGTCGGATTTCGGAGTCGGATGTCGGATTGAACATCCGACTTCTTGTCGGATCGGAGTCGGATTTAGCATAATCCGCTCCGAGTCCGACCCGTTGCCATCCGTAGATGTGACTTGTGTACTTAGGTCATGTTAATATTTACTAAATTGAGCATAGACTAACTGAACTGAACTGATTGGAGATGAGCTGAACTGAACTGATTAAAACTGAACTGAACTGAATTGAGCTTTAATGAATATTTTATGTGGGAGAGAACTAAAGAGCTGAACTGAACTGATTGAAGTTGAACTGTACTGAACTGAACCGAAATTAAGTAAATATGAACATGCCCTTAATGGATAACTTGGTGATTGCTTTAGTATATAGGGTAGATAGATATCTTGGAGAAGTGTACAGAGGACGCTTTCATTATGATTTCACACACTTCGTACTCCCTTCGTGAGTTGTTATAATGTAAGATACATAAATATTGCTATTTAAACAAGTTCTTCTACGTAATAAGACACTCAAAAGTAAAGCAATGAGTTCATACTCATCCTCTTCACCCACCTATGCCATTAATGTAAATTGTTCTCATGGAGTCCAAGCTAGAATATCCACCGCTCGAAGAGGGCCAAATGCTGGTAAACGATTTTATAGTGCCCGTATTGGAAGGTAAACATCATTTTACGTTCATCAATAGTTTACTTGCACCGTAATGTCGGTTTTATTATAACGTTATTTATTTATATTGTAGGATCGGACAAAGGATTGTAGATTTTTCAAATGGGAAGAGGAGTCTCCCGCCAATCTGAACGAGGCACAACAGATTATTAGCTCCATTCAGACTGAACTTGACAGATTGTCAAAGGAAAATGCTGAGCTGAAGTTAGAGATCGGTCGATTGTCAACCCTAAATGAGAATATTTACACCCAAAATCTCCACTTCTTTGCATGGCTCAATATGATTCTATTTGGTGTAATTGCTTTTTTAATTGTTTTTTTTTAATCTCCGAATGTAATGATTTTTAAGGACATCAAATTAATTTGTTTCCTATTACCTTATTAAAAACTTAATTAGTTGTAATAGTTGTTAGCGGATTGTATCTTTACAAACTTAATACATTAAAATCCTTATTACCATGCCTTTGAAGTTTGAATTGAATAACAATACCATGGATAAATTAAGAATTACTGTATAAAGGTTTCTTTTTGGGTTATTTGGTGTTGATAGTCATTGTCTTTGTAATTTTATATTACCGAATTATATTAATTTAATTTACGCATGAAACTATCCATATTACCTTGTAAATTTATCAATATTTCAAAACATTAGCAACATTATTAAGAATCTTTTTATTAGTTTTTATTTTTTAAAAAAAAGCTAATAAAAAGGTCAACCACCAAAAACGAATACTAGTGTAATGGCAGTGACAGAATGTAAATCAAGAGGGCCAATTCCGATCCATTCAAAACATGTAGACATGTAGTACGGTAAATAAAACACAGTAAATAGGAGACTGTAAATCAAGAGGCCGGGCCAATTCCATTCTAATTAAAAAAAAGTACAGACTTGGACAACAAATGAACGAAAGGGATACATAGTAAATAGGAGACAATAACACTTAAAAAAAAAAACACTACAACATTCTTAAATGATAGTAGAAGTATATAGTAGTCTTCATAATACTGGTGAGACAAAGTACTTGTTCACACTGACAACTAAGGCCCATCATGAAATTTTTTTTAAACAACACCTAGCAACACATATAGCAGGAGAACTTGTGCTGACAAAACAGATCAACGTTCAACAACAGCTTCAAAACAACACATACGTGCACCTTCAAATCAAGGAACGCCAAGCACTTGGATGACCCTGTGTTGTTGAGTACGAAAAAAACAATCGGTTATAAATAAATTCAAAACAATATGTACGTACAATCATAACAGTCATAAACTCCTCAAAGACAAAATAAATGGAAATATGATTTTAATTAATATTCGTTCATACCTTGAAATAGAGATCCATCTTGATAAAATCTGCCCTCGACCGCCGCCTCTTCTCAACACAAAGAGTGTCGTCTTTCCACAGCACCACAACACCTCCACATAGACCCTCTGGCGTATTCCAAATAAATTGATAGTTACCAGGTAACTCACGAACAAGATAACTAACATTTAGGATACTTTGTCGCGCCTCAAGTAAAACAACAATACCAGGCCTGTGATGGTCATACAACTGCTGAAAGTGTTCAGCAAATGATGGCCTAGCAAGCCCACGTACGTTCCACCAACATATTTTTGTGTCACTAGGGATGGGGATACATGGAGCGTTAACAAGAGTAGCAGCCCTATTACCTTGGTAGGGGGTGAAGTCAACCTTGTGGTAGCCCGCAACATATTCAATGTGTCTATCAAAGGCAACCCAAATATGCATGATATGTGGGAAAGAAGGAACTTTTAGCACTTGAAATGCATCGGTGTATGTACCAATGCAAAATCTAACAGAAATTTGCTCTAGTTCCATCACAGGAGCATCGAAATTTAGAACTGGTCGTGGGTCTAGCACATGAAGTGCTGGGACAACATTTTGCGGGTTGCCTTGTGCCCCAAGACACCACCTTAAGAAGGTATGAAACTCAGCCCGGATGGGGTATAAGTCGTGATAATTGGGTAAGTGAGCGGGTCGTGGAACGCCCTCATCACCTAGAGGACGCATAAACAAGTTAGTGATGCCTATGTTGGCAGGGTTACCAGGATTGATAATTAGAAAAGCTATTGTTTCAAGGTTAATAACGTTGAATATACTTCGATCTGAGGTGTCTTGCATAAGGTATTGAAATGTTGTGAAGTCCATCTCAGACACAAGTCCAGAGGGCGGATTGAAGAAGAGGTATGCAAGTGTGTTATAGCGAGTTCTTGCTCGCCTAGGCATGGTAAGGTTGGAAGGGGATAGGCTGGTAAGGCAAATTAAATAGGAAGGCTAAGAGGATATGTGATGGTAATAAAAAGGATGCAAGGATTAACAATGCTTGAGGTCTTCTATTTATAGTAGTAGGTCCACGACTACACGAGACATACTCATAAAGTAAAGTGCAGACCTTGTTTCAAGTTAGATTATGGTCTTCTGTCTAATTTTCCTAATTAATATGTAACATTATACAGCATAAAATAAACCTTATTTTATACATATTGAAATACGTATATTATTTTTAATTTTACATGAATTGTTTACATGATACTCAACGGATTTAAGCTTTATCATGTAGGCATTAATAAATGTTGATTGGAGTCACCCTTAATTAGATTATTAACCGTTAAACAGTGTAATATGAACCATCATACAAACATTAGTATATGATCTTGTTAGATAATATAACTTTTCGTGAGAAACTATTACATAAAGCCTAAATGAAACAACTTATAATATGTTCGTGTCAGAAAACAGAAAATAATATTCAGGAATTATGATATCAATATTTAAATAGAGTTATTACATCATGTAAGTCAGGAATTAGATAGTTCTTGTCAGAAAAAAGATATGTATAGTCAGTTTAAAAATAATAATATTTTGATACATTATAACTCGTCATGTTTAATATAATATTACTCATAAAATAGATAATAATAATATTCAGGAATAATAATATCAATATTCAAATAGAGTAATTTAATGTTTTTAAATTTATAAAATAAGTCAGGAATAATAATATCAATATTCAAATAGATTTGGATATTCAGTTTTAGGATAATAATATTCTCATGTATTATATTTTAGTCAGGTTTAAGATGATATTAGTCAGAAAATAGATAATAATAGTCAGGAATTGTAATAATAATATATAATACAATAATTATATGTTTTAAAATTTATAATACTCAGGAATTATCATATATTAGTCAGGAATTAGATTGTTGAAGGAATCAGTAGTCGTGGTTTTATTTTTATTTGTACACACACTCAATTCTTTGCAATGCTGAAAATGAGCCCAGTTCATTGTTGGACCAGTGGGCTTGTTTGGGCCGAGCTGGAATGTGTGTTTGTTTAAGGTGAATTGTTTTTGAAATATGGTTGGCTATAGCCTATAATATATACACCGAATTCAGTATTATTTTTTGTCAAGATATAAGTAATCAAACCCCAAAATACAATAAACATGTGTGTGTGTGTCACAGTTGTATTGTTAAGGGAAGTTGAGAATCTGTAGGTTATAGTAATATCTTTTTTTTTTTTTTTTTTTTTGAAGCCAGGTTATAGTAATATCTAGTAGTATTACAATTAAAAAACCAAATATATGTTTTTAAAATATACTCCGTATATATAAAAAAACGCCATATCATAATATATCTTAGACTAAACCAACATCTTAGAATATAAGACGCGCGTTAACTGCACGAAGTGCGACATCACTAGCGGTGGACCAACCATCGGTCAATGTTTGAACTTAACCTGACTTGTCCCTTCAACTGACATAAGAAATTTAAAAATTATTATTTTTTTGGTTAACATATAATTTTAACTTTATTTAAAATACATTAGAAATAATAATATTTAAAACAACTCTTGCGAACTTCGAGTAATGTATAAAACAAGTACTAATAACAACATAATAAAAGTTACAACACTTTTCTAAAACATTTGTTTGCTCACTTTCAAAACCACTCACGGTCCGCCAATAAAAGTCGCAACCTCTGCTTTAGCCGCTCCGGCCAGCAACTCACCGCCGCTTGGAGGCCGTATGTAACCAGAGCATCACCCGTCCTCATAACCGCACAGAACTAGATATTAGTTCCCTTCGACTCTTATTAGTATGTTGATTTGTCAGTTTATAAATTCATATTGTGTGAATTGGTGGAATAAATTAGTGATTTATTGAAATTTATATGTATTATAAACTACGGAATTAGTGTATGTTGATTGAAATTGTAGATTTGATATTAAAAATAACTAGTGAGTGATTTAGGGTTTCCGTTTTAGTAAGGACCAGACATCCACAAATTTTTCTAACAAGTGATATGGTATTATGATGTGAATATTGTGCTTCGAAAATTGATAACTTCAGATGCTATCTATGAAAGCAGTTATATGTTGTCGAGTATCTTTGTTGTACAATTTTGTAATTAGTTAAAGTTAATTGTAATTGTATTTTAATAACAACGGGTTTAAAACATTTCTGAATAAAAATTAATTGAAGTTAATTGTAGTACAAATACGGTTTTCTTTTTCCATAAATATGATGTTTAGTGAGATTAACGGTGTTTTACTCTTGTATGTAATCCATCTGGTGGTTATCGTGATTCGAATCCTGATAGTGCAATTGCTCTGTGTTATGATCTTGCAATCGTTTTTATTTGTAAGTCAGTAGTGCTATATTTGGTAGCCCAGTTGTTCGAAAAGTGGTTCATTAAAATTGTACGTTGATTGTGACGTGTGAGTTATTGTACTATATTTGCTAGTTGAATTGTTTTGGTTTGGCACTTTGGCAGTACCTTGCAATTGCAGGCCTGATTTACACTTACTTCTTTTTGCAAAAACTATAATGACACTAACAAGTGAAAATGACATATTGATATGTTTGGCTCTAACTCAACTATGCTTTATTATCTTGACTTATGCAAACAATGTGTAGGTACTACGAGTAGGAAATATGTCCATTTTACGCTTCGAATTCACAATCAATACACGTCATCGTTTACACCATGTGGTGAGTTTATTTAGATTCCTATTTGCTAGGTTGTGTAACAATATATAGGTTGATGAGCTAAACAGCTTATTAATTTTCCAGCCTATTCCAAAACGTATGCGCCGGGAGGTGAAAGAGTTGTGGACTACGTGGGATAAGAACCGTGGTGATGTTATTATGACCCTTCGCATGGGAATGGATAACAACAAACACAGGGTCCTTCTGAGAGATGTTGTTTCTGCCAATGCTAGTGTTGAAATGTGTTTCAGTGATGGTTGGGACACATTTGTAATGTCAAACAGCTTAGAAATTGGAGATCGCATTCTATTAACTGTAGACGACTATGTGGAATTGATTTATCGGGTTAGGATTTGGAGGAATGAAATAGAAATAACCAGATCAAATGAGGTACCACTTTGTGATGTGGATGAACCGTTCTTTAAATTCCAATTTCTCAAAAGCTATTGGGACAAACCTACAATTGTAAGTTGTGAATATAAGTTTATTTCCGGTTGAAATTTAACTTGTTTTTTAAGTTGTTGTTTTACCATCATATCACAATGATTAACAATTTTTTTTTTTTTCAAATTTTTATTTTGAGTAACAGAACGTTCCTTTGGCATTTGCAAAAGCGAATTTTAACGGTCTCCCAAAGAACTCTACTGTTGCATTGTATATGAATACTGAGAAGTATGAAGCCAAAATGCACATTTGGAGGGATCGTAATAAACAGATCCGTGCTTGTAGCATAAAGAAAGGAGTTCAAGAATTCATTCGAGGTGAGGAGGTTGAAGTCGATGAAAGAGTTATCGTGGAGCTATATGGCATGGATCCTTACCCAGTGTTGATATTAACATTTACTTGAATGTGTCATTGTAATGCAAAGAAGATATACTACCTGTCACGCTAGAGGTTGTGTAAGTGTGATATTAGTTGTTTTTTGTTTTTCTTTTTTTGGTTGAAAACTTATCTCACTGTGATAAGCACGTCTAATAGATCTTATCAATCCATAATAAGGTAGTAAATGAATCCCAATTTATAATGGAAGATGTAGTACAAAAATTTGACGCAATTAAATGAAATTGAACAAATAATTGTAGATGCTTTGACGGTCTTAATAATAATAATAATAATAATAATAATAATAATAATAATAATAATAATAATAATAATAATAATAATAATTATTATTATTATTATTATTATTATTATTATTTTATCTTAAACATGACTATCATATATCTGAATATTATTAACCTAAAACTGAATATTAATATCTATTTTTGCTGACAAGAACTATTTTATTCCTAACAAATATATGATAATTCCGGAGTATTATAAATTTAAAAACATATAAATATTGTATTTTATATTATTATTACAATTCCTGACTATTATTATCTATGTTCTGACTAGTATTATCTTAAACCTGACAAAGTTATAACACATGAGAATATTATTATCCTAAAACTGACTTTCCATATCTATTTTCTGACAATAATTGTCTAACTCCTGACTAATATATGCTAATTCCTGACTTATTTTATAAATTTAAAAAATTAAATTACTCTATTTAAATATTGATATTATTATTCCTGAATTTTATTATCTATTTTCTGAGTAATATTATATTAAACCTGACGGGTTATAATGTATCAAAATATTTTTATTCTTATACTGACTATACAAATCTTTTTTCTGACAATAACTATGTAATTCCTGTCTTACATGATGTAATTACTCTATTCTAATATTGATATTATTATTCCTGAATATTATTATCTAATTTATGACTAATATTATATTAAACCTGACGAGTTATAATGTATCAAAATATTATTATGTTTAAACTGACTATACATATCTAATTACTGAATAATATTATATTAATGGATGAACAGTGCTGCACTGCAACAAGTTGCTATCCCCATTAATATTTCTTACAATAATTAAGGTGGAAGAACAGATCTCCATTTACAATTTGAAGGCAACCTTATTAAGTAGTGCAACCTTCACGCAATCAATATTCAATTTAACGTAAATAATGTTTTCTTAAAAAACTATGTACAAATACGTACAAGTTCAAAGTGCAAATTGACCCTTAAATTGAAATTAACCCCAAACAAATCAGCCACAACGAAAATTTAGTATGTCCTCCTTGTTATAAAGCTTATCAGTGATGAATTCGGACTCCAATAGGTCTTACAATAAGATCATAATATCACCGAGAGGGTTGTCACGGCACGGCCCGAAGGTTTGGCTGAAAGATCAACCACCTAGAGGGGGGGATCGAATTTTCCCAATGATTGTTGTGGGTAAGTTTATAGATGAGAGGAGCTTTTCCCAGAAGTGAGTGCAACAATGGATTCAATCTAGATGGCGAAAAAATGGTGAAATTAAAGTAGAAAAAGTGGGCTCAGTGTTCATGTTACATTGCTCTGACATTAGAGACAGGGATAACTTAGTTGATCAAGAGTCTGCCTCCTTGAACGGAGCCTTATTTGTGATGACACCATGGTTCCCTCAGGCGTCTGTACAAGCATTCAAGTTCAAAGAGGCTTGTTTATGGGTGCGGGTTGAGGGACTTCCACTAACAGCAGCCAGTCCAGATTTTGTGAAGCCAATCTTAAATGAGATTGGAAAAGTCATGTATTTTGATGAAGAATCACTTGCGCCTGGGATTAAAGAATTTTTAAGGGTTAAGATGCGCGTTCCTTTAGACCTATCACTTATACCCGGGTTTTATTTCGAAGCAATTGAAGGAGAATTTATTTGGGTGTACCTTCGATATGAACATGTGTTCATCTTCTGCTCTGTATGTGGAAGGATTGGGCATAAGAAGGATGATTGTAGGGTGTCTAGATGGATTCAATCTAGATGGCGAAAAAATGTTTTCATTTAGATCAGGGTGTCTTAGTTCGTATCCCGGGTTTAAAATGTCCTGTGAACAAGGCAACTCTTCTTGAGGAGCAGTGTCATAGCATAAGAAGAAAGGGAGGGATGCAAGGTTATCAATCCTAGGAGAAATAGTATCAAAAGTAAGCAGTAGATTACACAGCTGTTGAGCTTAAACACTTATATGTTTTTTTGTTTTTTGCTTTACGAAAAGCTAGCACAACATAGCATGATTTCCATTCCTTTCTTCTTGAGTTAAAAAAACAGGAAACATCTTAAACGAACTGGAATAAAAAATGCAGTATTGACAGAGCAAATACCAAAGTTTAGAAGATCATACAGATGCTTCCTTCCCTTTATTTTTCATTTCCTTTTTCTTCATTCTACCATGGTTACTGATATGTCATGAAATGGTAAACTCAGGAAAACATGTTATAGTATTAATAGCAGTTTGAGTGCCAAAACGTCCTAATTACAGTCCTTTCATTTTTATCATATCTTTCAGTGCTGTGTGTCACTGCACTGCTACTTATTTAGCGAAGCTGGAAATGTGAGATGTTCAAAGGATATTAGCTTTATACATTCCATGGAATTAGAGCAGCATTTATTTTTTTACTGTCAAAACTGAAATCAAATGTGCAAGCTAAATAACCCTTATTATTAATATAGATCTTATGCATATCATTACATTAAAGAGGTTCAGTTCAGCTGAACTCTAAAGCATAACATAACTACAATTTAGCGCCAAACTATTTCTAGCACAATAGGATTATTACTCTGCAGAAAGACACCTACAGTTTTTCCAAATACAATATTTCCATTTGAGAACACCTGTAGCATCCCTTCTTTTATTCTGCTATAAATGTTGCCGTTGTCTTTATAGCATATCTCAACCATAGCATTCCATGTTCTGTCACCATGTTGAACCTGAATTTCTGTCTGTGTCTCAACATGAGAAAACACCTGGTTACCGAACATAGGTGGAATATCCTGCACATATTTAGATTCAGAGTCAATACAATGTTCTTTAGGTAGTAGATGAATAACTTTTATAGGGTAAGCAAGGTAGAGAATCTACAAACCAGATAATCTCTTTGAAGACATGCTGGTGTGACCACAAACGGGAACCATAGCCTATCACCAATTCCCAAATATTCCCGAATATTAGCATCTGAGTTGGTGATTCCAGCACTCAGTAAATTGCCTTTGTATAGGTTCATGAGAACCAAACCTTTCCATCATTGAAGATGAAAAAATCCGTACATAGAAAGTTCGATTCCCACCATAATAAATCATGAGACATTCACCTTCATGGATATTGTTGTCATTCACAAAAACTTCCCATCTGAAATCAAGGCACATGTACTGTCTGTTTTGCTCTGTCACTTTCAGCAATTGAACATTCCACACTCGCCTGTTACTCCCACGCATGACTTTCACTGGACTATGCACACCGGCTAGCATGCTATTCCAACCCTCCGGTAATTCCTGCAACACATTGTTGCAGACAGCAACAAGGTTATGCAAATTACCAATACAAGTATTCTAAAACAAAATTAAAAGACATTATGTGCTGTAGACACCCATTTGTGTCTCCCCAAAACCAAACCCAGTGATGAATGCCTTGTGCGACGAAACATAATCGAATAAGGTGAAAGTGATTCGAAAGTCAAATGACGCGGTTTAGTTTTAATTAATTTCTTTTCTCTCTGTTTTTGAAAATGGCTTTATTTATTTGAAAACGTCCATTTCAGTTTATTTTGGTCCATGATTAAGGTCCAATAATAGTGTAGTTGGATGGGGCTTTAAAAGACCTTTCCAACGATATATTATAAGCCCAATTCCGATGAATATTGAGGAAGTTATGGCCAAAATACTAAACTGGGCCCGGGGTTCTATTTTAATGCGGCCCAATGATCTAGAGGAGGGCCCAATGTTAATTATTATTCCTAAAGCTATTAGGATTAATTATAGTTTTCTAGAAGTTTCTAGAAAGTTCTTCTTAGTTCTAATATTGATAGGATTAATAGTTAATTATCTTTAAAGGTTTTTTATTTGGAATAAAATATTATTTTGTTATCCTAAAAACGTATTTCATCTTTTGTACGGATTCCGTAGATCAAGTTGATTAAAGATCGGATTCTGTGTAAAGATAAAAATGTGCTTATACAGGCTGTCGCCAGACGACAAGTCTGTCGCCAAGCGACAGACTCTGTCGCCTCGCGACAGACATTGTCGCGTCGCGACAGAGTCCAGTCTTGGCGACAGCGTGGAGTTTTATTCCTTATCAAATTCCGTGTTTTTCCGGATTATTTTCATTATAAATAGTGTCCGGATTCCCTGTTTTCAGAATCATCAATTATCAACTCTCTCTATCAATTATCATCAACAACAATTAATTCTCATTCTCTCTTTTCTCTCTTGAGCACTTTATGCTTTCTTTCTCTCTTTTCTAGTTTTGACAATATTCCGCATACATTAGACTTAGAGTCATCTAGCCAAGTTCGAAGTTGCCTTCGCCCTAGACGTGCAAGGTTGATATTTTCTGAGGGTTTGGTCCAAATCTAGTCTAAACTTTATTTAATTTGATTTTAATTTGATTCTTTAATTATTGTTTATTGATTTTCATTGAAGTTTACTAACTTGTGTATTTTGTTATTAGAAAGAGGTACGAGGCTTCAAAGTAAGTAAATTAGCTTACTCCCTATTTCTTTCACAATGTAGATTGCATGCTTATTATCGTTTATAGTTCCTAGTATCATGTTAGGATGCTTTTAATGCTTCTTAGTATCATGTTAGGATGTTTTTAATGCTTTCTAGTATCATGGTTAGGGTGCCTTTACTCTTTCTAATATCATGTTAGTACCATGTTAGGTTTAAAGCTTTGATCTTTATTGTTTAGTGACATGCTAGGATTTGTTATTAATCTTGTTAGTATCATGCCTAGGATCTTGCTATTATTATCAAGCTTTATTATGCCTTATCATGCTATTATCATCGTTATTGTTATTATTTATTATTATGTTGCTTGATATATATTATTGTTATTGCTTGATCACGCCTTTTATGCAGGTTTAAAGGGAATTTGTACTTGAAATCACGCTTAATAAGATAATTAATAATTTGGTTTAGGCTAATGTGATTTTAATTCAAGTGATCGCCAATAATAGTCTTGCTTGTGCATTAATATTCAACCAACATAGATAAACAGGGTAGGATTAATATAATGTTTGTATGTTATTCGAAAAGCGCGCATGAATACGAGCAGAACAAAGTAGAGGCCTATTTTATAGGGCGGGTCCTTTCTTTTTTAGATTGGATTCGTACCCTCATCCCCGGACCCTGTTTGGTTCAAGACCTTATGGAGTAGTTGACGGTCCTTTGGATTGTCTTTTGGGTACAAGTTCCTTAAAACTTGTTGGCGACTCTTTTTGCTCTTTGTTTTTCCCTTTGGAACGCCACCGTACTTTAGTGTATGATCACAGTGGGGTTCAAGTTTGGGGTTATCATAATGCTTGAAATATTCCCCACAGTTTTTTGGCGACTTCACTGGGGAGGATTTCTATTTATATTCCTGAAATTTATTAAATTTTGGCAATTATTTAGAATGAGCGGATGAGACTCGAAAAATTCTAAGTATTTCATGTGCGTGATTTGATTAACATTATTGTCATATGCATTAAAAGGTCCTCATGGGAGCACCCCATGAGTCAATCCATAGGAATTTTACACGTAGGAAATTTGGGAAATATCTTTCATGACTAGAATCGAAAAGATAATACGAAAACTGGAAAATTCGAAGAACACAGAAACTTGCCAAGGCATGTAGGAACTAGCGTCTAGAAAGCAGGGCTTGTCGCCCGTAAAAAGTTTCTGTCGCCTGGCGACAGGGACTTTTTTGCGGCGACGGTCCCTGTTGTCTGGCGCCAAGTTCTTCCAATACCGAGCCAAGGTTCTGTCTTCTTGCTTTGACCTTTTCTAGTGTTGTTGGCTCGATTTTGCTTATTGATTGAGTCGTTTTCTCACTTTTCTGAAACCCATATGTGTTCTACATATGGATATAACCCTCTGGGGGTTCCTTGCTTCGCCTGCCCAATGGAGTATTCCACTATTTTGTGCAAAGCTCAGATTTGGGGACGTGTAAGTCTTGTGAATCTATCCAACCATGGCGTCGAGTCCGGTCTCATACCGCACTCGCGGAATCTTGTCCATTCGCTCCAACCCTCTTGGCAGGCTTGTGTGCAATGCATGTGGATTCTTAACCATGGACCTTCTTTTGACTTAACCCATATCCTCGAACTTTAGAGAACTAGAGCCATGGTTAGGTTGCAAACTCATCTTGTGACTATGTGAACTATGTGTACCTCTTGCTTGAATATATTATATGTGCGCTAACCGTTTGTTTGACTTGTGTTCAAAACTAATAAATTGACTAATGACTAAAAGGACTTTGTCTAACTAATTAATTAATTAATCTTGAATTAATTAATGACTAATAATTTAATCAATTCGACTTAGTACGACTTTAGGCATGTCCACTTAGAGTAAAATTACTGGAAACAGTCCAGATTAATGTTCCAGCAATGGCGCAGAAGTTTGGACTGTGGCGCTGCAGTTTAGTGTCTGTCGCCTGGCGACAATTTTGTCGTCTGGCGACAGGCTCTAAACAGTGGCGACAGTTCTGTTGTTTTGGCGACAGTCCAGTTTTCTTACTTGAGTCATCACAATGAGTCTAATTAATGGATCTGCTAATTGAATTAATCAATTTGTTAGTTATTTAAACCATGTTCAAGTCTTTAATTGAATTTAGGCATCTAAAAGTCTCATGGTTACACACTAGTAGTCAATGCATGTCACTCACATTCACATAAAGCACACACATAACATGTTTGTCGCGTTATAACCATGATTAGAGAGTCTTGAATGCGTGTTTTCCGTCGTTTTTTTTGGGGGGTAAGTCGGATATTAATCCTCCAATATAATTTCCCTTAACATATACATAATATATACCCCATCATTTTTTTTTATTATAAACATAAAGTCAAGTCAATTAGAGTCAAATATTAAAACAAATATGGTTTAAATTACAGCGCGTGGTCAAGAAAGGAAGGACGTTTAATCAAAGACAACACTTTCGTTCAAGTCTTACTTTTCGACAAACCAATCGGTAGGAAAAGAAAGGCTAAGAAGGCAATGGCTAGTCAAGAAGAACTTAATGAAGTCAGGGGACAGGTAGCCAACTTGGCTGAGATGTTGCAAAACCTATCACTGCAAATTAACAATCCTGAGAAACAGAAACAAATGGACCTAATCCAGGAAAGTTTGGGCAAGCTATCCAATGATTTCAGATTTCAAGAGATTAGCTCTCAAGGGGTCTCGGTGGATAAGGATCTCCTTCCACAAAAATTCAATCCCAACGACATCCCTAAGTTTAAGGCTATGGATAATCCTTACTTTCATTTAAGGGCTTTTGAAACTGTAATGGGTATTAAGGGAATAGATAGGAAAGCTTTCCATTCTGTATTCTCGTTGTCTTTAGAAGCTGTATGTCAACAGTGGTACTTTTCACTTGATAAAGAAAAGACCTCTAGTTGGGAATCTATTGTGACCGCTTTCATTGAAAGGTACAAATGCAATATACAAGTTGAAACCGATCACAGAGAATTAGAAATGCTGAAACAAAAAGAAAATGAGGGTTTTACCTCCTTTTTCAATAAATGGAGGGAAACCACTGCAAAAATGGTTGAAGTGCCTAGTGAAAAGGAATCCGTTAGGATGTTCATTAAGAACCTCCAAGAAAAATATTCCAAGCATCTAAAATACCAAAGCAACCTAAACACATTCAAAGCAGTATATGACATTGGAATTAACATTGTGGATGACCTCACTAAACAAAAACTTGCTAGTAATAGCTCAAGTAGTGGCTGGAAAAATAAGAAGAACGACAATCCTTCTTCATCTAAATCTACCCACTCAAATAATGTTAGCACTTTTCCTCTTAATGAAGTACTAACAATGAACAATAATCAAGGACAAAAGAAGCCATTTAGGAAGAACTATACCCCTATTGGTATGAGTTATGACACCGCGTTTGATCGTCTACATGCAAAAGGTCTCATAACTCCCATTGGACCATTCGGAGATCCACCTGTCGAAAGGAGAACCGCTAACTGGAACCCAAATGCACATTGCAAATATCACCAGGGTAGAGGTCATCCTACAGAAAATTGTTGGAGGTTAAAGGAAGCCATTCAAGACTTGATTGATAGTAACAAGCTCCCATTACCCCCTGCAAGTAAGAAGCCAACCATCAACACTGCACCACTATCAGATTCCTTGGCCATTTCCGACGAAGAAAACCAAGAGGATCCATCTAGTCTCATAGAGCCTATCGAGACTATTGAAGAAGAAATCTTCGAAGATGCTCTCGAATCCTCCGGTCAAGAATACGCGTCTAAACAGGAAGTAGTGGCATTAACATTAGTACTTTCGGAATTAAAAAAGTTTATCTCGCAAACCTTCGAAGCTATAAAAGAGCAAAACGAATTGCTTAAGAAAAAGAAACCCTTTTCTTTCCAAGTAATTGACACCCCTAAAAAGAGCACTAGGAAGTACACTCCAATTGGGATGTCATACACAAATATGTTTAAAATGCTCTTTGAGAGTGGAAAAGTCCAACCCCTCGAGCCGAGACCATTTGAATCATTGAAGAGGACAGACAAGTATTATTGCGCATATCATCAATCCGGGGGACATACAATCGAACAATGCTTTAGATTTAAAGATTTGGTTCAACGCTTGATTGATGAGAAAAAGCTAGTTCAACTACCACAGGATGCCACAATAAATGGAGTATGGGATAGTGATGATGAGGATGTTTACCTCAAAGATATTGAAGAAACTCCTCTATCAACAATTTATCCAGTAAGTGACATTTGGGATGAGGAAGATTCACCTATAGATGTCCTCACTAGATCCGGGAGAGTACAACCTCCCATTTCAACACAATCCATACCTTCTATCCAACAAATTCCCATGCCTATCATAGAAGACAACGATGTCGTCAAACAGTTGAAAAAGACTAAAGTAGAGATGAACGTATGGAAGCTCTTAGCCACATCTCGAGAACATAGAATAGCAGTCATGGATGCTTTGGCTAAAGTAGGCATTGATTCGGATACCACTCCTGAGGGACTCGCAAACTTTCTCACGAGTGATCTCCCAAGTCCAATTAACCTAGTCACCTTTTCAGATAAAGATCTACCCCCGGAAGGTGACAAACACAATAAGGCTCTAAATCTCACAGTCATATGCAAAAGAATGAATGTCCCTATGACCCTTGTTGATAATGGTTCAGCAATTAACGTATGCCCTCTTAGAACCGCCAGGATGCTGGGAATAAGAGATGAGGATTTATCCCCATCAACCCAAGGAATAAGAGCCTATGATAATTCACGACGACAGGCCTCAGGAACGATCACTATGAATATAACAGCAGGCGCAATTGAACATGCCACTACGTTTCAAGTAGTAGATATCAAAGCTTCTTTCAACTTACTACTAGGACGCCCTTGGCTTCATGATCTAAAGGCCGTCCCTTCATCTCTTCATCAACAAGTAAAGGCTATAGTGGGAGGCATTCCAATCACCATCGATGCTTCACCTATGAGGATCAAAACAATAGAAAATCCACTAATTAATGTGGAACATGATGAAGATGACGAAGATTTGTGGGGCTTTAGCGAAGAGGTCTCCTTAATAGAGGAAGACGAAAGGACCCCTCTTCATTATGACCTCCACTCAAACATGGTGACGAATGCTATCCTAAGAAAACAAGGACACTTTCCCGGAATGACTCTAGGAAAGAAAAAGGGAATAGCTAAACACATGTTTTTTCCTAGCCTTCCTAAACTGGATACTTTCGGACTTGGTTTCGAACCAACTCGCGAAGACTTCAAATGGGCCCAGGAAAAATTAAAGGCACGAAGAGACGCCCGCATACAAAAAAAGGAAATACCCATGGACCAATATCCTTTCACTTTAATTGGGCAATTCATAAGAGAAGGAGAGGATTACCCTTGTCATGAATTTCCCGAACCCTTTGTCGTGAATGGTATAAGGCAGCCTGGATTCGAGATCTTCCTGGATTGTTGTTTCCTAGACGAGATCCCAGCTCCAACATATAAGGAAAAAGCACCTCCTTGTTTTGACTTTAATGTCATGGGACTCCTCTTTGGAAGGGAAAAGAACGAACCAAAACAGGTGGAGGATAATTCATCGCTTATCCAAGCAGTGCTCCAAAGCGAAAATTTCGATCCTTCCAAACTTATCACTCCTGTAGAAGATCAAGAGCGTGGATGGCGCAAGACGGTGAGAATCATCACTACAAGTGGAAGGGAGATTTCAGTAACCACAGGACAAGGACCAATTTTCGAAGAGTCGTCTGAGTCAGAGTCTGAATTAGAGTCTCCCCCTATCGAGTCTTCTAAGTCCTTAGTTGTAGCATCTTCCTCTTCTTCTCCTACTCCTAAGATAGTTAGTAATCAAATCCCGACGGATATTTCTTTATTTGATGTAATGATTTCCGAGTTCAATAATATGTCTTCTTCCCCTTATCTCTCTTGTTTTTCTTTATCTAAAGATGACGAACATTGCTTGGCTAATGATGAAAATGACAAAGAAATCATTAAAGCAATGGAAACACTTGAAAATAAAACGCCAATAATTGAGGATACAGAAACGGTTGACATCTCAAAAGATCCAACCATTAAAAGAGAAGTTAAAATCGGATTGACATTAAACAAAGAAGAAAGAACCGATTTAATTAATCTACTAAAAGAATTTATCGATGTATTTGCTTGGTCATACGAAGATATGCCAGGCATTAATAGAGAAATAGCTCAACACACTATACCATTAATTCCAGGAATGAAACCTGTAAAACAAAAGTCACGTCGAATGAAACCCGACGTAGCCCTTAAAATAAAAGAAGAAGTACAAAAACAAATAACTGCAGGTTTTATCCGGGTATCCAAATACCCCGAATGGGTCGCTAATGTGGTCCCAGTCCCGAAAAAAGACGGTAGAGTTCGAATGTGTGTCGACTATCGAGATTTAAACAAGGCAAGTCCAAAGGACGACTTCCCTTTGCCGCACATCGATATTTTGGTAGATAATACGGCAAACCATGCACTTCTCTCATTTATGGATGGATACGCAGGGTACAATCAAATCCTCATGGCCGAAGAAGATATGGAGAAGACAACATTCATAACACCGTGGGGTACTTATTGCTATACGGTAATGCCGTTTGGACTAAAAAACGTAGGCGCCACTTACCAACGAGCAGCAACTGCCCTACTCCACGATATGATGCATAAAGAGGTAGAAGTCTATGTGGATGATATGATTGTAAAATCAAAAGACCGTCAAGGACATCCAATAGCCTTAAAGAAATTCTTTGAAAGACTAAGAAAATACAACATGAGGCTAAACCCTTCTAAATGTGCTTTTGGGGTTACGTCAGGGAAACTTTTAGGCTATGTCATAAGTTCTCGAGGAATAGAAATAGATCCTACAAAGATAAAAGCAATCATGTCCATGCCACCGCCCAAAACCGAAAAACAAATTCGAGGATTTATTGGCCGGTTGCAATATATAAGTAGGTTCATATCTAAATTGACCACAATATGCGAACCAATATTTAAGAAGCTTAAGAAAAATGTACCAATTATATGGGACGATGAGTGTCAAAAAGCCTTTGAAAAGATCAAGGCCTATCTTGCAAATCCTCCCGTATTAGCTCCAGCGCTCCCCGGAATACCCTTAAGGCTATACTTAACTGTCACAAAGGAAACAATGGGGGCTATGCTCGCACAAGAGGTAGAAAGCAAGGAAAATGCCATTTATTATCTAAGTAAGAAAATGCTCGAGTACGAAACACGCTACACACCGCTGGAAAAGTTGTGCCTCGCATTGGTATGGGCCACAACTAAACTAAGACACTACATGCTCGTGCACACGGTCTATGTAGTCTCACGAATGGATCCCTTAAAATATCTATTCGAAAGATCTACACTTAATGGACGAATCTCAAGATGGATAGTAAATTTAGCCCAATTTGACATAAGATTTATGCCTCAAAAAGCAATCAAAGGATCAGTGGTTTCGGATTTTCTAGCAGATTTCCCGATAGAAGATTCAACACCCTTAGAAGACAACGAATTCCCGGACGAAGATTTGATGATGACAGAAGATGACACGTGGACCTTATACTTTGATGGAGCTTCGAACCAAAAAGGGTGCGGTGTAGGAGTCTTATTAGTATCACCTAAGGAAGAACATGTTCCTATCTCCATCAAATTAGATTTCGACGTCACTAACAACGCAGCTGAATATGAAGCATGCGTCGTAGGCCTCGAAACCGCTTTAGCCTTAGGCGTGAAAAAACTCCGGATATTTGGAGATTCATCCTTAATCATTAACCAAATTTCCAAAAGATGGAAAGTTAGGAGTGAGAGTTTAGCTCCTTACCAGACATATTTGGAAACTCTCACCGATCAACTGGAAAAGGTAGAATACACTTATCTACCTAGAGAAGAAAATCAATTCGCCGACGCTCTGGCAAGGTTAGCCTCAATGGTTAGAATACCTAAAGAAATTGAACAAATGCCTTTAACCATAGAGAAAAGGCATAAACCCGCATACATTCAAGCTATAGAGGATGATGAAGTAATTCAAGAAGAAGAACCAGAGGAGGAACCATGGTTCGTAGATATATTGAATTATGTCACTAAGGGAGAATACCCTCCTCATGCTGACAAAAGAGCAAAAAGAGCATTAAGGCTTTTAGCTTCCCAATTTGTACTCATAGGAAATGAACTACACAAAAGGGTACCTAATGGACGAGCTCTATTATGTGTAGGTAAAAAGGATGCTCAAAGGGCCATGAGAGTTATCCATGAGGGTATATGCGGAACACATATTAACGGTAAAATGCTAGTCCAAAAGATAATGCGTGAAGGATATTACTGGACTACCATGAACAAAGATTGTCATCAATATGTAAAAAGATGTCCCAAGTGTCAAATTTATGCAAATTTGCAACATATTCCGCCATCTCTTCTCTACACCTATACTTCACCATGGCCTTTCTCTACATGGGGAATAGACATAATCGGAAAAATTACACCCCCAGGAACAGGAGGTCATGAATACATCCTGGTTGCTATAGATTACTTCACAAAGTGGGTGGAAGCACAATCATATGCTAAACTCACCGCCAAACATGTAGCACTCTTTATCGAAAGAAACATAATTTGCCGATACGGAGTCCCACACGAGATGATAAGTGACAATGGAACTCACTTTCAAGCAGAATGTGAAGAATTACTACAAAAATATGGCATTCAACATCATCATTCTTCTCCATATAGACCTCAAGCAAATGGGGCAGTTGAGGCTGCTAATAAGAATTTAAAAACAATCATCGAGAAAATGACTGAAAATTATAAAGATTGGCCTGACAAACTCCACTTTGCACTGTGGGGATATCGCACGTCAATCCGAACATCAACAGGAAATACACCATTCAATTTAGTATACGGGATGGATGCTGTACAACCTGTAGAATTAGAAATACCTTCTTTATGCATCGCGTTAGAAAGTAAACTCGATGAGGTTGAGTGGACCAGAGCACGATACGAAGAGCTAATCCTACTCGATGAAAAACGACTAGAAGCTCTACACCATACCCAATGTTATCAAACCCGTATGGCTAGACATTTCAACAAAAAAGTCAAGACTAGAAATATCAAGGTCGGGGACTTGGTATTAAAAGCATTAAGGAAAAATGTATTAGACCCAAGGGGCAAATTCCGCCCTAATTGGTCCGGACCATACATTGTCAAAACAATCTTGTCAGGAGGCGCAGCTAAATTAACTGACATGGATGGCAATGAATTTTCAAATATGACAAATCTTGACCAACTTAAGAAATACTACCCATAAATATTTGAGTAAACACTCAAAAGAGCTACGTTCGGCCTGATTCCTTAAATAAAGGATACGTAGGCAACCCGAATTGGGTGCGGCCACTCTAATTTCTTCAGATCCTGTATCCCCGAAGCAAAAAACCAACGTCTGCAAAGTTTCAAGACTGGCGCCAGAATTAGGTTCTGTCGCCAGACGACAATGTCTGTCGCCAGGCGACAGAGTCAAATTGCCGGCGACAGTATCTCAGGCAACGGCGCCAATCTTCTGCAAATATCTGGACAAGTTTCATGTATTCTGGAAATTTTTTTTTCGACTCTCGTACTCGAATTAATTTTCCGAAAAATAAGTGTTGTAATTATTTTCATTGCTTTAATTAAAAGTTAATTAAAATAAAAGCTGGAATTTTATTAGTTAATAAAGAAAAGTACATTATTGATAAAATAAAAGCTGAAAAATTAACTAAAGCAACATTTAAATTTGTCCAATAAATCAAAAGACAAGCAATGTTCTAATCTTTCTTCTCTTTCTTCATTCTTTTCCAATTTGTTTCTTCTTTCTCTTCCTCTTGATCCATAACTTTCGCTAGGAGACAACCGTTAGAAGATCTGCATTCTATTTTGGTATCAATAGTTTCTCCCTCCGCTAGGACCCCATGTTTCTTCTCTACCCAAACTTCCTTTTCGGTAGAATCCACCTTTCTTTTTCCTTTATTCTTTTTAGCACTCTTCTTCCTAGGCATGATAGGAGTTTTGAATTCAATTCTTTCCCCTAGACGCTCTTTAGCAGGAATTTTCTTGTCACCTAGTCGGTCCCTCACATTGGTCTCTTGAGGTCTTTGAAATCTCCCATCAAGCCACTGCTTCACTTTGTTTGACAGATAAGGCGGTTCCTTATAGGCAATCACCTCCCATAAAGGCCTACCACTCCAGTATCTATCGAAGCGCTCAATCTCTTGTGACACAGGAAACTCATAAGGGCGGCGAAGATCTCCTGTAGGGATGGTTTGTGCAAGACCATATTGTCTCAAGACTCTACAAGGGAAATAAAAAGTTAGTCTTGATAAGCTCGGGAGACGACAATATGCTTGGTTACTACAACCGATCATCGCGTCGATCCTCCACCAAGGAACAACCCAGTTTATGGTAAAATCACCAGCGGCAAACACCTTGCTCCGTTCACGGCGACCGATCTTCAAGAATCGCTTCTTTCGGCGGATGATGCAGTTTGGAACATAAGTTTGAATATCGTCAGGAGGATTAATAAGCTTCAATCTCTCCATGAGCCATATCTGCAAAATATTTGTTTACATTAATATTGCAAGTGTAAAAATAATATGCTTTAATGATTAAATAATAATAGTATTATTTTATACCTGTAATAAGATTGGAGAACCTCTAAAAGGTGCTTTTGGGTTCTTTCTCAATGCATCTAACCATAGCATAGTTTCTCCAACAATTAACGGCATTGGATTTCTCCCAATTTCAACTTGTTCTATAACAGATATGATTATTGATTGCCCTTCGTTATCTTTACCACTAACTAAGAGCAATTGATTAAATAAACAATAAAGAAAGGCCCTTCTTTTATACGTGCGAAAATCGGGATTAGGATTATCATAATAATAATGCGCAAAATCTGTCAAATTAACTACATTCCCGTGCACTATGTTTTTTAAAGCCGTTCCCCTTAAATCAAAGAAGTGCTCAAAATCTTTATAGTAATACTCATTAACTCTAGGCATTACCGCAAGGTCAGTGGAATAATAACCTATAATGGCTCCAAACTCTTCCGGTAAAGGACATATTTCATCATGGAAAAATCTAAAACAATGAGTATCAATATTCCAATAATCTATAGCAGAATAAATAAAATCAGTATCAAGAATCATCCCCCTGACCCCAAACATACCCCCCATATGAGAAAGTTCTAATGCTTTCCTATATTTAGCAGTCAAGCGACGACACCAATCATCCATGTACCCACAAAAGGTTTTCTTAGCTAGAGACATGATCACTAATTAATTTAATTATTTGATAAGCTGATCAAATTATGCAGTAAACGGACTATTTGGGGGCTATTTATAACTTTTCCTGCACGACAGACTTCCATTCCTCAACGGAATAGGAAAACATGTCTGTCGCCAGGCGACAAAACTGTCGCGTGGCGACAGAGGCTGTCGCCTGACGACAGAGTCTGTCGCGTGGCGACAGACTGGATGACGCGGCGCCAGTCTTTTCCTTAAACAGCGTCACCTATTGCGCGTAGGAAACCGTGTTTTTACGTATCGGATTTCGACTTTGACTTGACTTACTGTTTATCCCTTATTATTATTATTATTATTATTATTATTATTATTATTATTATTATTATTATTATTATTATTTTTTATTATTATTTATTCTTAACATTATTATTTATTATTATTATGACCATCATTATCAATATTATAATAATAAAGCTTCATCTTTCAAGCTTGCCCTCATTTTTTCCTTTTTTTCTTTTGGGGGAGAGAGTCGGTATACCCTCCACTAATATTAAAAATGACGGAAAAATTTCGCGCAAAAATTACACTTTTCCACACACGATGCATACATTATAAAATGACAAACTAAGTAAAATTTTTAATAAATAATAAAATAAATGCATATATATACAAGTGTCTAATACATGAGTCGCATAAATACACCAGACAAAGTCCTATAAAAGTCAAACATAAAAATAAATACAGGTACAACTATGGTGCCGGAGGTCGCAGATCGCGAGGGATACCAAATGTATCAAAAAATGCCCTACTCCGCGGAGTATGACCATCATCGTCCCCTGGACCACCAGATGACGCAAACTGCAGCTCAGGGCAAGGCCACCTAACCTCACCCTGAAACCCGACAGAAAGAGGCTGGGGCTGCTGCGATGACGAGCCAAACTCGTATGTCCCACCACCCATCCCACCTCGAACAGTCGGCCCGGTCGGAGCATCCTCCGGCGATGACGCCGAATCCTCTACAGCGGCGGCCTCGGAACGACCACCTCGTCCACTAGAGGTAGTCCGGCGACGCCTCGAGTCGGACCTAGTAGTCTCCCTCCTAGGCTCGGGCCTCGACCGAGTGCGTGGAGAAGGAATAGGCTGCCCCTGCAAAAATAAATTCAAAATTAGCCAATATAACAAGAATAAAACCAAAAACAGTGAAAGTAAAATAATACCTCCTCAACGTCATTGCTACGACACGTAGCACGGTTCCGCAACCGCACAAGCTGGCTGCGAAAGGCGTCAATGCACCTAGCCATAGCCGTCACCACCTCGCGAGAAAACTATCGAAACAATCAAGTCAGAATAGCAAACATAAAGCCAGTGCAATGATCATATAAAATAGCCTAACTACTTACTCGAGTCTGGTGACGAGGGATAGACCGCTCCACAAACTGCTCCCCCTCTGGAGCAGGCGGAATGAGCTCCTCGATCGGCCCATACGTACCCTGGTAACGTATAGACATCCTCGGAGGAATGAACTCCCTGGGACCAGCCTGCTAAAAACAGAAGGTTAAAAGGGTACTTGGGGGCTACCTAATACAAATAAAACTAAACCAATGAAAACATACCGCTGCCTCCTCTGAAGGGACAGGAGCCGGCGCCAGCAACGGTAGCAGATCCTCCTCATAGCTCTGCTCGAGGAGAATGTGGGACCTCCAATGAGTACCTCGCGAAGGACCACCAGCACGGTCCCGCTGCAAGGCATCATGGAACATGTGCCTGGGTGGAGGAGCTGGGACCACGAAAGAATCCGAGGAGTGCTGGATGGCTACCCGCTCCCCTAGGTAGACCACCGCATCATACGTCCCCAGAAAGTAGCGACGCTCAGCTGTGTATTGCGCCGCTAGTGCAGAGATGGGGAAACCAGCCCAAGGTCGATACACCGGGCTAGGCTCCTGAAATACCACTAAGTAAGACACTAATGCTAAAGGTAATGAAGCCAAAAGTAAGAGTTAAGACAAAAACTCACCTTGAGGATCATCTCTCGAAGGCGTAACACCTCCGGGGGACCCCTGCGACCTCCCCAACTAGCAGCAATGGGGAGCACGCGAGGAGAAGGCCTCGCTGGCGCGAGAGAGGGAAAGTACTCGTAGAACCAAATCTATACAAAAGCAAAAAAAAATTAGTGAAAACATGTTTCTAAACATCTAAAGCAAAATCTAAGTGATAAAAAAGGAAGCATACCTCTACGACCCTCCAGAAACTGGACAGGGCGACCTCTCCAGATAGGGCCTTGTGGCGACAGGAACGCCGCAAGCCCAATAAGAAATCAGCATAGGCCATGCTGGCCCAATCATATGTCCCGACCAATCTTAGGTCGCGGACGGCAGGCAGGTAGTACAGTAGTACTCTACTACCTCGATCAGGGGAAAACGTCCCTGATAGCAGAATCAGCACAAAGATGCGCACCCGCTGCTCTCGGGTAGTCGCATCATCCTCAAAAGCTGCAGCCAATGTGCAGCGACGAATACATCGGGAACTCAGCTGTCCCGACTGAACCTCAGCCCGGGCCCGAATGACGATCGGCCCCAACAACTCCAGAACCTCTGGCGAATAGACAGTAACGCCAGCGTCGAAGGGAAGTGGAGTAGACTGAAAATCTAGCCCCGTGATGAGACTAAAGTCAGCTGGAGTAACTGTCATCTCACCCCAGGGAAAGTGAAAGGTGTTGGTGGTGTCCCAAAAGAACTCCACCAAAGTCCGAACGACGAGGTTGCCCCCATCGTATGAAAACATGGCCCGGGTGGCCTGCAGTAGGGGAGTCAACCCACATGACTCCCAAAGACGTCGAAGCTCCTCGTCACGGCAAATGAAACTGTCGTACAAAGAACCGATGGTGGAGTTACCCGAGCCATGGCTACGGGTCCTCCCACTCGCTAAGCCGCGTCGGATCCTCTCCGACAGATGATGAACTGGCGCGTGAAACAGAGTGCGCTCATCCCAGTCAGGCATCGCGCCCAACCCGGAGGTAGAAGGCACGTCCTCGCCCTCACTGGTAGGCTCGTCCTCTCGACGCGTGTCCCTCGACCGAGAACTCGAACCACGTCGTCTAGCCATGCTAAAGTTTGTAAAAATAATTAAACTTAAGTTTCTACAGTATCTAAGTTCGCCTAAGCCGCATGATACTATGTTCAACAAAAAAGAGTACGTAGTACTAAAACAGAGTAAAAATCTCAAACAAGCATGGAATTATTCTTTGAGCAAACAAACAATTTCTTGCAAACGTATAATGAATATTTGTGACAAATTGCACAAGAAAAAGCAGTTAAAACACCAAGAACGGCTCACATTGTTCTTCACGACCTTAAGAGGTCCAACAATGGTGAATCGTTCGTTTCTTCACCAAATTGAGTCAAACAAGTCTCAAAACACTCCCAAGGTAATATACAAGCATAATTAAACAGATTCAAGGCATAAAATTTGACGAACAAAGCAAATTAAGCAAGATAATTTTCGAATTTTCGAAAAAACCGCAAACAAGAACAGACAATTCATCAAAAACCGAGTAGAGTTTGAGCAAAACTTACATAGATCGGGAAAATAGATGAGAAAAGCTTCGATTTGCAACAAGTTTGAGCGAATTTGGTTGAGAAACGAGCAAGAACGAGTGAATTGAGTTTTTTGCGAGAAAATGAGAAGCAGAGCAGCAGCGAAAATGAAGAAGATGACGGGTTTTTAAAACCCCGATTCTGTCGTCAAACGACAGAATTGTCGCGAGCCGACAGACGCTGTCGTGAGGCGACAGACTCTGTCGCGCGGCGACAGATGCAAATGCTGGCGACAGATGCTTCTGGCCGGCGCTGGTGCGGCGACAGAGGTCTGGGCTCTTCCTTGTGGTTTTTTGGGTCCAGTTTAGTGATTTGGGTTCCTTGGTACGCCAGTTAGCCCCTTTGAGTAATTTACATGATTTAATCAGCTTGATCAAATGCACTAAGTGATCGACTTGATGAAAGATCGTCTCACTTTAGCTTAAAGCGCCTAAGTATTGGCTCATAATAAGGCACCGAAATAATGGTTCAACAAATAAGGCACCGAAATAATGGTTCAAGGCACCGAAATATTGGTTCAATAAATGCACCAAAGTAATGGTTTACAAATGCAAAAGCACCGAAGTACTGGCACGGATATAAAAGTAATGATAAATAATGATATTAAGGGTCAATAGGTAAAGTGATTCTTTGGCAATGTCTCAACATAAAGGGAAATTGTTTAGCGGCGAAATACGGTCGAGACGAGGTAGTGTCACAAATAATGGAGATGGCGAAGTAAGGCCACCTTCGGCGGTCCCTCAAGGTAAAGAAGAGATTGTCTATAGCGGCGACATACTGCTGTGGCGACATATGGCCACCAGGAAATAACGACATACAGTTATTTTCGATGATGTTCCCGAAATACTGTGGAGGATCAAGGATATTGAAGGCGACGACATATAGTTATCTTCAAGGATGGCGTTCACGAGGCACAGTGGAGGTTGTCACAAACAGCAACAGCAAAACGGTTACTCTTAGAGACGTGTGCTCGACGGTGCAAGATACGCGTTTCTTAACTCTTTTATCTGTTTTAACTAATGATTAGTTTTGCAGGTATCGGCGTTATAAGAATGATTTGGAATTGCAGAACGTTTTAAATCATTCTCCGTCCCTATCGATACTTTGACTCTCGTTTTTCGAAACATAAGTTTCTCCAAACTCAGTCAAAGTGGGGGCTTCTGTAGACACCCATTTGTGTCTCCCCAAAACCAAACCCAGTGATGAATGCCTTGTGCGACGAAACATAATCGAATAAGGTGAAAGTGATTCGAAAGTCAAATGACGCGGTTTAGTTTTAATTAATTTCTTTTCTCTCTGTTTTTGAAAATGGCTTTATTTATTTGAAAACATCCATTTCAGTTTATTTTGGTCCATGATTAAGGTCCAATAATAGTGTAGTTGGATGGGGCTTTAAAAGACCTTTCCAACGATATATTATAAGCCCAATTCCGATGAATATTGAGGAAGTTATGGCCAAAATACTAAACTGGGCCCGGGGTTCTATTTTAATGCGGCCCAATGATCTAGAGGAGGGCCCAATGTTAATTATTATTCCTAAAGCTATTAGGATTAATTATAGTTTTCTAGAAGTTTCTAGAAAGTTCTTCTTAGTTCTAATATTGATAGGATTAATAGTTAATTATCTTTAAAGGTTTTTTATTTGGAATAAAATATTATTTTGTTATCCTAAAAACGTATTTCATCTTTTGTACGGATTCCGTAGATCAAGTTGATTAAAGATCGGATTCTATGTAAAGATAAAAACGCGCTTATACAGGCTGTCGCCAGACGACAAGTCTGTCGCCATGCGACAGACTCTGTCGCCTCGCGACAGACATTGTCGCGTCGCGACAGAGTCCAGTCTTGGCGACAGCGTGGAGTTTTATTCCTTATCAAATTCCGTGTTTTTCCGGATTATTTTCATTATAAATAGTGTCCGGATTCCCTGTTTTCAGAATCATCAATTATCAACTCTCTCTATCAATTATCATCAACAACAATTAATTCTCATTCTCTCTTTTCTCTCTTGAGCACTTTATGCTTTCTTTCTCTCTTTTCTAGTTTTGACAATATTCCGCATACATTAGACTTAGAGTCATCTAGCCAAGTTCGAAGTTGCCTTCGCCCTAGACGTGCAAGGTTGATATTTTCTGAGGGTTTGGTCCAAATCTAGTCTAAACTTTATTTAATTTGATTTTAATTTGATTCTTTAATTATTGTTTATTGATTTTCATTGAAGTTTACTAACTTGTGTATTTTGTTATTAGAAAGAGGTACGAGGCTTCAAAGTAAGTAAATTAGCTTACTCCCTATTTCTTTCACAATGTAGATTGCATGCTTATTATCGTTTATAGTTCCTAGTATCATGTTAGGATGCTTTTAATGCTTCTTAGTATCATGTTAGGATGTTTTTAATGCTTTCTAGTATCATGGTTAGGGTGCCTTTACTCTTTCTAATATCATGTTAGTACCATGTTAGGTTTAAAGCTTTGATCTTTATTGTTTAGTGACATGCTAGGATTTGTTATTAATCTTGTTAGTATCATGCCTAGGATCTTGCTATTATTATCAAGCTTTATTATGCCTTATCATGCTATTATCATCGTTATTGTTATTATTTATTATTATGTTGCTTGATATATATTATTGTTATTGCTTGATCACGCCTTTTATGCAGGTTTAAAGGGAATTTGTACTTGAAATCACGCTTAATAAGATAATTAATAATTTGGTTTAGGCTAATGTGATTTTAATTCAAGTGATCGCCAATAATAGTCTTGCTTGTGCATTAATATTCAACCAACATAGATAAACAGGGTAGGATTAATATAATGTTTGTATGTTATTCGAAAAGCGCGCATGAATACGAGCAGAACAAAGTAGAGGCCTATTTTATAGGGCGGGTCCTTTCTTTTGTAGATTGGATTCGTACCCTCATCCCCGGACCCTGTTTGGTTCAAGACCTTATGGAGTAGTTGACGGTCCTTTGGATTGTCTTTTGGGTACAAGTTCCTTAAAACTTGTTGGCGACTCTTTTTGCTCTTTGTTTTTCCCTTTGGAACGCCACCGTACTTTAGTGTATGATCACAGTGGGGTTCAAGTTTGGGGTTATCATAATGCTTGAAATATTCCCCACATGTGCATGAATACTGCTTACCAGCTCTCGCACAAACTCATCTTTGAAAAATACCATACAACTTGGTAGATTCCTGTAGAAACTCATTGCCCCTGCAATCATGCAAATGATTAATACATAGTTTAATACTAAAAAGAATAGTATCGGTGTGGTACATATATATATATGTGTACAGCAAATGACATTTTAATTTCCATTGGAAAAGTCTACACAAGTAGAATCTAAATACTTATAACAAAATCCAATCTTAACCAATTGGAACTTCACATTACCCTTATAGAAGTCTACCAAGTAATGATTAAATGAATTGAAATCAGATCACTCCACTATACAATCAGCCTTTCAAAAAAGAAGGACAAATGACAGTAGTGTGTTAAATCAGCTTTCTACAGCTTTGAATTTAATACATCCGCATAAGCAGGCCTTTGAGGAGCTTCAAGGCAGACTTCTTTTAAAGGAGCCACAAAGAAATGCTTTCATAGTACTTATTTATGCCAGTAATTACAATTAGCATTACATTAATACCTATTGACCATATTCAAAGCATTTTTCCCACAGCATTATTTACTGCTTCTTTAACAGTCAAATGTTCACACTTATTGAAACCTACATGCTCTGAACAAGCCAATTTAAGACCTCATTCATATCTATAATGTTTCGCAATTGTATGTCTGTAAAAAAGTTATTGGTTGAATCTGAAACTTACTTGGAAATGAAACAATGCTTTCTATGCATTTCAGTCAATACAGGACATGGAAATTACCTTTTAAGTTTTGGTCAAGTTTAATGTTTTAAAATGCATGCACTTACTTATATATAATCCCATATTGATGCTACCTTATAATTAAATTTGAATACAGGATCATATATATCATGGTCTTATTGTTATTATTCAATCATACCTGCACCAAACAATAATATATATTAAATCAGCAGATTGCATGAGAAAACTAACAACCACGTTGGAGGACTGAATTAGTAAGAAAAATTAATGAGGGACCCACTGGCGGAGTCAGAGGGGTACAAGGGGGGACAGCTGTCCCCCCATTTCCCAAAATAACTTGTAGTTTTCACATTGGCCCAACGATATCCAAGTCCAAATACGAGTATCGTATATATAATATTCTTTGGCAACAAATAAACACGGTCGATGACTGTCCCAATGGTTTCTTCTCATACAACATTCAGCGCATTATAGCTCTCACAGGTCTGCGGTTCGATTCCTAGAAACAACAATGGCCCTATCCCTCCCCCATTTTTTTTTTTATTTTTTTTGATAACTACCCTTAAGAATTAAGATGATGTTGTCAAAATATATTATTCTGTGCCTTACCATGGTTGACTGCATATTTTCAAAAATTCATAAAAAAATTATAATATAAAAAAATAATAATCAGGAAAAACCCTTTTTTTCAAAATAATACTTAAGAAAAATCCTTTTTTCCAAAATAAAAACTAATACTTATGAAGATGCTGCAAGTATAATAGGTACTGATAATTAAATGTTCTGTAAAAGTATACTGTGTAATTTATTGATGGTATTGCAGATAATATAATTCCTGATTAATGAAACCTATTTCCTAAACAAAATTTGTAAAATAATCTTATTCCTGAAAATTTCAAAATATTTCTAACTGTATTTAAAAATCTAGTATACCTGCCTGATTATTATTATTTTAATGTGACTATGATTATTTTAAAACTGACTATCGTTATTTAAAACCTGACGATCATTATTTATTTCCTGAATAATTTTATTTTAAACATGACTATCATATATCTGAATATTATTAACCTAAAAGTGACTATCAATATCTATTTTCTGCCAAGATCTACATAATTCCTTACTACAATATGATAATTCCTGAATATTATAAATTTAAAAACATATAATTATTGTATTTTATATTAATATTACAAATCCTGATTATTATCTATTTTCTGACTAACATTATCTTAAACCTGACTAAGTTATAATACATGAGAATATTATTATCCTAAAACTGACTATCCATATCTATGTTCTGATAATAATTTTCTAATTCCTAACTTAATATATGCTAATTTTATAAATTTAATAACATTAAATTACTTAATTTAAATATTGATATTATTATTCCTGAATATTATTATCTATTTTCTGACTAATATTATAACCAGACGAGTTATAATGTTTCAAAATATTATTATATTTAAACTGACTATACATATCGTTTTTCTGACAAGTACTATCTAATTCCTGACTAACATGATGTAATTACTGAAGTTAAATATTGATATTATTCCTGAATATTATTATCTACTTTCTGACTAATATTAAATTAAACCTGACGAGTAATAATGTATCAAAATATTATTATTTTAAACTGACTATACATATCTAATTCCTGACCAACATTATGTAATGCCTGACAAGGTTTATTTAATTCCTGACTTACATAATGTAATTACTTGGTTTAATAAATTTTCAAACATTTAATTACTGACTATTATTATCTTTTTCGTGACTAATTTTATCTTAAACCTGACGGAGTTCATTTTATTTCTGAACAATATATCATAATACTTGATCTGTAAAATTTAATTCCTGTTTAAGATATGCTAATTCCTGAGTATAAGCTACTGATATCAACTAAAACAAAAAAGAAAATAACATCAACTAAATTTCCAAAAATAAAATACATAAACTAAATTTCAAAAAATAAAATTATAGAGAATATTTCCAAATTATATATTAGTTGGGAATTAATTTAATCCATTTAAATATCAATGTCGGATTCCAATTAAACGACCCCAATTTCCTCTTCCACCCCTTAATTTTCATAGTTATCTTGCTTGTTCTTTGACACAACACAGACCCGATTGAATCTAGTTAATATTTGACTCGTGTATTGTGGTCGGGGTAACTCGGGCAATACCATACGATTTTCAAATGGAAGGACAAATTAAACTTGCATATAATGTCACATAAATAAACGTAATATAACAAAATTTGAAGTGTGTCCGGAAAAAATTTTAAAAAAAATTATTTGACAATTGGTCCACGTGGCACTAAAAAATTCCATTTCTAATTGTGTCACATAGATTGGCGCGAAGATTTAGGGAGTTGAGGAGTTACGTGTATGACATCATCCCTTGATCAAATAACTTCTCCTCCCACTGTCTTTTTCAACTTCCACACTCTGTATTTCTCTCCAAACCTCATTCTGTCAATTCCAAATTTCCCATATCTTTATTTTGCAACTCTATATTCCTAAATTTTAAAGTTTCCTGACGTGGGAAAATTAGGTCGTTGGACTAATCCTCCTAAGCCAAACAAAATTTATAAACACTCAACAAACCTAAATACAAGTATAGAGGTAAGTTAAGGGTCGAACCCAAAGGAACGGTAATGTCTAAGTGCTTTCAATTATGTGCCTAAGCTAGGTCGAAGACGAAGGGTAAAAGAGGTCACTAACAACTACTAAAAGAAAGAAATCAAACAAATAAAATGCTAGGGATTAGGATTCACTTATAATAGCAATGACCAATGCAAATTGGTTTAGGAAATTGACTAAGTCAAGCAATGCGAGGGAAGATCAATTATGTAACCAAAAGAGCATATCAAGCTATTCTCCTAGAGGTCTAACTAGCGTCAACTACGATAAACTCTAGCTAGGAAACATCACAAGACACCTCAATCGTGTAAATGCAAGCCACAAATCAATGGTCCGTATCAATGTGAACTTACAATGCAATCTAGTGTGAATAACAAGGGTGATCAAGCCTAAATCAAACACACACATGCACATAATCAATCAACCAATTTAATCACATCATCAACTCCATCAAAATCCCCAATCTACATCAATTCATTACATAATACAAGCTTCACCAAATCCCTAACCAAACAATACTCTAGCAACATCATCAATTCAACCAACAACTAAAGTAATCAACAATCTACAATCAAAGAATCAACAATTAAAGAAGAACAAATACTCTAATAAAACATCAATCATCAAAACTCAATCAAAATCAACAATCTAAACATGAATACTAATCAAAACAATAAATGAGATAGAGTTTAGAAATGCTCATTGATAATAGAGTAGATCTCCAATACAATTGTCACCAATGGATCTTCAATCTCTCAATCACCATTGAAATTCTTCACTTTCTCTCTCTAAAATCTACTCCTAAAACTAACCCCTAAATCTAGAGAGAGAAGCTCTCAACTAAGCTAAGAATATGATCTAATTCTAATATGAATTCTTACTACAAAAATAGAAGGGAAAAACTATATATACAAAGGAGAAGGTCGGTATTGTCGCCCAAGAAGAGACCCACGCAGGTGCGGGCGCTCGGAGGAGAGAGAACGGTGCGCACGGGAGCACACCCAGGGATGTGCGCCCGCACACAGCCCATGTGCGCCCGCACACACCATATGTGCGGCCGCACACGACTGATGTGCGGCCGCACACTCCTCATGTGCGCCCGCACATAGCTGCAGCGCCCTTCTTTCTTCTTTGCCCTTGCTCACGAGGTGCACGCATCCTAGATGATGATGATGATGGAGGACAAGGTAGGCAGCAACTTCCTTGAATTTTTTGAAGAAAATGAGCCATGAGGAAGGCATTTATAAGGCCTTGAAGCATGCCCCTTTGATCCCTCTTTTGACTTGAGACTTCTTGCACAAGCTTTAGGCATGAAAACAATGAAAGATCATGGAGAGGAAGCTCGGGAATCCTTGGACAATCAATCACAACCTACAAACAAAGGAGAAAAAGCAAATAAAAGGGAAAAATAACAAATAAACTAGAAAAAGCACAAAATAGAGAAACTAACTACAAAAAGCATAAAATGAAGAAAACAAGAATAAAACTAAGGAAAACTAAAGAAAGGAGAGATAAAATGGAATAAAAATCATCCAAAAAGGAACCAAATGAGTGCCAAAAATGTCACTCATCAAATTCCCCCAAGCTAAACTTTTGCTCGTCCTCGAGCAAAACAAAGCAAGAAAGAGAGAGGATGAAAATTTTATTGAAAAAGTAAGACTCAAGATAAGAATATACACTAAAACTCATTGTCGTAGGAATCACGGTTGTTTTTAGCTACAACAAGCCCTTTAAACCCCAAAGTCGCCTATGAGGACGAGTGAGGTCTCGTAAGGGTATCCTAAGAGTTTGACCCATAACTCTCATAATAATACAAACAAGGCAAAGCATGAACAAGAAAACAAAATACAAGAAAAGCAAACAAATGTTCATGAAAGGACTTTTGCAAATGTACAAGCACAAGTGGATGCAAATCTTTCTAAACAAGTAAGGGAGTGCACGCTCCAAGATACCCAAGGTTGATTGAAACATAAATATGCTAAGCATAGGAACTAGCTTTCACAATCCACTTTCATCCCAAACGATCTTACCGCGTTCTTCCTAATAGCTTCAAATCGACCTCAAGTGAGCATCCCAATGATTCCACGAAGGAACTTGAAAAAGAGAATTTTTTAGGCTACTCGACATCTTGACTTTTGCATTCCCTCTCCCTATTCCTAAGACTCACATTCCTCTCCACCGATGAGTGACTCAACCATTTAGGTCAAAAGGTCTTTCCCCAAGGTTGTAACGTAAGGCAATAAGGGTGAAGGTAGGCTAAAATTTTAAAATTTGGTGGTTTTCCTAATAGTGAAGCAAAGATTGCGCATATCTTTACACCAAGACTAAGTTGTCACCAAACAAAAACAAACTAACACCCCCAAGCTTATTCAAAGCTATAAACCACAAACATATACACAAAAAGCGTGAGAACGCTTCCCCCCAAGCTTAAATGGAGCATTGTCCTCAATGCTCAAAAAGGGAGAAAACTCACATCAAAATATTTTTGAATTTTTCATTTTTCACTTTTTTTTTTCTTTTTCTTTTTTAATAGTGCTTTGTCCTCGCCTCTTTTAACTTTGGACGGCTTTTTCGATTTTTGCACTTATTTGTCCATGCCTTTTATAATGTAGGACGGCTTTTACTCAAACTCATTTGCCATTATTCACAAAGAAGATAAAACACAAACTTACTTTCATAAGAACCAAACATTTCAACTTCTCCACCACAAACTCCATCAAGAATGATCAATTGCTTCACAAAAACCAATAAAAGAAAGAAAATGAAACAAAAGGCCAAAGATCTAAAGATGTGGCTTGAAAAGAAGGTATAAGGCTCAAATGGTTGCAAGAAGGCAAATGCAAACCCAAAAATAAAGAAAATGAATAAAACTATCCTAAAAAAGAAAAATACCACCCCGAAAAAGGTGCCTTTTTCCTCCCTAAATGGTTCGGTCTCGGATTCAAGATCTATGAGTCAAGTTTCAAGATTAGGTTTGCAAAAAGTCAAGGATCCATGCCGCTCATACAAATAAGGTAGAAGGCCTGAAAAACATAGAACTCACACGGATGTAGCAAAAACTCACTATTGGCGTCAAATCCACTATAGGAAGCAACTACCAAACATGCCACAAACAAGTAGAATCCGGCTTCATGTTCCCACTAGTTCTAACCAACTACCTTAGCATGCTTTATCCTAGAATCAACCAAGCGTACTCTCAAACCGTGCACACCGTTACCATTAAGGAAGAAATGCATTCAATTATACAAGCCCAAATGTTATTATGTCCAAAGCAAGAATAAAACAAAACACATTGCAAATTTGCCTTGATAGAAAGGAAAATCTTTTTGGAGTTTTCAAAATATAAGAAACATGGAAAAGCATATACAAAGGTGCATAGCACATAAGAATCAACATCCCACCAAACATGATAGAATACCCTCCCCCAAGCTTGAATGAGACAATACACTCAAACATAAATCATATAATCCATGGGAGGGGAAAACAAGGAGATCAATCCAACAATCCAACATATGTCCAACAAGTCTCCAACCAATAGAGAAAGAGCAAGGAAAGATATTACCGGATTTGAGGTGGGTGTAAATTCCCGCAAATGACCCAATTAAACCTTTCATAGCTAATTTCTCAAGAATTGAACCTTGTTTTCATGTGCTAGTAAAAATAGGAGTCAACCTTCCTTGATTCTTGATCCAAATCGAAGCACCAAAGTATATCAAGTCATGTACCTAGCAAAAGGCACACAAACATTTCCATGAGAGAAAATCTATTCTAAAAAGAAAAGGAAAATCTAATCTAAGACATGGGTTACTTCCCAAGAAAGGCTTGCTTTAGGTCCAAGCTTGACCGCTCTAGTAAAATAATAATTCAACGCACGCAAGAGCTTGTCAAATGCACTACTACACATTTCATAAGAAAGTAAGTGTGCACATGACAAAAATAAGGCATGCAACAAGCATAGTGCACACCTATGAGGAGAGAGATGCCAAGGGAAGGAAGAAGAATCAAAAGAAAACTCAACAAAATAAGAAGAAAAGGAAAAAGGAAAAGAAGAAGAAAAGGAAAAAGAAGGCAAACTCTCCTCAAAATATTTTTGGTTGGCAACATCACCTTCTTCCCAATTTGGAGACAAATGAGCCACATTCAAATCATCATAGACAAAAGGGTCCTCAATAGGCTTACCAACAAGGGAAGGGAGAAAAATAGGGCAATAGGGGATGTGATTAAACTTTTGAGAGAAAGGGGTATGAGAAATAAGCAAAGGGTTAGCTACTCCCTCAACATAAGGTCTCACATCACCAATGAGGGCATGAAAATCAATCATAGAATCCTCAAAAGATGAACGCTCATGATCACCATCTCCCTCAAACATCCAACTCCCAAGAGGAACCACATAATCTCCTCCATTACCTTCATGAACAATAGCTCCCTCAACTTCCTTAAAGCCTAGAGTCTCAAAACCATGCATGAATGGAGGCAAATTAATTTCAAAATCATCTCTCTCCCATGAAGCATCATCAATGAACTTGCTTAAAAGGCTATGGCTATTCCCTATGCACTCAACAAACATAATTGTCATAACCTCAAACGAGTCCAAATACTCATGGATAGAAGAGTCACATTCATACACTTGAAACTCATCACAATCTACAAAGGAAGAGATGTCTAGACTTAAAATTTCATCAAACTCATTATCACTCTCGACTCTATCTCCTTCACTCCTATGCTCAACAATAGGATCCTCACACACTCTTGGTTGCTCGGAATTCCCATCATCACCCTCAACACACACATTAGATTTGTAACTTTCACACATAAGCATCAAGGATGACAATTGGCTTCCTAGCTCTTCATTTCTCCTTCTTCCCTCCTCGAGACGCTCCTCATTCTTTCTCATCATCTCCAATTGACTTCTTAAAAAATTAAGAGTCGACTCTTTATTAGGCCCAAGATCATCACGAAGCTCAACATGCCTAATTTGAGTTTCTAAGGTAGCAATAAGAGATTCAAAAGGGGTAAGAGATTGAGGCTCAACAAGAGAAGAAGAAGTACAACCAAAGGTGGGATCATCATCATTACAAACATGAGCATTTTCATCAAATAGGGGGTTGGGAGCATTTTCAAATGTATGAGATTTGCTAGCTCGAACATGCAACACATTATCATGAACAAAAGAGGAAATAGAATTGGAAGCATTTGTTCTAGGTTTAACTATGGGGTCATGTGACACATCATGGTAAATCATGCTAGCATTGAAAGGATTAACACATTGCACATCAAAAATGGAAGCACGTTTACCCTTGTTATAGACTTCCCAAGCAAACCAAACATAAAATTTCCAAGCATCTTCAATAGAATATGCTCTAAAATCACCATTATGCATTCCTTCAACTATATCCCTAGTTTGCTCATTCAAACCATGATAACAAATCTCACAAGCTTCCCAAAGACTACAACAATTATAGTCAAGAAATACCTTAAGTCTATTGAAATATTCACAAAAAGGCTCATCGTCAAATTGAGGAAAAGATAGACATGCCATTTTATATAAAGCAAACAAAAGAAATCAAATAAAAGAAAACTATAAACAAAGACCTAGACTCAAGCAATCAAAAACACTCAAACATAGACACCGTTCCCCGGCAACGGCGCCATTTTGACGTGGGAAAATTAGGTCGTTGGACTAATCCTCCTAAGCCAAACAAAATTTATAAACACTCAACAAACCTAAATACAAGTATAGAGGTAAGTTAAGGGTCGAACCCAAAGGAACGGTAATGTCTAAGTGCTTTCAATTATGTGCCTAAGCTAGGTCGAAGACGAAGGGTAAAAGAGGTCACTAACAACTACTAAAAGAAAGAAATCAAACAAATAAAATGCTAGGGATTAGGATTCACTTATAATAGCAATGACCAATGCAAATTGGTTTAGGAAATTGACTAAGTCAAGCAATGCGAGGGAAGATCAATTATGTAACCAAAAGAGCATATCAAGCTATTCTCCTAGAGGTCTAACTAGCGTCAACTACGATAAACTCTAGCTAGGAAACATCACAAGACACCTCAATCGTGTAAATGCAAGCCACAAATCAATGGTCCGTATCAATGTGAACTTACAATGCAATCTAGTGTGAATAACAAGGGTGATCAAGCCTAAATCAAACACACACATGCACATAATCAATCAACCAATTTAATCACATCATCAACTCCATCAAAATCCCCAATCTACATCAATTCATTACATAATACAAGCTTCACCAAATCCCTAACCAAACAATACTCTAGCAACATCATCAATTCAACCAACAACTAAAGTAATCAACAATCTACAATCAAAGAATCAACAATTAAAGAAGAACAAATACTCTAATCAAACATCAATCATCAAAACTCAATCAAAATCAACAATCTAAACATGAATACTAATCAAAACAATAAATGAGATAGAGTTTAGAAATGCTCATTGATAATAGAGTAGATCTCCAATACAATTGTCACCAATGGATCTTCAATCTCTCAATCACCATTGAAATTCTTCACTTTCTCTCTCTAAAATCTACTCCTAAAACTAACCCCTAAATCTAGAGAGAGAAGCTCTCAACTAAGCTAAGAATATGATCTAATTCTAATATGAATTCTTACTACAAAAATAGAAGGGAAAAACTATATATACAAAGGAGAAGGTCGGTATTGTCGCCCAAGAAGAGACCCACGCAGGTGCGGGCGCTCGGAGGAGAGAGAACGGTGCGCACGGGAGCACACCCAGGGATGTGCGCCCGCACACAGCCCATGTGCGCCCGCACACACCATATGTGCGGCCGCACACGACTGATGTGCGGCCGCACACTCCTCATGTGCGGCCGCACACTCCTCATGTGCGCCCGCACATAGCTGCAGCGCCCTTCTTTCTTCTTTGCCCTTGCTCACGAGGTGCACGCATCCTAGATGATGATGATGATGGAGGACAAGGTAGGCAGCAACTTCCTTGAATTTTTTGAAGAAAATGAGCCATGAGGAAGGCATTTATAAGGCCTTGAAGCATGCCCCTTTGATCCCTCTTTTGACTTGAGACTTCTTGCACAAGCTTTAGGCATGAAAACAATGAAAGATCATGGAGAGGAAGCTCGGGAATCCTTGGACAATCAATCACAACCTACAAACAAAGGAGAAAAAGCAAATAAAAGGGAAAAATAACAAATAAACTAGAAAAAGCACAAAATAGAGAAACTAACTACAAAAAGCATAAAATGAAGAAAACAAGAATAAAACTAAGGAAAACTAAAGAAAGGAGAGATAAAATGGAATAAAAATCATCCAAAAAGGAACCAAATGAGTGCCAAAAATGTCCTCATCATTTCCAAAACTGAAAAAATGGTGAAGCACAACAAAGGAAAACAGCCAATGGAAACCTCTGATGAGCCCAAATACACAGAACTTTAATTCCATGAGTTCAAGGAGAAGCTTCTGAGAGAGCAATTGAACGACCAACAGTTTATTTGCCAAAGCTTGGAGAGCCAATTGAATGAAGTTACTTCAGCCATTTCTAACATTCGCCGTCCAAAGGCACAGTCCATTGAGGCACCGAAAAACAAGTGACAGAGCACGAAAGTTGTGGATAGTCCGCTAAGGTTGGGGCCTACAACAAGACCCACCAAGGCAGCGAAGACAACGGCAATGAAAAGGGTCTCTGGTCGGGGTGGAGCAGCAGCGCAAGCACAAGTTGGTGATGGGAAAGGTCCCACAAATGCTGGTAAAGGAGACAAATCTTCAGCCGGAGCAAAGAGGGAAGGTGAGGAAGCAGTGCCGAAACTAGTGGAAGCCGTGGCAGCACCAGCCTTGGCAGCACCAGTGGCGGCACCAGTGAGGCCAAGGGCAAGGCAGTGGCAGGTGAGCCAGAGGAGTCCGGACAGCCCGAACGATGTAGCATCACCCGCTCTGTACCATGTCCGCGACCGGTGCTCCCCGGAGGTTTCGGCACAGGAAACTGGTGACTACGGTCACTCGGCTTCCACCATTGAAAAGTTTGGCTGAAGGAGGTTAAGTAAACTAAGCAACTTAAATCTGATTGTGGATTTGATAGTACTTTTTCATCTTTTTTTTGGTTTTGAACAGTATGTTTGGTAGTTGCTTGGTTCGGTTTTGCTGATGTAATTAACAATTTAATCGTGGTTTGGAAAGAATTTTGATGCATTTCGGTATCTTAGTACTTTTGTGATCAATTAAATCGTACTTAAAACATGATTATGTGTTATGGAAACATATTTTCTTATGTAATGAACAATGAAATCATATTTTGAACATGATTATGGTACTCCCGTTTTAATGATGCAGTTTGGCATTTTGGTAATTTTGAGATCAATTAAATCATATTTAATGGTATTTTGGACATGTAATTAGACTATGTGTTTTGGGATCATATTTGATAATGTAGAAAAATTAAATCATATTTAGGACATGGTTAGTTTATTATTTGATAATGTAATGAACAATGAAATCATATTATTTATATACCACACTTAGTCAATCTAATATATAATTGTAGATTTTTTTTTTCCCGCACTTCACCATAAACCTCCAAATCCCCATTACTTAAATTCTATGCATTGGATTTTGTTTTTTTACTATATCCCGTACATTTTGCACGCGTACACTCTAGTCTATATTATAAATGTAATTAAGTTTTATTTTGTAATTTTTTTTTTTTGGTTTTTTTTTGATAAAATAACTACCAATCCCACTACTTTAATTACTTTTTTTTTAAAAAAAAATTAATCATTTTTTTAAAAAAATACAATTTCAAAAACTACCAACATTTCACTCTTTATGTGTGTGTGTGTGTGTGTGTGTTTTTTTTTTTTGGTATGTACTATAACATATGATATGCATTAGCACGAGTATAGAGTTCCTTTATCAACAAATTACTATATCACGCAAAATCCCCAACATTTCAACTTTTTTGTAAACAATACATACTATTATTTCACTGAATTTATCGAGTATTTTTAGGGTACATAGTATAATATATGTCATGCATTAGGGTTCAACAGAACTGACCAGTCCAATACTGCGAATTACGTACCACTATAGTCTAAATTACAACATCATAATCAACTGTCCACATTTTGAATATATTTTTTTCGTATATACCCCGTGGAAATTTTCACAAATAGAGTCTAGTCTATACTATAATTTTAGAGTCATTTTTCCAACTTTAAACCACTTCACTCCAAACTATCAATCCTCAAATTCCATGAGTTAAATTTAAGAGTCATTTTTCCAGTTTGAATTAACTCTTTTTTTTTTAAGACTCTTTATATCCATTCAAATGCCAATTTCGGATTCCAAATAAGCGCCACCAAATTCACCATCCACGTTTTAATATTCGTTTTCTTACATTTTGTCGTAATTCCCGGACTCATGTGTGTTTTAGGAAATATTTCAATCTATATAACAAATAACTTTAATAATACCAAATGTTTTAAAAAAATTAACTTGTTTTTTAAAACATACGAAGTAACAGTTGATGGTATAGGCTGTTAGAGTATTGTATATATACGTTTCTTACGCAATTAATTACCACGGTCAATGACTGTCCCAATGGTTCACTCGCATCTGCTACAATACTCAGCGCATTACAGGTGTCAAAGGTCTACGTTTCGATTCCTAGCAACAACATTGTGCCTCCCCCCCGCCCCCTTTTTTTTTTTTTTTTTTTTTTTGTAACCTTGTTACTTTGTGTATTGTGATTTAACTACCCTTAAGGTGATTTATTCATAATATTTTATCACGTGTCTTACCCTTATTGATTGCACAAATTAAAAAATGGACAAAAAAATTAAATAATAATACTATTACTTTAAAAAAAATCCATTTTTCTAAATAGTTTTATGATTTTTCCTATTTTGTTGAAATAAAACAAAATGTTTTGATGTTAGCAAATTTTTTTTAATTTGTTTTTTGGGGGACAATTTTATCCATTCAAATGCCAATGTTGGATTCCAATTAAGCGACACCAACTTCCCCATCCACCCCTTAATTTTAATTTTGGTACAATTTGTTGTAATTCCCCAACTCATGTAATTTTTTTGGAAATATTTATATCCATGTAAGAAAAACTTTAATTATATCTAATGCAATAAAGGTTTACAGGTTTTTTAAAACAAAACAATATTCATGCGTGTTGCCTGCAGAACTACCATATATATACATTTTTTTGGCAAAGAATTAGCACGGTCAGTAACTGTCCCAATGGTTACTTGCATCTAGTACTACACAGACTCTATACCTATCAAAGGTCTTGGGTTCGATTCCTCGAAACAACATTGTGCCTCCCCCCCCCCCCCCAACAATTTATAACAGTGAAACTTTTTATTTTGTGTTTTAACAACATTTGAAGATTGAATTAAAATAAAATGCATATATTGTATCTTAATTATTTTCAATAGTGTTTGGTTTTTTTTATTTATTTTTTAAAAAAATCAGTAGTGTTTAAATTTCTTATATATATATATATAGTTGTTCAAATGGAATTTCCTTTCTTACTAATAATGTTGCCTGTCTACTTTTTAACAGATCAAATGGAGCTTCCAACTCTACTTCTTCGCCAACATGACTCTTCAAATTGTCATTTGAAGCATGAGCACGAACATCTGTACTTTGAAGGTTGTTCGATCATCATCTCCAAATTCATAAAAAAGGGTGCTAAATTGAATTTTTTATTTAGCTAGTATGACATGTTTTGAGCTATTTTGTAATAAAGTAATACCATCTCCGATCCAAATTCATGTTATATATACGTTTTTTTGACAAGGTTATGTCCATAACAAAAATGCTAGAAATTAATCCGTGTTCCTAATGCATTATATATCATGTTATATATACATTTAATGACAAGGTTACTTCGAAATTCATAATCCATACTATGGTCAAGATACTGTAAGCGTTATAAATAAAGAATTTTTAATTCATAGCTTTGTAATTTCCGAACCTACATAAGCACTACTTTGAGAAATACTTTTAAGTGAACACTAATTTAGTAATTTATTTATTTTTTAACACCAATTTGGCAATTCGTTCTTCTTTTACTGCATAATTTCTTATAATCGTTTTTGTTGATAATTTTTTTTTTAATTTAACTTAATACGAATTATCTACTTAGGGTGTTATTGTACATAGGTTTACAAGAGCCTGCATCTCATTTTTTGAATAGTGACTTTTGTATTAAGTTGTTTTAGTAAAATAAAATCGATTTGTCGGGTAAAGTTTTTTTGTACTCGTAATAATTACGAACTAATTTAAGCTCAATTAAGGTAACATTATACTTTATGAACCGTTACATTAATTCAATTCGTCAATTTGACGGTTGCTTTTTGATAATGGTCCCTCTTCAACCACTCACTTGTGGGGGGATATAAAGACCAAACTAATTATCCCCTTTTTCAACATTTTTTATTTTCACTTTCAAACCCTATCCCTTTCACTCCATCACCAAAATCAACTCTCCTCTCTTATTCCTTTTGTCGGCGAAGGCACTGTCCGATTTGGAAGATCTTGGTTCACCCAAACACCGAAACACAATCATCAGGTAACCATCAACTTTGACAATGGTTTGTTGCAATAATCAAATATATTCATTTATGATTATCATATATCGAGTTATATTTCCTTGTTTATTTGACTCATGTTCCATTATTTCGAGTGTCAATTTCAACAAATTTGCCCCAATTCCCTTGAATAATTGTTTAGTCTTTACGATTTTTATCTTTTAAAACATTTGCCGTTAGTTTTGTTGCTACATATAGAAATTGGTATGAATATGTAGTGTACTATTGGAAATTATGATAGGTTTGTGGATTTGTGTGAGTTAAGAGTCTTAAGACATTGTTTAATACATTGTTTTTGTCGTTGTAAGAAGTGGAATTGGATCTGTATGCTTCCAATTTATGCTTTTTGCATTGATATATTAAATATTTGTTTAATATTTGTTTAATTTGGACTTAAAGGTCGCTTAGGAAGAAATTGAATTTGTTATGTTCTTGGGGGTGAAATTGGAGTAGTATTTTGGCACAATTAATGTGATTTCAGTTGGTAGACGGTTTTTTCTGTTTGTGGTCGTACTATTAAATGTACTGTCTTGGTGTTTTTTGCCACTTGGCAATAGATGCGCTTTATTCTGTCAATCTATACTGTCAATATCAGTGCTTTTAATGTTTAATATACTTTACCGAATCTGGCCTTTGTTTTCTATACTTTAATAAACCTTTGTTTTCTACACCTATCAAATCGAAGCTTTCTTTTTTTGTTCTTTTTTTTGTGTGTAGAAGGAAATGGCCAACTGGGAAGACACATGGTTTACTGTCATGGTTAATGATGATCAGAAGTTGTTTTATTTGGTGAGCATTGATTTTTATCACTACATCTTAAGTGCCAAATATAGTATCACCATCAAGCTAACATCATCTAAGCACTTTATTTTTATAACAGTTTCTTCCAGATCATGTTAGGAATGTTCTACGTGGTGGAATAAAAGAGATTCAAGTACAAAGAGACGGTAATGATTTGCTTACATATGGTGTTAAGTTGATGAAGGTTAGCACAAAATCTGGAAAAAAGTTGATGTTTGGAGATGGTTGGGACGTCTTTGTCGAGGAGAATGGGGTGGCGCTTGGTGATACACTAGTCATCACTTTAATTGGGCACGCTTCATTTAAGGTGGTACTTTTGAGGGATGGGGCTATAGTGCCCGGTGAGGTTATTTTGATCTCGTCTGATTCAAGCGACCATGAGGGTGCAAATGACGGTGATAATGATGGAGATAATGGTGGTGATGACATAGTCGCCCAGCCTATCCAACAACCACATCCAAACCCCTTCTTCACATGCAAGTTCATCCGGAGCTACATATTTAAACCAACAATTGTAAGTTCAATGTTAATATGTGTGAACATGTCAAAAGGGTTTTAGTGCTCCATTTCCAATAATGTGATTTTTTTTTCCGATGTGTAGAACATTCCACTACCCTTTGCTCAAGCAAATTTAAGTGGACTTGGAGACCCTTGCAGTGTTGTGTTGATGGGAAATCAGACATGGGATGCCACATTGCACATCAAGCGCAATCAACATGGGAAGGTCACTTCTTGCAACATTAAGAAAGGAGTCCAACAATTCATAGATGGTGAAGGTGTTACGTTGGGTGCAACGTACATCGTGGAGCTGATTGGTCTGGAGCCCCCAACTCTGTCGTTGAGAAGTTACTGATTGGCATACCCAATGGACCCTCTTATCTGACATTATTAATTATGTCTTAGGTTTTTAATTATGTCTTAGGTTTTTAATTTAAATGTTTTATGATGGTTAAACTCCCCCCCCCCTTTCAATGGACCTATATTTCTTATAACATATGTTTGTAATTTGGGATGTATTATAAACTATGTTTAGTTTCAAAACAATTGTGGTACAATTACTAACATGTTTTCATATGAAGGCTATACTTTCTTAAATGATTGAAGTTCGTTTGTATTTAGTATATATAAATATTAGATTGCAAAATTATAGATAATTAAATTAAAACTACTGATACAAATAATGAATAAAATTACCTTATTGTAAAGCTTTAGTTTATACATACCTCATATAATTCTATAATTAGTTTAGAACAGACATTGTCATTGTATTAGTTTAACATGTCCCCTATAAAATAATAAATAAAATGTAAAAAGACTTACAGCACATATATTAATTAGGAGGAGATCACATTACCAGTGTATTGAAATAAGTAGACATAAACATAGAGGACCTTACATATTATATTGACGATGTTCACTCTTACAAAGATAGCACCCAAAAATCATTGGCTAAATAATAAAATCGACAGTTTTATTTTTATGCAACGCAATGTGTTAGTACATTGTTGTGCTACCCCAGAATTTAAAATTCCATTTTCATAGGATATATTGTACTTGAATAAAATTATTTCGATAAGAGAGCTCTGCATAATGGTATGAAGTATTATATTACATGTTTTTAATTATTGATAGTGGTAATTTCAATCGTACTATTCTTAAGAAACAATTCGTATATAATCATTACACTTCATATATAAAAGATTTCAAACATCATAGAGAATTGGTTAACACTCCGAAACTACTCATCTGGCTGGTTTATTACCGTACGCTTAGAAAATGCAAGTTTTGGAAAGAATTTGACAAGAATAGTAAGCTTACCAATTTACCATAAAGTAAGAAATTGTATTATGAATTTATTATGCATAAGATATACATTCCGAGCAACAAGGTATTAGTATTGGGTATTTCAACAAGGTAGCTACTAGCTAGTACTATAGTGTAATAACACTCTAGAATCACTGATTCAAACAACAACCACGTTGGAGGACTGAATTTGTAAGAACAATTAATGGGGGACCCACTGGTGGAGCCAGAGGGGGACAGCTGTCCCCCCATTTCCCATAATAACAATTAGTTATATATGTTATTGTGCGGAGGAAATTGAAATACAAAGTGGATGGTGTAGTGGTGACTGGTGAGTGGAGTTGATTTCTTTACAAAATACCAAGGTTCTAACCTTGTTGTTGTACTCTATCCTTTTTGGTTTTGTTTTGTGTTTTTTTTTTTTTTTTTTTTTTTTTTTTTTTTTTTTTTTTTATTTTATCTAAAGAACCCTTCCATTATATATTTATCAACCACTACTAATTTATTTACATAAGTGTAATTGTAATATTGCTTTCAGGGAACCCCTAAATTACTATTGTCACTAAACTTTAGTGGAGTATTTTACATCAACTTTAGTGGTGTTTTAGGATAGCGAAATTGACCACATAGGCATCCGAAATTGTAACAGCATGAACAGATGCCGCTAATGTTCCTGTTTTGCATGAATTTTTTTTAATTTGGACTGTATAAAAATTTCTTAATTATTTTAGCTACTTTAATTGTAAATTCTTTTCAAATACAACAAAATTGTAGACATTATACTAGATCCTTTTTGTAGACATTTTAGACATTGTACTCTATCCTTTTTTGTTATGTTTTGGTTTTTTTTTTTTTTTTTTTTTGTATCTAAAGAACCCTTCCATTATATATTTATTAACCACTACTAATTTATTTACATAAGTGTAATTGTAATATTGCTTTCAGGGAACCCCTAAATTACTATTGTCACTAAACTTTAGTGGAGTATTTTACATTAACTTTAGTGGTGTTTTAGGATAGCGAAATTGACCACATAGGCATCCGAAATTGCAACAGCGTGAACAGATGCCGCTAATGTTCTTGTTTTGCATGAATTTTTTTTAATTTGGACTGTATAAAAATTTCTTAATTATTTTAGCTACTTTAATTGTAAATTCTTTTCAAATACAACAAAATTGTAGACATTATACTAGATCAAATCTCAGCCATTCATTAGATTTTGTATAATCCTAACCCTTTATTGGGACGACTTTTATTTTACAAAATAATTTTACAAAAAAAAAACATTCATGCAGTTTCTAACTGTCTATTATTCAATGTCATCCAAAAGAAAAATCTCTAACCAACCTATTATTAAACTTTAATTGTTTTGCTCCATTGTCTCATTCATTTGCACTTACTATCTTATGAAAGTAATTCATAAATCACAAATCCTAGCACATGGCATGACCTGATGGATGATGGAAGTTGGGTGATTCTTTTACAGTATGATCAATCAATGATGATAAATGTTTTAAGGGTGGGGGAAAATCCAATTACCCTTTGTTAACTCTTAATTAAATAATCAGATCACCATGTTTATTTGTTTACAACATGCTTATATAGCTCATGGTTGTATGGATATTTGATGGAGATGTAGAAGTGTAGAACGCATAAATGGCGACAAAACACTTCCAAGTAAGTAATAACAGGTTTTTTGTTTTTAATTTAATTTGTATTTTTACTTAAAAAAGTCAAAATAATACATGGACGGACTATATTGATCTATATAATTTAAAGGGACAAGATTGAAAACATATTCAAATCATTCAATGGCCATCATTTTATTGAAAAGTTTTACATAAAAAGAGCTACTGATCAGTACTTTTAAATACAATCTAAAATGATCCAACTTTAAAAATTTAATTATTACAGAAACTATCCCCTGCCTAATTAATCAAGGTCCAAACCCTCTGAATCTTCATCCCTCTGTTCTTCAACAGCACAAGGGTGACCAGCATTCCCCTGTACTTGAACTTGAACCGGTGATGTAGCCTCCTCCTCAATAGCATCCTTCACATAGTCCTCAACCTTAACATTCTCCATGTCGGAGTTTCCGGCTTCAACCTCAACTATCGCAACTCCGCTCCCACTACCATCTTCCCCCTGCCCTATCGATGATTTGACAACAACAATTTGCTTCTTTTTCGCTGGTTCAATAGGATCGTCACTATCACTTTCAATCTCAATCAACCCTTGTACACCACCGCAATCAATCTTCAACGGCTTATTTTTCCCAAACCTTTGCTCATGTTTATCAACTTCTACAAGCCTTTTGTTTATATCTTCAAGCTCCTTGACCCAGTCATCAACTTTACTTAAATGCTCTTCAACAATCTCCTTCCTCCATTCCAGCCACTTCCTGTATACTCCAGCAGTAGTCCTTTCACCATTGTTTCCAGCCATCTTATATTGCAAGATAAGGAATTAAAAGGGTGTTCTAAAGAAACACAATTGATCGAAAAGATAACAGACCAACAATAGAAAGAATGAATTGGTAGAAAAGGATGGAAATTGTTTTGGTTATATAAGCAGCAAAATCAACCTTTCAGTTCCCTGTCTCTTGAAACTACCAACCATTTATTGCTTCTTAAAAAAAATTCCATACACAGTACACAATTCAACCAAGGAGCCATTATTATTTCAGTTCAGAAAATTGTAATTGTAATCAAATAACGTCCGTTCACACTACTCACTAATTGGAAATTTTGTAATCAAATAACGTCCGTTCACACTACTCACTAATTGGAAATCGTAAGTACGATTATAAGTAGATTCAAAGGATGAATGTAGCCGTAAAACAAACGTATAAGTATGGTCATTACCCAAAACCATACAAAAGGGCGGAGGGGGAGGCCGGAGGATGGGTAGGGGTAATTCAAGGAATCGAACCGTTGGCATCGTAATGCAGTGGCGGTTAGAGGTTGGGTCCATTGAACCCAATGACATTTTGACAAATAATTAAAAGTTTTTTAAAATTATATATATATATATGTATATATATATATATATATATATATATATATATATATATATATATATAAAGATTAAAGTATTTCTTTTTGCCTAAAATAACATTGTCTAAACGTGCAGCCCAGTGGCATTGTTAGTCCGCGTCCTAATACTCACTTACAAGGAGTGTTGGTTCGAACCCTCTGCAACCCATTTTTGTTTTATATAGTGGACTGAGATAGAAGAATCAACAATCAATCAATCAATAATCAATCAATAACTATATACTAAAACACAAACAAGCAATGACACGTGTCATCTTATGGTGTGTTTTAAGTATTTTTTTTAAAAAAACAAAAAATTATAGAGAATATACGTAAAATATTATCTACCTAAATTTTGGAAAACAATCATACAATAATATATTTACCAACTTAAATATATAATCATACTTTATATTTATATATAAGTAATTGCTTTTTGATGTATTATTATTATTTTTAATAAAAAAAATCATGAATATAATCTTTGAACCTAACATAATGAGCTAATACCAATTTTTTAACATGTGAAACAAAAATTATAAAAAATAAAGTTTGAATTAAAAGTACAATATGTAGTCATATAAAAAAAATAAAATAAAATAAATAAAAGTAGTATTTTAAGTTGCTAGATTCGGGATAAAATAAGAAATACACTTTGGAAGAGTCTCATACTCACAGCTTCACAATTAGTCAGGTTAGCAGCACAATTTAATTGCTTCTCGGAGTTGTATACAATTTTCAGATGTGTCTTCAATGCATGAATATTAAAGTTAAATTTGCCAAGCACAAAAAGTTGAAAAATTAATACCAACATACATTGTACTTGTTTGGAGCAAAATTTATTTGCTTCCCTGAGACGTTTAAAATTTCCATGGCCAAATTCGGTAAAGTAAACTAATCATTTAAAGCACTGATATTGACAGTATAGATTGACCGAATAAAGCGCATCTACTAACAAGTGGGCCAAGAACCCCGATAGAGTACATTTAAAAGTACAACTAAGAACAGAAAAAACCGTCTCCAGAATTATTATTAACAAAAAAATTAAACTGAAACTTATAAATACTATTTAAAATCCAAAACAATCACAATTAGCGTGCCAATTTACTATTCCAATTTCACTGACAAGAACATAACAAAGCCAATTACTTCCAAATTGACATATAAGTCCAAATTTAAGGAATATTAAACAAATATTAATTTATAGCAATTCAAAAAAGCATAGCATACAAATCCAATTCCACCTCTTACAACGGCAAAATAAAAAATGTATAAATCCTCAAAACAAACACAAATCCAAAAACCTATCATAATTTATCCACGACTAGACTACATATTCATACCAAGTTCTATATGTAGCGAAAAATCTAACGGCATATGTATTAAAATATAAGAAAACGTTAAGACTAATCAATTATTCTACGTAATTTGGCAAATTGGCTGAAAATGAAACTCCAAATTATAGAACATGATAGAATTAAACATGGCATTAGAACTTGATACATAATTATCATAAATGAAAAAATGTGGTTCTTGCAACAGAACACTGAACAACCGGATTGTTACCTGTTGATTGCGTGTGCGGTGTTTGGTTGAATCTAGATCTACCACCGCGCACTATGCCGTCGGCGACAAAGGGAGTATGAGAGGAGAGAAGATTGTTTGTGTTGGAATGAAAGGGATAGGGTTTGAAAAAGGTTTTGAAAAAGGGTGGACAATTTGTTTGGATTTTTTCGATTATTTTTATGCCTCACGTGAGTGGTGGATGATGAGGTGGGTTTGTCAAAAGTAACCGTCAAATTGACCAATTAAATACATGTAACGGTTATTATATAAAACCTGACGATCATTAATTAACACCTGACTATCATTATATAAAACATGACTATCATTATTTTAAACCTGACTATCATTATTTAAAACTTGACGATCATTATTTATTTCCTGAATAATTTTATCTTAAACATGACTATCATATATCTGAATATTATTAACCTAACATTGACTATCAATATCTATTTGCTGATACAAACTATTTAATTCCTGACTAATATATGATCATTCCTGATTATTATAAATTTTAAACAATATAATTATTGTATTTTATATTATTATTACAATTCCTGACTATTATTATCTATTTTCCGACTAATATTATCTTAAACCTGACTAAGTTATATTACATGAGAAAATTATTATCCTAAAACTGACGTTCCATATCGTTTTTCTGACATTCAATGTCTAATTCCGGACCAATATATGCTAATTCCTGACGTGTTATATAAATTTAAAAACATTAAATTACTCTACTTAAATATTGATATTATTATTCCTGAATATTATTATCTATTTTCTGAGTAACATTATATTAAAATTATAATGTATCAAAATATTATTATTTTTAAAATGACTATACATATCTTTTTTCTGACAAGAACTATCTAATTCCTGACTTACATGATGTAAGTACTCTATTTAAATATTGATATTATTATTCCTGAATATTATTTTCTATTTTATGACTAAATAAAAAACCTGACGAGTTATAATGTATCAAAATATTATTATGTGTAAACTGAGTATACATATCTAATTACTGACTAACATGATGTAATTGCGGACAAGAACTTTTTAAACAATTAATTACCTTTATTATCTTTTTCCTGATTTATTTTGTCTTAAACCTGACTGAGTTAATTTCATTTATGAATAATATATCATAATACTTGATCGATAAAATTTAATTCCTGTTTAAGATATGCTAATTTCTGAGTATAAGCTACTGATATCAGCAACTAAAACAAAAAAGAAAATAACATCAACCAAATTTCCAAAAATAAAATACGTAAAATAAATTTCAAAAAATAAAATACATAAACTAAATTTCCAAATTATATATTACTGAAATGTACTTTAATTATGATGAAGTACAAAACATTGAAAATAAACTACAAAGATAATCTTCCTCAATTTTAATTCTTTTTGCCTCTCTGCATGGATGATTTGCCTCTTGTCTTTTTCTCTTTAATTTGCTGGCTTCTTCTTCAGCAAAAACAAAACGTAATCCATTCAGAAATTCAGCCCAGTCTTGCACCATGCCATTATTTAACCCATAACCCTTATGCCTCATAATGTCATATGCAACCCACCATTCATTTGAATTATGATTTCTTCTCACTGTTTCTGGAATCCAATATTTATAATACCATAATTCATTATAATATCTACATGTACAGTTAATCATTGCCTGGGCTTTGAATGTGCACCTAGGGAAAATATGCATGCAAAGTATTTCTTCAACAGCCATTGCTGGATGTGCATCTTCTAACGCGTCAATTGGATGTGGGATTTGATTAGCCATCTAAACAAAAAAAAATGAGGACATAAATCATTACAAAACTCAATAAAACAACAGTAGCAAAGGTATAATTATAATATGAAAAAAAAATATACCTTTTGTAATAGCAGTAGTTAAATCCTTATGAGATTAAGTAAAATTTCTGAAGTAGTTTATACGGATTTTTGTATTTGTATTTCTGAATACAATTTGTTAACAATATGGTTACTTATATATAATGTTAAGAATGTGAATAGAATAGATGCAGTGTTTTGGAAGAGGGAGAGTCATACCTTTTCAATTATGTCTTTTCATTTATAATTAACTTCTTTTCTAGTAAATTCATTTCATTTTTATTCAATTAATTTTTTGTCTGGTAAATGATTTTACGTGTTTTTTGAAAAGAGAAGAGGGAAAGTCATGAATTCTCAAATTCTTATATTCTGACTATATTTATCTTAAACCTCACCATATCATTTATGTCCTCAGTAATAATTATCTATTTTCCTGAATAATATAATTTTATTCCAGAATATTATAATCTTATAATCTATATTTTGACTATTTTTTGTTACTGAAATTAGATTAATATTATTCCTGATTGAAACAAATATATTCCTGAAGCATACAACTTAATTTCTGTTATATTCAAATTAATTCTGAATAAAATTTAAAATACCTCACGTACATATTATATTTCCTGATCAAATTATAGCTGACAAACGTAATTGTATTTCCGATTGAACCTATTTTATTCCTGAAATATAGAATCTAATTCCTGATATCATAATATTTTAATACCTGACATATAAATTTAATTCCTGATATATCAAAATTAATAAGTGATATATATAATCTAATTCCTGAAAAAATAATCAACAACATATTATAATCAGATACAACTATTATTAATTCTTTCTTATATGTAAACATAATCCTAACTGAGATCTTTTATTTCCTGACTAGTATTTAGTAATTCCTGATGTATATGATGTAATTCCTGACGACATGATAATTCATAAGTGTCATAAAAATTAAGAACATTTATTTACTCTGTATAATATTTTATTTTCTGACAAAAATAAATTAGGATATGTTTCATATATACTTTTCTTTCAGATTACTACAAATATGACAAGGATGAAAACATAAGTAAATGTCTAGCAGGTTATACTGTATCAGATTACAATGAGGGATTTGTTTTTTACAAAGCTCATTCAAGGTCTGTTATTTAATTATGATAAAGTACAAAACATTGAAAATAAACTACAAAGATAATCTTCCTCAAATTTAATGCTTTTTGCCTCTATGCATGGATGATTTGCCTCTTCTTTTTTTCTCTTTAATTTCCTGGCTTCTTCTTCAGCAATAAAAAAACGCAATCCATTCAGAAATTCAGCCCAGTCTTGCACCATGCCATTATGAAACCCATAACACTTATGCCTGTTAATGTCATTTGCAACCCACCATTTTTGCCATACTATATTTTGCCATTTTGAGGTTTGATTACTTTAGAAAAAAATTATTTTATTTTTTGATTAGATAAATGTTATGCCTGACTAACCTTACTTTATTACTGACTAAAAAAATCTTATTGCTGAGTAACTGAAGTTTATCCCTGACTTTAAAAATCTAATTTTATTCCTGACTAAACTAATTTTAATCCTGATTTACACAATTTCATGCCTGATTTATTTTGTGATAACTCAATTTATTTTAATTTGTGATTTAAATGTGATATTAGTTGGTTTTTTTTTTCTTTTTTTGGTTGAAAACTTATCTCACTGTGATAAGCACGTCTAATAGATCTTATTAATCCAAAATAAGGTAGTAAATGAATCCCAATTTATAATGGAAGATGTAGTACAAATATTTGATTACACGTGAATATTGTGAAATGTATCATGACAATCTTGAGGTACATTACAACGGCTGCTGTTCTTCATCGGAAAAAACCCTAGGAGAGAGAAAACCAGGCACCCTCAACAATGAAGCAAGTACTATCTTCTGACTCCATGGAAATCCCAGATGGGATCGACATCAAGGTCGACGCTAAGATCATCGTCGTTTCAGGACCAAGGGGCACCCTCACTCGCAACTTCAAGCATCTGAACCTTGATTTTCAATTAGTCACTGATGAAGAAGGTAGGAGGAAATTGAACATTGATTCATGGTTTGGAACCAGAAATTGAACATTGATTCATTAGCACCATCATTTGCACCTTCATTGTCGCTTGAATCAGACGAGATCAAAATAACGTCACTAGGCACTACAACCCCATCTCTCAAAACTACCACCTGAAATGAAGCGAAACCAATTAAAGTGATGAGTAGTGTATCACCAATCGCCACCCCATTCTCCTCGGCAAATACCTCCCACCCATCTCCAAACATCAATTTTTTGCCAGTTTTAGTCCTAACCTTCATCAACTTAACGCCATAGGTGATGGAATCATCAACCTTACGTAACTGCTCTTCAACAATCTCCTTCCTCCGTTGCAGCCACTTCCTGTATACTTGAGCAGTAGTCCTGTCACCATTGTTTCCAGCCATCTGCAATTGCAAGAAAAGGAAATAAAAGGGTGTTCTAAACAAACACAATTGATCAAATAGAAAGAATGAATTGATAGAAAAGGATGGATATTGCTGTGGTTATATAAGCAGCGAAATCAACCTTTTAGTAGCCTGTATCGCGAAACTACCAACCATTCATTGCTTTATATATATAATTTCGTAAACAGTACACAATTCAACCAAGGACCCATTAATTTTTCAGTTGATAAATTTGTACTCCCTCCGTTCCACAATGATGTTCTTGTTTTGACTTTTTGACTTTTTTAAGAAAAAGAGAGAATCTTCTAAATTTCTCTTAATCTATAAGAATAAATATAGTCATGTGGGATCTAGTTTGATTCGTCTTAGTGAGTAGATTATTAATATCTAACTTTTATAATTTTTACTAGTGTGAGATTAAAGATATTTGCGGTCAAAGTTGAGTCAAAATTTGCATCGATTTACGAAACAGGAACATCATTATGAAACGGAGGGAGTAATTGTAATCAAATAACGTCCGTTCACACTTCTCAATTATTGGAAATCGCAAGTACGACTATTGTAGATTCAAAGGATGTATCTAGCCGTAAAACAGGCGTATAACGGTATAAGAATGGATAGGGGTAATGCCAGGAATCGAACCGGTGTCATCTTGGAGAACACGTATGGTCTATCCTGAAATGTCGTCTCATAACAAATACTACGTTTGAAGTACATTTCATATGATAGTTTTATGTATAACATATTGTCCAATTGAATCTGGGCCAAGCCCATATCATAAAACCCAAGAAAAAATAAGGCCTAGCGTGAAGGTTTGTTAATGTATAAAATATTTGGTTATATATTAACAAACATAGTAGACTATGACAAATCTAATTGAGTTGCTTCAGTGGTCTGAAGCTACTACTCTCTAACGTATAGATCCGAGGTTCAAGTATCAAGCCAAACACGGGCCATTTTTTTTAATTTATTGTATTTTTAACCTTATCCAGGTATTGCAATGAGCATTGAAGTGTTATCGAACCATTGTCTAATTATGTAACTAAAAAAGCAATAATTTTGGGGTTAAGACAGCAGAGGTAATTATCGAAATAGAAGAGTCACAAAATCACAAGAAGTCAAGTTAGGAGCAATTATTTGCTTCATTACGTCTACAATTTCAGATGTGTCTTCAATGCATGAATACTAAAGTTGAATTTGCCGCTCCCAAAATAGTTTGAAAATTAATATCAATACACGTTGTACTTGTAAGTTTAGATGTTAAAGTTGTATATTTGTCATGTTATCAAATTAAAAAATTCAAGTAGTATAATAATAATACATTAACAAAAATTAACAAGTACACTTTAGTTTAAGTTAAAAACCAATTACTCCTAGAAAATAAGAATAAAAAACAGCAACCTGCATGGGACCACAGGTTCGAAACTGTGATCTCGTGTCATTGACAGGTCGAAAGCGTCGTAGTTATGAATAGAGAGCACCAACCATTGAGACAAATTTGGGTAATTATGATGTCGTCTACTGTTAAAACACATATTAAGGGTTCATAATTTTATTTTTAACCTTAATTAAGTGGGTTTATAGTTTTGTTGTTTTTTTTTTCTCATTTTAAAAAACCAGCACTTCCCCGACTCCCGGTCTGTGGATTTAACGATTTGGGTTTTATAAATTTTATTTTTTATTTTTCTATTTATACAATTGTAAGTGAATTATCTACTTATGTAATAACTAATTTCCTTACTTCAAGGTTTGATTTCGGTCTTACTCGTGTCTCTGTTTTTTCATGATTTGGTCAAATTCAAAATTGGGATGAACAGTGCTGCACTGCAACAAGTTGCTACCCCCATTAATATTTCTTACAATAACTAAGGTGGGGGAACAGATCTCCATTTACAATTTGAAGGCAACCTTATTAAGTAGTGCAGCCTTCACGCAATCAATATTCAATTTAACGTAAATAATGTTTTCTTAAAAAACTATGTACAAATACGTACAAGTTCAAAGTGCAAATTGACCCTTAAATTGAAATTAACCCCAAACAAATCAGCCACAACGAAAATTTAGTATGTCCTCCTTGTTATAAAGCTTATCAGCGATGAATTCGGACTCCAATAGGTCTTACAATAAGATCATAATATCACCGAGAGGGTTGTCACGGCACGGCCCGAAGGTTTGGCTGAAAGATCAACCACCTAGAGGGGGGGATCGAATTTTCCCAATGATTGTTGTGGGTAAGTTTATAGATGAGAGGAGCTTTTCCCAGAAGCGAGTGCAACAATGGATTCAATCTAGATGGCGAAAAAATGGTGAAATTAAAGTAGAAAAAGTGGGCTCAGTGTTCATGTTACATTGCTCTGACATTAGAGACAGGGATAACTTAGTTGATCAAGAGTCTGCCTCCTTGAACGGAGCCTTATTTGTGATGACACCATGGTTCCCTCAGGCGTCTGTACAAGCATTCAAGTTCAAAGAGGCTTGTTTATGGGTGCGGGTTGAGGGACTTCCACTAACAGCAGCCAGTCCAGATTTTGTGAAGCCAATCTTAAATGAGATTGGAAAAGTCATGTATTTTGATGAAGAATCACTTGCGCCTGGGATTAAAGAATTTTTAAGGGTTAAGATGCGCGTTCCTTTAGACCTATCACTTATACCCGGGTTTTATTTCGAAGCAATTGAAGGAGAATTTATTTGGGTGTACCTTCGATATGAACATGTGTTCATCTTCTGCTCTGTATGTGGAAGGATTGGGCATCATAAGGATGATTGTAGGGTAAGTGTAGGCAACATGCAACACCTGTTAGGGCGTAGAATGGGAAATGTGGCAAAAAATCAAGAAAATGTATTGTATGAAGACAGTTCAACAATTATGTTCTCACATAAATTAATTGGTCTTAAAAGGTCATTAATGTACAGAGATTCAGCTATTAACTTAGTCAATTACAAGAGATTGAGACCGGAGAGAGTGATTAGGCGCAAAAAAAACTCGGATCAGAGTAGCGACTCGAGTTCGAGCTCTGACGCCTATCCTGGTACTGTTGAAATCGAAAGACGAAGAAGGAAAAGAAAGGTAAGGGGACCTGCCTGTAAAGAGCATATTTGGGAACACATTGAGGAGGATGATTATATTAGAAAGAAACAAAAGGTTACTGTACCTTTGGTGCGGCGTAGAGGATTTAAAAATCTGACATTAGATTGTCCACAGAAGTTGTCATGGGAAGATGTAGCTGATGGTTGGGCATATGACCTATCAGAGAAACGTAAACGTGTTGATCTTGGGAGTCAAAGCTCATCCGGCACGACAATAAGTGTATCATCTTCTATTTAACACAATGGCTACTACGGTTTGATTAGTTTTTCAAATTAATGTATTAGTAAAAAGTGATCGATGTATAATACGTTGTTTCTGTAACTATGCAACTACTATCTTTCTAAGAGATTTTAATACATGTGTGTGGATTGTGGTATGTATTGTTGATTAACGGTTTTTTTTTTTTTTTTTTTTTTTTTTGTTAGCGTTTAACCACTTTTTTAATACATGAAGGATGATATTTGAATGTAAATATTTGTGAGTGCAATAGGTCTTAAGACTGTTAACTGCTAATATTTTTACAACAACAAGATACCCAAACACTTGGCCCAAAATTACAACAAAATATGGGGTAAACAGCTTATCTGCCCAATTCCCTCAAAAAAAATGTGCTCATAATTGAGATACAGGACTTAACAAAGACCTTGTATGGCCCATTAAGCTGGTCCTTAGCACGCCGCCTTAATGTCTCATGATATTTTCAGTCCAATAGAGTATAATTAACAAGTTTGTAAGTATTCAGATCAAATTCATTGATGGTTTGGTGGTTAGAAATAGTAGCAAAGGAACTTTTGATTATGTGGTGAGCGTTCGAACCTTAGGCGTAACGATTATTTTGTTAGTTTTTTTTTTTTTTTTGATATAGAATTAGTTGCGTGTCTTATGCAACTTTTTTTTTTTGATATAGAATTAGTTGCGTGTCTTATGCAACAACTAGTTTGATGCCCGGGCAATGCCCCGGGTCAATTTTTTTTAATATAAAAAACTATATTACATGGTTTTTAAAAAATAACGTTAATAAATTAAAGGAAAATCTATGTATGGAAAATAACGTGGCAAAAATGATAACACGTGACATGATACAAATCTTGCCTTGGGGTTTTAATATATACTAGTTCAGAGACGCAAGAACATTCGTGCGTGTGAATATATCAAGTATAATTCTTTGATTTTTTTATTATATAATTTTGTTCCTTTTTTTCCACATGTTAGTTTTATTATATGGTAGTTTTTACAAAATGATGGTATTGTGTTATTTTTTTTAGATGGGACAAATTTTTTTTTTTGGTATATTTTTTTTTTAAGGATGGTAATTTTTTTCTTAAAAAAAGACAAAAATGAAAGGGGTATTTTCGGAAAGTGAAATTTATCATCCAAAACCACCTTTCACTTTATAGATAGGACAAGCTCAGAGACGTACACAATGCGTGCGTTTGCAACATAAGTAATCTATCAAGCTCGAGTCTTTTTTTTTCCCGCAATTTTATCTCTGTAATTATTCTAATTTAAAAAAAATATGTTGTAGTAGGTGTATAAAATGTTGATAAAAAATAATTAAAAAAAATGTTGATGATGTCATGTAAGCTAAATAATAAAATTTGATTTCTCTTATAAAAAAAATGAAATAAGATAGAGGAAGTGTTTTTTTTTCTTTTGAATAAAGAGGAAGTGTTTTTTTTTTTTTGACCTAAGAATGTAGTTACATTTTGTTTAAATAAATAATGATATTTTTAGAAGAGAGGGGTATTTAGGGAAAGTAGATTTTATCACCAAATAACCGTCTTTCATTCTTCCCTTCACATATCCTCTACTTTCTCTCTCTGTCACTAACTCTCTATCTAGTGTGCTTTCTCTCTCATAGGGTTTCCAAGCCGCCGGTTTTTTGGGGGTGTTGGTGTATTTTTACTGACTCACTAGCGCAAGATCTACCCTCTATCCTCTTGCCATTTCAGGTAATTTGAGTTTGATATTTAATTTTTTAGTCTGGATTTTGATTGTTTGCGTTGTTGGTGAATGGTTTGGGTGGTCGATGTGATTAATATAATTCGTTGTTGCTTGTTTATTTGATTGGATTACAGTGTTGTTTACTTCAATCGTTTTATGGTAATGAATAATGTTGCGGTGTTTAAATTTTGGGCTAATTTTAAATTATATGTTAATTAGGGGATTGTTAAATGTCATTTAGAAATAAGTGTTTTGAGTAATTCGGATAATATTCAGAATTAATTTTAGGAGTGTAGTTGTTTGGTTGATTTCGGATCAAATTCGACTGTTTCATATGCATATTTGTTGATTAATTTGTGCTATGAATTGTGAAATATGGTGTTCGATTTCATAACAATCTGTTAAGATCGACTGACCTTAGAGGCGATTGAATATGTCCAGATGAATTTGCCCAATTGGTTTTTCCGTTGTACTTGTTCAATCCTTCTAATTTAATCTAATTGAATAATTGAATATGTGTTGATGAATTTGCCCAATAATTTGTCGTAATCATGCAAGTATGGTTATCTGGTGATAGGTTCTATGTAGGTAAATCATGTTACTAGTGCGATGTTGAGTCAAATTTGTGCAAGTTTGTGATTAGATCTCAAATTCATTATTGGTTAAGTTTATATTCGGTTGCATGTTGAATTATGATATCATTTGTCTGAAACATCTCAGGCGTGAAACTCTCTTAAGGTGCAAACACTAGTGGTGTTTGACAAAGGCTTGAAGGTTGTTCAATCATTGAGGAACATGCGGTGTATTTATACATGATGTGCGTTCCACCTCAACCGTAGTAGGAAACAATATCTGGTTAGCATTCTGACCTAGTACATTCTTAGCATTTTCATTTGTTTATGAATGCAAAGAATAATGAACATGTGTTTGTATAACAGCCGATATCAAAGCGGTTGGCTAAGCAGATCAAAGATGTACAAGATGAGAAAGGCGGTGATGGGCTGCTCCGCCTTCAACGCGGCACAGAAGAGAAGATTTATTTGGTTCGTATGCTTGAAGTGAAAACGAAAACAGGAGTTGAAACACGGATCACAGAAGGATGGAGAGAGTTCGTGAGGTCAAATAGCCTTGAACTTGGTGACTATATAGAAATTGAAATAGATGATTTGGAAGAGTGGTTATTTAGGGTTAGAATTTGGCGGAATGAAGAAGAAATAACAATAGTTGACCCGCATGTGATCATTGAGAATGATGGGACTAGAAGTGATGCTGACAGTACATAATTCGTCCCAATGGAAGTCCTCGCTGACGGTTTCCAAGAGTTCAAAGCGACATTCACAAAACACAACATCAAGTGTGGTATGATGGTATGTGTATGGTACAAAGTACGCAATTAGTTGTATCTAAGTTAGAGTTCATTGTCAATTGATGTTTTCTGTTTTATTTATTGCAGATTGTACCAGTGGAATTTGCACAAGCAAACTTCATCCATCTTGATGAAACAACAGCGGTTGAAATTTGGACGAATGATGAGTGACATTTTTGGCACTCATTTGGTTTCTTTTTGGATGACTTTTATTTCATTTTATCTTTCTTTTCTTTAGTTTTCCTTAGTTTTATTCTTGTTTTCCTCTTTTTATGCCTTTTGTAGTTTATTTCTCTATTTCGTGCTTTTTCTTATTTACTTGCTTTCTTTTCCCTTTTACTTGCTTTATATCCTTTGGTTGTAGGTTGTAATTAATTGTCCAAGGATTCCCGGGTTTCCTTTCCATGGTTTTCCATTGATTTTCATGCTTAAAGCTTGTGCAAGAAGTTTCAAGTCAATGTGGGGTTCAAGGAGCATGCTTCAAGGTCTTGATTATGCCTTCTTCATGGCTCATTTTCTTCAAGAAATTCAAGGAAGTTGCTGCCTATCTTGTCCTCCATCATCATCATCTAGGATGCATGCACCTCTTGAGCTAGGACGAAGAGAAGAAGGGGAGGAAACCCAGGAACGTGCGAGCGCACACAGGGGATGTGCGGCCGCACAGTGGTCGTGTGAGGCCGCACACCAGGCACGTGCGGGCGCACATGCCTGGGTTTGTGTCCCGTGCGTGCCTTTCTCCCTCCTCCGAGCGCTCGCACTTACGAGGGTCTATTTTTGGGCGTCTTTACCGACCTCCTCCTTGTATATATAGTTATTTCTACCTATTTTTAGAAGGAAGTTTTAGATTGAATTAGATAGTTAGTTTTTGGAGAATTTTTAGAGAGAGAAACTCAAGAACTAGAGAGAGAAACTCGTGATCTTTGGTGTTTGTTCAAGAATTCATCATTGTATTTGATCTTTTGATCAAAGTTTTGTAAGGATCTTCTTCTTAATCTCAATTCAAGTTTGATTTTAGTTGATTTCATTAGTTTTTCATATTGTTGATGATTGATTTGGTTATTGATTGAATTTTGATTGATTTTGATTGATTGTTGGTTTAATCTTTGAAATCAAGCATGTTGATGATTAATATGATGAATGTTGCAGTTTTGATCTCCATTTCCATGGCTAGTGAGTAGTTCTCTAGCTAGGGAGATGGTGAAGCATGCATGAATGATGGAATAGTGTAATTTGGGGATAATTGATGGAGTTGATGATATGATTAAATTGGTTGATTTTTCATGTGCATGTGTGTGATTAATTGAGGTTTGGCCATCTTTGATTAACACACTAGATTGCATTGTAAGTATGCTATGACACGGACAATCGATTAGTAGACTTGCAATTTCACGATTGAGGTGCTTTGTTATGTTCCCTAGTTAGAGTTTAGCATAGTTGACGCTAGTTAGACCTCTAGGTGAACCACCTTAGCATGCTCTTTTGGATACATGATAGTTTTCCCTCATATCGATTGACTTAGTTAATTTGACCTCCCAAATTACCAATTCCATTGTGAATGTATGTGGATCCATTGCCCTAGTGCTTTAGATCGATTAAATACAAGTTTGCATACCTAGTTTAGACCAAGTTCTACTTCAAACCCCTTTTGTTTCCGAAATAGCTTAATCTAGACTTCGTGCATTTAACATCATTCCCTTGGGATTCGACCTTGACTTACCGCTAGACTATTAGGGGTTGGTTAAGCATATAAATATTGTTTGATAGGGCAAGGTGGTAGCCCAACGACCTACCATTCCGAGCCACGTCAAAATGGCGCCGTTGCCGGGGAATGGTGCTTGAGTGTATGAAGTTTTTGAGTCTATTTCATTTTTGATAAAATACAAAAAGATTTTTTGTTTCTCTAGGCTACATTTGTAGCCGTGCTACTAACATTTTTGTGTGAGTTTTGCATGTATAGAACCCGTGATCGTCCCCTTGTTCCCCTTGATCCGGAAATAGAAAGGACTATTTCAAGAAGAAGAGTGGATATTAGATCTTTGGCTTATAGCTCTTCGAGTGAAGAAGAAATTCAAGAAGAACAAGGAATGGGTGAACATCCTAGAATATCCTTGAAGGAGCTTGGAGTGCCCGGGGCATATAGATTTGAAAGTGGAATTGCTCCCCCAACTACCCCGGCAAATGACTTCGAAATCCGTCCGGCAATGATCACCTTGATCGAGAGAAGGCAATATAGTGGGGCTAAAAATGAAATCCCATTGAACCATTTGAAAGAATTTGAAAAATATTGCAACACTATCAAAGTCAATGGGGTCTCTCAAGAATTCATCCGCCTCAAGTTGTTCCCCTTCTCTCTAATAGGTAGATCTTTGGAGTGGCTAGACAAGGAGGTGAAGCCCAACTCCTTGAGAACTTGGGATGATGTTACAAAGGCTTTCTTGTCCCGTTTCTATCCCCAAAAGAAGATGGCGGAGGCAAGAGCCTTGATTCAAGGGTTCAAGCAAAGGCCAAATGAAAGTCTCTATGAAGCATGGGAGAGATTTAAAGAGTATCAAAGGGAATGTCCTCATCATGGAATCCCCACATACCAAGTGATCCAAATCTTCTATGGCGGTTTAAGTCCCCAAGGCAAGTCATGCCTTGATGGAGGGGCCGGGGGCCCTATCATGAACAAAACCGAGGAAGAAGTTTTGGACATCATTGAGGATGTGGTGACATATTATAGGGATTGGCAAGATGGGGAGAGAGACTCTTCAAGCAAACAATCTTCATTGTATTCGGTGGACCATCTCAATGCAATCAACAACCTTTCCTCTCAAATGACAAATCTAGGAAAGGAGGTCACCGCAATTAAGGCTAAGTTGGAGAGCACTTCTACCTCTTCTCAAGCTTCCAATCTTCCCTCCCAATTTAAGGGGAGAGGTACTCCTTCTAACTCTCAACCCCCTCCCTCTTCACATAATATGCCTTTGGGTTGCTTGTTTTGTGATGCATGTGGATCGTATGATCATGATTCTAGTGCTTGTCCTAATGAATGTGTTGATGAGTTTGATAATGAATGTGAACATGTCAATTTTGTGTCAAACAACAATGTTCAAAGGTTTGATAATCAAAAAGGCCAATGGAATAGGAATTTCCAAAACCAAGGCAATTTTGACAACTATAATCATAATGGAGGTTATAGGAACCAAGGGAATCAAGGTTCTCGTGGTAACAATAGCCAAGGTTATAGTAGCCAAAATCAAGGCCAAAACTATGGTAATCAAAATCATAATTATGGTAATCAAAACCAAGGTTATGTGAATCATAACCAAGGTAATGGAAACCATAATCATGGTGGTGGTAACCATAATCAAGGTTATGGTTCAAATCAAAATAGGAGTAATTGGAACAACCAAGGAAGGGGAAATTTTCAAAACAATGCTCAAAGAGGTCCCCCACCCGGTTTTGCTCCAAAGACTCAAAATGAAAATTCCTATTCACAACCTTCTTCTCCTAAGACAACCTTGGAAGAGTTGATTGATAATCAAACCAAGATCATTAACACCTATATGGCGGTTAGTGATAAGAAATTCAATGAGATGATGACTCACAATAAGATGCTTGAGACTCAAATCACTCAATTAGCAAGCACAATTAAGGATTTTGCTAGTCCTTCATCTTTGCCTTCCCAAGGTGTTGAACCAAAGAAACCCGTGTACTCTATAGCCACTAGTGGTGGATTTGATGTTGATGAGGGAGTTTCTTGGTCAAAGGAGGGAAGAGATGAGTGTGTTGCTAAGGAGAATGAAGAGGAAAAAGTTGAGTCTAAGGAATTCTTTTGTGAGGGTGACAAAAGAGAAGAGTGTGTTGATGAAAGGATGAGTGAGATAGAGAGAATTCCCGATCTTCCATATCCCCAAAAATACTTGAGATTTAAAATGGATGAGCAATTTGGGAAATTCCTTGAAGCTTTTAAGGATGTTCATGATTCTACACCCTCTACCGAACCAATTCCCGACATGCCTAAGTACTCCAAGTTTGTTAAGGAGATCTTAGATGAGAGTGAGGATGTTGATGAGGGTAGTTCGGTGGATGGAGGGAAGTGCTTTAGTGCTCTTATCCATGGTGAATTCCCAAAGAAGATGGAAGATCCGGGGAATTTTTCAATCCCTTGTCAAATTAAGGAAATGCTTTTTGAGAATGCTTTGTGTGACCTTGGTGCTAGTGTTAGCATTATGCCTTACTCGGTTTTTAAGCGGCTTGATCTTGGTGAGCTTCAACCATCCAAGATAACACTTCAATTGGCCGACCGTTCTATTAAGCTACCTAAGGGAAGAATTGATGATGTCCCTTTAAGGATTGGAGAGTTTGTTTTTCCGGTGGATTTTGTTGTTCTAGAGATAGAGGAAGATGAACATATTCCAATCATCTTAGGGAGGCCTTTCTTAGCTACCTCGGGAGCTTTAATAGATGTCAAAGGAGGTCAAATTACTTTGAGGTGTGGGAATTTAGAAGAGAGATTTAAGTTGAAACCTATGCATGAGTCTTTGTCTTGTGTTCAAGATATTGCATGTGCTAGTCTTTCTCATTCCATCAATGATATATGCATGGTTGATTCTTCCACTAACAATGTTTTTGAGTTTGTTGATGATGCTTGTGCAAGTATTGATGTTGTTAGTGAAGAAGAATTTGAGATTCAAGAGCCAAAGGATGAGAAAGATATTGGTTTTCCAAATTGGTTCAAACTTAATCTTATTGAGGAAGAGAAAGCTTCCATGACAATGGATGTTGAAGTTGAGCCAAAGAAAAAGGCTCGTGATTCTAAGAAGGCAAGAAAAAGGAAGAAGTTGAAAGAAAAAGAAGAGTTTGAAAAGAAGTTTGTGAGAGTTTCATCCAGCAACAATGAGAAGTTGCCAAAGGTTGAAGGAAAATTTTCTCTATCAACCACCTTGAAGAGGGTGGTGTTCTTTGATCCTCCGTGATTTGGAGGAAAGGTCGAGCTTAGGACCTTAAGCAAGCGCTTCCCGGGAGGCAACCCGGAATTTCTAACCTTTCTTTTTGATTTTTGATTTTTCTCATTTTTGTTTCTTTTATTACTTTGTCTTTTCTTTTATTTTTCTCTTTATTTGAATTTTTAGGATATTCGTTTGTGGGATTGGAACTCAACAAGCTTATATGTTGGATGGAAGGTGTACATGGCACAAATCATATTTTGTTCGATTTCAATCGATATTTGAGGTAAAAAGGGTAAGAATTTTTAGAAAGGTGAGATAGGAAATTCATATTTTGAATAATGGAGGAAATTGATACTTGGTGAATTTTTGAGGTGTGCACATGAATTTTCAACTTTAAGGACTTTGAAAATAATTTTTGCTACTACCTATGTTGTTCCTCATCACCATCATGATTCATGTGCGCACCCAAATAGGCAGCAAGTATTAAAATTTTGAAGAAAAAAAGAGGGAAGAACACGGCACAGGCTGTGCGGCCGCACACCAGGCATGTGCGGGCGCACAGCACTCGTGTGCGGCCGCACACAAGCCATGTGCGGGCGCACATGGCTGGCCGTCTTCTATATCTCTTCTTCCTCCTTCTTTCCCCTCATTTCCTCCATTCCCCTATCTCCCTCACGACCTCTCCTCACCCTAACCCTCTTGTGCGCACCTCCAACCCTCCATTCACCATCAAAACTCACTTAATTCCTCACCAAAATCACTCCTTTTTCACTCAAAATCACTCACAAATCTTCCTACACTCCAAATTCCTCACAATTTGACCCAAATTTCACTCACTCTCTCTCCTACTCAAGAAGGCCGAAAATTTGGGGGTTTTGTGTGGAGTTGGAATTGCTTGCTCAAACTTGGTTTATCTTGCTTCTTTGATGGTATAATCACTAATCCTTGCTCTAATTTTGTCAATTATATCACAAATTTGCATGATTTACATTTTTGTATGAGCATGAATAGTAGTAGTATTGATTTTGTGATTTTTGATGATTGTTCTTGATTTTGGTCATGAATTAGTGGTAATTGTTGATTGATTTTGCATGACATTGTGTTGTTTGTTGATGTTGTAGCAATTTTCATCAATTTTGGTTGAATTCTTGAAAGTTGAAAATTTGGAAATTTGGTAGTAAGTGGTGATATTGGAGTTGGCTTTGTGTTTTGGTCTTGGATTGATTGAAAGGAGTTTTTCTTGGTTCATTGGAATTATTGATTGGATTGGATTTGGTTTGGTTGAAAGAAATTGTGAAATTGGAAGTTTGGTGATTTTTGGTAATAAGCGTCGAATTTGGGTGTGGTGTTCTTGGTTCTTTGATTGTTCACTTGATTGGTTGTTGGTGATTTCTTTTACCTCTCAAAATGTCTAAATACCTAAAGAAACTCACCAAAAAGAGAAAGACCGATGTTAGCATCGAAGAGCCTCCCCGCCCAAGCACCTCCTCTAGGCCTAGTACATCTTCTAGGCCTAGTACTTCCAACCCTTCTTCTACTCAAACTCGACCTCCAACCTCTCTTCCAAAGAAGAAAAACTTCACAGAAAAACAAAAAGCCTTCTACCAAAATCTCAAAGATGAAAGAACCCTAAAACAAACCCGCCATTACTTTCAACCCGATATGTTGAAGTTGGGGATTGATGATGATGTGCGGTCTATGCTTTTGAACTTGAGAATGGGGACTTTCATTGCCGATGCTTACCGTACTTACAAGGAGCCAACCTTGGAATTTTTGGCTACCTTGGAGCTAGTACCCATTGGAGGGGTATATAGAGTGCGGTTCCAATTATTCAACCAAGTTTTTGACCAATCTTTGGAGGAGTTCAACGCTGCTTTGGACTTTGATCCCCATGGGGATATTATTAACGTTGAACACTTCATCTTCCCGGATTATGATCAAGATTCTTGGTGGGAAGACATCTCCGGAGGTAGTGAGTTCATTGCCAACAAGGCCAAGATCTCGGACGTGTACCAACCTTGCCTTAGGGTTGTGCATCGTCTATTGGGGTATGTCTTGTTCCCCAAGCAAGAGATGGGGAAATTGAGCAAATTGGAGCTCAAGGTACTTTGGCTTTCTACTCGCCCGGAGTTTGTGGGCCGGTTGAACTTGGGCTACATCTTTGCCCAATATTGTTTGGAACTCCGCAAGAGAAGGTCGGGTGAGATCCCTTGTGGGGGTATGGTGACTAGGCTCGTGACTCGCCTTCGCCTCTATGATTATCTTCCATTTTGTAGGGAGATAGGGGATGCGGCCTCCATCTATCTTGATATGCAACAATTGGGCCAAATCCAATTTATCTCAAAGGGTTTCAGTGAAGGGAGATATGAGTGGCTAAGGGGCAACGAGCATTGGTGCTTCTTGCCTAACCCTCGATTGACTTCTTTGGCAAGGGTTGCCAACAATGTGTGGCATGTTCCAAGGTCCTTCCGGCATCCCAACTTTGATTCCGAGGAGGATGAAGAAGAAGAAGAAGATGAAGAAGAACAACAAGATCAACAACAACAACATTTCTCTCCTCTCCAACAAGCTTCCCATGAGCAAGAACAAGAGAAAGGGCAACATGCTTTTGCCAATGATGACTTGAGAGATCTTAGTGAGCAAATGAGTGGATTGAAAATCCACATTGATGGCATGTACGATCAAGACTTTGGGGCACTCTATGACCAAGTAAGAGGTATTCAAGAGGTGCAACAAGGTATGTTTTCACAACAACAACAACTTTATGATATGGAAGTTAACCGTGGGAACATCACTCCCCCGGTTAACTATCCATACTTCCCGCCCCAACAAGGTCCTCTACCTTCGTTTGGGCATCCTTATTGGTCGGGGCCTCCTAACCCCGACACCGAGCGTCGCTACTACCCGGATGAGCATGGAAACTATGATTACAAGGCTCCGGGTGGTAGTGACTATAGGGGGGATCCTAACTACCCCCATGTCCACCCCAACCACCCTTTTGAGCTCACTTTGCCCGATAGTTACACCCCTCTTGCTCCTTGGCAACAAGATCTTTTCAAGGGGCATTATGGGTGGCCCGATGGGTACACCGGAGGATGGGACCTTACCCTCATCCCTTCGATGACCCCGAGCGCAACAGAGACCCCGATGGGGCCGGGCCTAGTGGGAGTGGTGGTGGTGGTGGTAGTAGTTATTAGTTCCCTTTTAGCTTCTCATGCTTTTTACCTCCATCCCTTATATTTTTGATACTTGCTTTGTTTTGATTCGGGATGTTGAGATGTATTTTCTATCTAGCTTGGGGGAACTAGTAACTTGCTCGGTGATCTTATTGTTGTTGTGTACATATCTTAGTTGCTTGCATGTTTATTTTCTTTCCTCTTTTTGGTTTCCCCATTTTTTCTTGATCTCTAGGCTACCTTCCTTGTAGCTAGCTTGTTTGCCCTATTCGCTTGGATGTTTGTTGTTTGTGGAGATGCTTTGCTTGACATGTTGTTGTTGATATTCCCTAAAATCCAAATCCCTCAATCCAAATCCCTTTAATCCAAATCTTGTAGCTTAGAGTAGTTCTTTATTTAGTTTAGTCTTAGCATTTTCTTTCCCTTAGTGATGAGTGACATTTTTGGCACTCATTTGGTCTCTTTTTGGATGATTTCTATTTCATTTTATCTTTCTTTTCTTTAGTTTTCCTTAATTTTATTCTTGTTTTCCTCTTTTTATGCTTTTTGTAGTTAGTTTCTCTATTTTGTGCTTTTTCTTGTTTATTTGTTATTTTATCCCTTTTATTTGCTTTTTCTCCTTTGGTTGTAGGTTGTGATTGATTGTCCAAGGATTCCTGGCCTTCCTTTCCATGGTTTTCCAATGATTTTCATGCTTAAAGCTCGTGCAAGAAGTTTCAAGACAATGTGGGGTTCAAGGGGCATGCTTCAAGGTCTTGATTATGCCTTCTTCATGGCTCACTTTCTTCAAGAAATTCAAGGAAGTTGCTGCCCATCTTGTCCTCCATCATCATCATCTAGGATGCGTGCACCTCTTGAGCTAGGACGAAGGGAAGTAGGGGAGGAAGCCCAGGAACGTGCGGGCGCACACAGGGGATGTGCGGCCGCAGAGTGGTCGTGTGCGGCCGCACACCAGGCACGTGCGGGCGCACATGCCTGGGTTTGTGTCCCGTGCGTGCCTTTCTCCCTCCTCCGAGCGCCCGCACTTACGAGGGTCTATTTTTGGGCGTCTTTACCGACCTCCTCCTTGTATATGTAGTTATTTCTACCTATTTTTAGGAGGAGAGTTTTTATTTTTGAATTAGTAGTTAGTTTTTGGAGAATTTTTAGAGAGAGAAACTCAAGAACTAGAGAGAGAAACTCGTGATCTTTGGTGTTTGTTCAAGAATTCATCATTGTATTTGATCTTTTGATCAAAGTTTTGTAAGGATCTTCTTCTTAATCTCAATTCAAGTTTGATTTTAGTTGATTTCATTAGTTTTTCATATTGTTTATGATTGATTTGGTTATTGATTGAATTTTGATTGATTTTGATTGATTGTTGGTTTAATCTTTGAAATCAAGCATGTTGATGATTAATATGATGAATGTTGCAGTTTTGATCTCCATTTCCATGGCTAGTGAGTAGTTCTCTAGCTAGGGAGATGGTGAAGCATGCATGAATGATGGAATAGTGTAATTTGGGGATAATTGATGGAGTTGATGATATGATTAAATTGGTTGATTTTTCATGTGCATGTGTGTGATTAATTGAGGTTTGGCCATCTTTGATTAACACACTAGATTGCATTGTAAGTATGCTATGACACGGACAATCGATTAGTAGACTTGCAATTTCACGATTGAGGTGCTTTGTTATGTTCCCTAGTTAGAGTTTAGCATAGTTGACGCTAGTTAGACCTCTAGGTGAACCACCTTAGCATGCTCTTTTGGATACATGATAGTTTTCCCTCATATCGATTGACTTAGTTAATTTGACCTCCCAAATTACCAATTCCATTGTTAATGTATGTGGATCCGTTGCCCTAGTGCTTTAGATCGATTGAATACAAGGTTGCATACCTAGTTTAGACCTAGTTCTACTTCAAACCCCTTTTGTTTCCGAAATAGCTTAATCTAGACTTCGTGCATTTAACACCATTCCCTTGGGATTCGACCTTGACTTACCGCTAGACTAATAGGGGTTGGTTAAGCATATAAATATTGTTTGATAGGGCAAGGTGGTAGCCCAACGACCTACCATTCCGAGCCACGTCACTTAGTTGTATATATTTCTTGCTTTGTTTATTTTCTTTTATTTGTTGTTTTCTTTTCTTTGTTTTGAAGTTACTAACCATTTTCTTTGTTCATAGTTTCTTTTATTTCTTTTTCTCACTTGGTTCCTTGGAAAGCTTACGGATATGGAATGCTACGAGGTGGTTTCTTATTGCTTCGTTTATTTTGCTATGCTTGGAATCCCGGTGAGACCTTTCTTATTTTTCTCTTTATTTTTACTTGGTTGCATAGAATAGGATTAGTTTAGGAGAAGTTGAATGGTTCGAGGATGGATGCTTGTTAACACGTAATGTGTTTGGGATCGGTGACTTTGTTGTCTATCGATCACTTGTTTGTCGATTGGGATTTTTATGTGTTTAACTTGCTTTCTAGACCTTTGCATGATTTTCTCCTATGTTTTCCTTTCCTATGTCTCCATTTTCTTTTCTTTTACTTTCTTTTATTTTTCTCTTTTTCTCTTATTTTTCTTTTATTTTTTTTCTTTTTGTTTTTGTTGTGATTTTGAGGCATTATTTTTCATTTCTTTTCTTTTGAGATGAACATTGTACATTGGACTTGTCTTTTGCATGACTTTCTTCCTAGGTTGTAAAGGTATGCACGGTTTGAGACTATGTTTGGTTGACTCTAGGATAGTGTATGCTAGGGTAGTTGGTTTGAACTAGGAGGATCATGAAGCCGGATTCTACTTGTTTGTGGTATGTTGGTAGTTGCTTCCTATAGTTGATTTGACACCATTAGTGAGTTTTTGCCACAACCTTGTGAGGTTACTTGTTTTTCTAGCCTTCAACATTCCTTGTATGAGCGGCGTGGATCCTTGACTATGCAAACCTAATCTAATAAAGCTTGATGTATGATTCTCAAACACGAGACCGAACTATCTAGGAAGGACAAAGGCACGTTTTTCGAGGTGGTATTTTCATTTTTACTTTATTTTGCTATTTTTTCCTTTATTTTTGGGTTTACATTTGCCTTCTTGCAACCATTTGAGCCTATTCCCTTCTTTTCAAGCCACATCTTTAGTTATTTGACCTTTTGTTTCATTCTCTCCTTTTCTTGATTTTTGTGAAGCAATATGATCATTTGAGATGAAGTTTGTGGTGGTTAAGTTGGAAATTTGGTTTTTATGAAAGCATTATTGTGTTTTGATTTCTTTGTGAATAAAGGCAAATGAGTTTGAATAAAAGCCGTCCTATGTTATAAAAGGCATGGACAAATAAGTGCAAAAGTTGTAAAAGCCGTCCCAAGTTACAAAAGGCAAGGACTTTGCATTAAAATAAAAAAACAAAAAAATGTGAAAAGTGAAAAATTCAAAAATATTTTGATGTATTCTTTTCTCCTACTAAGCATTGAGGACAATGCTCCATTTTAGCTTGGGGGAGAAGCGTGTACGCTTTTTGTATATATTTTTGTGAGTATAGCTTCAAGTAAGCTTGGGGGTGTTGTTTTTGTTTGGTAATTTCTTGATTGTGGTGTTAAGGATTGATCACCCTTTTGCTTCACTTTTTAGGAATATCACCAAATTTTTAAATTTTTAGCCTAACTTCACCCTTTATGCCTTACGTTACAACCTTGGGGAAAGACCTTTCGACCTAGATAGTTGAGTCACTATTCGGGGGAGAGCATCATGGGTCATTGCCTAAGGAAAGGGGATGCATAGTCAAGATGTCGAGTAGCCTTAAATATTTCTTTTTCCGGTTCCTTCGAGGAATCATTGGGACACTCACTAAAGGGAGATTTGAGACTAGTGGGAAGAACGCGGTAAGATTGTTTGGGATGAAAGTGAATTGTGATAACTAGTTCCTATGCCTAGCATACCCTATGTTTCAATCAACCTTGGATATCTTGAAACGTGCATACCTTAATTACTTGAGAAAGATTGTCATTCACTTGCTTTATAGTCTTTATGTTGATTCATTTCGTAAAGGTTTGTTTTTCTTTCTTTTAATTCTTTGGTTTGCCTCATTGATGTTTGGTTGAGAGTTATGGGTCAAACTCTTAGGATACCCTTACGAGACCTCACTCGTCCTCATATGCGACTTTGGGGTTTAAAGGGCTTGTTGTAGCTAAAAACAACCGTGATTCCTACGACAATGAGTATTAGTGTATATTCTTATCTTGAGTCTTTCTTTTTCGTTTTTCTAATAAAGTTTTCATCCTCTCTTTTCCTTGCTTGGTTTTGCTCGAGGACGAGCAAAAGTTTAGCTTGGGGGAATTTGATGAGTGACATTTTTGGCACTCATTTGGTTTCTTTTTGGATGACTTTTATTTCATTTTATCTTTCTTTTCTTTAGTTTTCCTTAGTTTTATTCTTGTTTTCCTCTTTTTATGCCTTTTGTAGTTTATTTCTCTATTTCGTGCTTTTTCTTATTTACTTGCTTTCTTTTCCCTTTTACTTGCTTTATATCCTTTGGTTGTAGGTTGTGATTGATTGTCTAAGGATTCCCGGGTTTCCTTTCCATGGTTTTCCATTGATTTTCATGCTTAAAGCTTGTGCAAGAAGTTTCAAGTCAATGTGGGGTTCAAGGAGCATGCTTCAAGGTCTTGATTATGCCTTCTTCATGGCTCATTTTCTTCAAGAAATTCAAGGAAGTTGCTGCCTATCTTGTCCTCCATCATCATCATCTAGGATGCATGCACCTCTTGAGCTAGGACGAAGAGAAGAAGGGGAGGAAACCCAGGAACGTGCGGGCGCACACAGGGGATGTGCGGCCGCACAGTGGTCGTGTGCGGCCGCACACCAGGCACGTGCGGGCGCACATGCCTGGGTTTGTGTCCCGTGCGTGCCTTTCTCCTTCCTCCGAGCGCCCGCACTTACGAGGGTCTATTTTTGGGCGTCTTTACCGACCTCCTCCTTGTATATATAGTTATTTCTACCTATTTTTAGAAGGAAGTTTTAGATTGAATTAGATAGTTAGTTTTTGGAGAATTTTTAGAGAGAGAAACTCAAGAACTAGAGAGAGAAACTCGTGATCTTTGGTGTTTGTTCAAGAATTCATCATTGTATTTGATCTTTTGATCAAACTTTTGTAAGGATCTTCTTCTTAATCTCAATTCAAGTTTGATTTTAGTTGATTTCATTAGTTTTTCATATTGTTGATGATTGATTTGGTTATTGATTGAATTTTGATTGATTTTGATTGATTGTTGGTTTAATCTTTGAAATCAAGCATGTTGATGATTAATATGATGAATGTTGCAGTTTTGATCTCCATTTCCATGGCTAGTGAGTAGTTCTCTAGCTAGGGAGATGGTGAAGCATGCATGAATGATGGAATAGTGTAATTTGGGGATAATTGATGGAGTTGATGATATGATTAAATTGGTTGATTTTTCATGTGCATGTGTGTGATTAATTGAGGTTTGGCCATCTTTGATTAACACACTAGATTGCATTGTAAGTATGCTATGACACGGACAATCGATTAGTAGACTTGCAATTTCACGATTGAGGTGCTTTGTTATGTTCCCTAGTTAGAGTTTAGCATAGTTGACGCTAGTTAGACCTCTAGGTGAACCACTTTAGCATGCTCTTTTGGATACATGATAGTTTTCCCTCATATCGATTGACTTAGTTAATTTGACCTCCCAAATTACCAATTCCATTGTGAATGTATGTGGATCCATTGCCCTAGTGCTTTAGATCGATTAAATACAAGTTTGCATACCTAGTTTAGACCAAGTTCTACTTCAAACCCCTTTTGTTTCCGAAATAGCTTAATCTAGACTTCGTGCATTTAACATCATTCCCTTGGGATTCGACCTTGACTTACCGCTAGACTATTAGGGGTTGGTTAAGCATATAAATATTGTTTGATAGGGCAAGGTGGTAGCCCAACGACCTACCATTCCGAGCCACGTCAACGAACCAAGTATGGAAGGCTACAATGCACATCACATTTGACAACAGAGGAAAAATTAACTCGTGCATTATTATGGACGGAATTGACAAACTGATTAAGGCCGAAGGAATTCAACCTGAAGAAACGGTATTCGTTTCCTTGCAATGCAACAACCCCCGGAATTTAGCGTTATGTTGATTGATTATTACGCTTAAGAATTATGAGTATAACCATATTATTGTGTATTTAGACATAGTCATGTGTGGACTTTGTGTGAGCTAGTGTAGCAAACAATAAGTTTAGTGCAAGTAATCTAGTACTTACATGAATAACTACATTTACATTATACTCCGTACAATGTATATAGGTGACATTATTTTGACTAAATCAGATTAAAAAAATATACACTTGCATGAAATTAAAGAAGAGTAAAACCAAAGTCGCGCGTTTTGTCTATTATTGTTTACCAAAGTCAATTGAGTATATACAAATAAAGCCAATAATATAAGGGTCGTTGACCTTCATGCATTGATATAGACTCTATTTGGTAGTAAGCTTAGCTTATTGGGTGTATATTAGCTTATTTGAGTAACTTAAGATGATTGACAAAATTAACAAGCTAATACAAGTGTTTGGTAGTAAGCTTATTGAAAGAACTTATTCCACTAAATGAGCTCTTTTTGAAAAAGCGCACTTTTGTAGCTTTTTCAATTAGCTTATTCAATAATTCTTTCGAAATCCCGCTTAAAACATCATTTAATTTAAAATCCTATTTAAACTACCTACCCCACAATTAGCTTATTAGTCATTTCACATACTCAATTACCTTTAAGCTATTAGCTATTTACCAAACACTTGTACATAATCAGTTAATACAAGAAGTTAATCAAATCAGTTACTAAAATTAGCAAGTCAAAATCAACTAACTCAGTCAGGTTGATCTTTCAGCTTTCTCCCAAATAGGGCCATAGAATCTCATAGTGGTGTAATGTGCGTGGAATCTATATCCAATAACAAATATCAATTCCTTAAGGTCTACGCATTCGAATTGAGGCTCAAATTCGAAAGGTGTATTACCTATAATATAACTACATTTACATTACGATTCGTACTTTAATTTATACGTGACATTATTTTGACTTAATTAGAATAAATTAATAAAACTTACATGAAATTAAAGAAAGAGCTAAACCAGCGATGTTTGGTTTGTTCTTATTTAAAGTAATAGTATTATTAATTTTAAAAACTATTCAGCCAACAGGATTTTTTTTAAAGTATTAGTATTATTAATTCTTATTTGTCCATTTTTTTGTTTTTTTCCAAACACCAAATCAGGGTGAGGCACGTAAGAAAATATTATCAATATTTCTTCTTAATGGTAGTTAAATAACACAACAAAAAGGAACCATGTTACAAAAAAAGGGGGGGGGGGGGGGCGGGGGGAACAATGTAGTTGCTAGGAATCGAACCTATAACCTTTGAGAGCTGTGATACAAGAGCAATGTAGAGATGCAAGTAACCATTGGGACAGTCATCGACTGTGTTAATACTTTTCGAAATAAATTTATATATACGATTTCACTATATGAGTAATGACTGGTAGAAAAAAAAGTTCATTTATCAAGTTTTTTAAGTTACATTAACAACCCTTGTCATCAACTATTTTGATTATACATACAACAAGTCTATAGGTTCCATGTAATGCATGACATGTTTTTTAAAAATGCATTGAGAGACGATTTAGGGTGTTTAAGAGTAGAGTGGCAGGACTGCATGAGTGCCCCAAACCGTCGAATCAAACCCTATTATGCTTTTAGAGTTTCATTATTTTGTTATATATATATATATATATATATATATATATATATATATATATATATATATATATATATATATATATATATATATATATATATATATATATATATATATTTTGGTTATACGTTTTAAAATCAAACTTCATCTATGGCAAACCACTCAATGTAATGCATGCATATTCTGCAAGCACTTGGAATGAAGTAAATATAATTGTGTAACTAAATAACAAAAATTAGGAATTCAGGACAACCGAGGTAGGTAAACTTAAATTATGTAATCATGCAGGGCAGCTTTTCATTGGGTGTTTGTTTGGGGCCCAACTTCCACTAATATTCAGATTTCATTCAACTTTGAATGAAAATTCAAAGGTTTGAAATTCAAATGGTATTACAGCAAGGAAAGTAGAGTGGACCCCTTATTGTTTTGATCCTAGAAATATTTTTAATTTTTTTGGTAGGCAAATAGCAGGAAATAAGGTTATTATGCTTAAACCATATAATAATGAAGATATATTTGCTTTCTGATGCAACATGAGATGCGATGATAGATGGTGGGAACCTGCGTTTAGGACTCAGTATATAACTCACTGGCATAACTTCTTCTCTGCAAGTTCTCAGCAACCCAGCACTTCTTGGCCTTTCTCTTATAATACGAGAAAAAAGCAACGCTAACAAGGGGAATTATTGGAACCACATCATCGAATACCAATTGAAGAAGAAGTGAATTTGAAGATGGTTGGATATTGATGTCTAATATTTTTATATTTAGTTTTTTTTATTTTAAGCCTATGCATTTGTTTTCTTTATCTACATTATAATTAGTTTTCCCTTACTGTCTCATTTACTTATCTTTTTCAATTTGCAAGGATTTTATATTTTTTCAATTTGCATAAATTAATTTCGTTTCATATTTTACTATTGCGTAAAATATTTTCCAATATCCAAAGCAATTTAAAATTACCTTAATCAACATAAGAGTTATGAATATGCTATTGATTTTATTTTATCACATATATTGATATGTAATTAAAATAATTAGATAGATGCATGGTGGTAAAGTGAGAGTGAGAGTGAAGGGTTTAAAAAGGGTTTCATGTAAATCTAACCATTGATTTTTTAATCTACGGTTCAGAATGGTGATCTGTGTGTGTTGTGGGAGAAAGAATCTAACCATTGATTTTTTTTAATCTATGGTTGAGAGTGGTGATCCGTGTGTGTTGTGGGAGAAAGAATCTAACCATTGATTTTTTAATCTATGGTTGAGAGTGGTGATTCATGTGTGTTTGTGTATTGTACATTCATCTAAAAATTTATTATTTTTTTTTATTTAAACAAAATCGAGATTTGTATTCATCTTCAGTCATTCCCCAAATTATTTCCCCCAAATTCGATAACCCTAACTCTGTAACTCACCTCTCTGCCTCTCCTCGTCTCCTCACCTCCACTCTACTGCTCCACCCCACCGGCCACCGCGACACTCCGACACCACTAACGGCTCCTCCTGACTGCTCCTCCACGGCTCCACCACCTTCCCAACAGCCCAGCGAATCACGGAGTAAGGTACTCTACAATTATACTATTTTTTTACGTATTATACAATTCTATATATTTCAATACTCAAATTTTAATTCATTTAATTAGATTGTAAATTCGTGGTGTTTATAATAGATTTATTGATTGAAATATTCAATATTTGTAATGACTGATTTAATTACATCGTACTCCGTATATGTTTATGCATAGTTTAGTCAAGAGCTTTGAATTCTTGTAAGTAATAGTCAATGTGAACATTTGAATATCATATATGTGATTAATACATCACTAATAGATCTGATTAATTGCGGTCAATATCTACTATATATAACTCTTATTAGAGGTGGAGTTACTGAGTTTTTTGCTTTAACAGTTATTTGTTTTATCCATTACGGAGTACATTAGTGGAGTTGTTTGTATTTTTGAATAGATTTATTGGTAATTAAAATCATGAGCTTATATCATAATTTGTCGTCCCATTTGGTGTGTTTTCAAGATGAATGTCGAAAAGAGCTGGTATGGAAAAGATTTGTTATTGATGTTCACACTTGTCTTCTTTGTTGTAGAATTATTTTTGATGTTTTTAATATTTGTTATAGGAGCTACCTGAAAGCTGGACTTCTATGTTAAGCTGTTTATCTAGCCCTGTGGAAGTTCTCCGTGGGAGCAATAGACGGATATGGAATGTTGAATTGGCAAAAGTGACAGAGCAAACCAGAGAATGTCAAAAATCTGCTTCAGGTGATGCAATTTGCTTGTCTGAAGATTAATGTTGCCTTAAAATCTAATAATAATTGAGCAATGGATTTATATCCAAGTGTTTTTTTAATTGTAATTGCTTCAATAATGTGAAAGAAATTTGTATGGGAAAGCTTTGAATAATGAAGTTGGTCTATCAAATTATAAGTCATACAAAGTTGCTTAAACTTGAGGATTCGGTCTCCGGGTTTTAATTGTTTGGTAACTTTGTGGATGATTTCTCCATGTTGTTCCCATGATTATCGTCCGCCATTTTGGTATCTACACCCTAATCTTAATTTGTATTAGGGTGTAAAAACCAAAATGGCAGACGACAAAACGATCTCATGGGAACAACATGGAGAAATCATCCACAAAGTTACCAAACAATTAAAAACTGGAGACCGAATCCTCAAGTTTAACCAACTTTGTATGACTTGTAATTTGATAGAACAACTTCATTATTAATCTTTTTAAAATGTATGACTTATATACAGTTAAGTTTATCTATGTAGAGCTTATTTATTTTTAAAATTAAATTTCCCGTAGCTCCTTTAAATAGTGTTATTCTTTTCATTTTTAGTAAGCAAACTCGTAACATTATTCTTATTGTAAGAATTATTAAACATTTGAAAACACAACTAAATTATTGGTGTAGCATAGGTGTCAATCTAGGTCTCATTGTAATTTGTTGGAGGACAATTCTATTAAACTATTAGTGTATGCCACTAACATTTGTAGTGCATGACAATTCATAGATATAAATGTATGTAAATTGACTTGTAGGAAAAAAAAAGAGGTGTAAATTTCGTATCCGTGAAAGGTTAAAAATAGTCACTTCTCTTTTACCCACACCAGTCCTCTTCAATATAAATGTATGATAATTGACTCGTAAAAAAAAAAAGAGGTGTTTGGACTTTGGAGAAGGACTCCTACATAAAATTTCGTAAAAAAAATAGGTGTTTGGAAAAGAACTCCTTTTAGCCACACCAATTTCCCATTCCCCCCCTTAATTTTCATTTTCGTACATTTTTAAGCAACACGGTCGATGACTGTCCCAATGGTTACCTCTCTTACAACATTCAGCGCATTGCTCTCAAAGGTCTTTGGTTCGATTCCTAGCAAAAACAATGTCCGTCCCACCCCCGTCCCCTCCCCCCTCTTTTTTTTTTTTGGTCTTTGTTACTTTGTATTTTATATTAACATTACAATTCCTGACTATTATAGACTACTTTATGACTAATATTATCTAAAACTTGACAAAGTTATAATACTTGAGAATATTATTATCCTAAACTGACTATCAATATCTATTTTCTGACAATAATTGTCTAATTCCATACTAATATATAATTCCTGACTAATTTTATAAAATGAAAAACAATAAATTACACTTTAACTATTGATATTATTATTCCTGAATATTATTATCTGTTTTCTGAGAAGCATCGTATTAAACCTGACGAGTTATAATGTATCAAAATATTACTCGTATAAATTTTTAAACTGACTTTATATATCTTTTTTCTGACAAGAACTATCTAATTCCTGACTTACATGATGTAATAACTCTATTTAAATATTGATATTACTATTCCTGAACATTATTATCTCTTATCTGACTAATATTATATTAAACCTGACGAGTTATAATGTATCAAAATATTTTTGTTTTTAAAACTGACTATACATATCTAATTCCTGATTAACTTCATGTAATTCCTGACATGAACTATTTAATTCCTGACTTACATAATGTAATTCCTTGGTATATTAAATTTTCAAACATTTAATTAATGACTATTATTATCTTTTTCCTGACTAATTTTTTCTTAAACCTTACTGAGTTAATTTTATTTCTGAATAATATATCATAATACTTGATCAATTAAATTTAATACCTGTTTAAGATATGCTAATTCCTGAGTATAAGCTACTGATATCATCAACTAAAAGAAAAAAGAAAAAAACATCATCCAAATTTCCAAAAATAGAATAACATCAACCAAATTTCAAAAAATAAAATACATAACGCAAATTTACAAAAAATATAATACATAATTCCTGACTTAATTCTTGATTTCTAGAATATTATTCTTAAGTAAACTAAATGTATTACTGGCTAACACAATATCATTCCTGACTTTAAAAATCATATGTCTGACTAACCCAAATTTATTCCTGACTGCCTAGACTCTGATTTTAAAAATCTATTTCCTGATTAACTCAAAATTATTCCTGACTGACTCAACTCTATTCCTGATTTTAAATAACTAATTCTGATTAACTCAAGTTTATTCCTGAGTATGTACAATTAATTCCTGTCTAAATGTATTTTTTTCGTGACTAACTCAAGTTTATTCCTGGCCAACAAAAATTTATTCTTAACCAAAAGAAATTTATTGCTAAAATTAATAAAGTAATTTCTGACAAGATTAATATAATTTATGACAAACATTGTATTCATTTAAAGTTTGATATTTAAAATTTTTACAATTAAAATTTCATATTAATTTCTGACACTAGTACTTTAATATATGACTAATATATAGATGTATGATTACTAGAATACGGATTTAATAGAAAATATATACATATATAAAACAAATTTATAAGTATATATACAAAAGAAAAATAATGCCTAGGTACCAAAAAAAAATTATTATATATGTACATGTAAGATTAAATGTTTTTTTAAAAAAAAAATCTAATCTTTCTCTTCCTCTTCCTCTTCATTTTTCTGAAGCTGTTGATCAATTTCCAGTTGCTGCTTTTCTGTTTCCTCTTTTCCTTTTTGTTTTTGGATCAACTTCCACTGCCTCTCTTTTTCCCTTTCAATGGCTTGCTTTTCTTTCTGATATTTGGCCTCTAGCTTCTTTCTTGCAGGTTGAGCTTTCCAAATTTTTTGCTTGTTAATTGAAAACTCAATGCAATCATTCCACAATTTCTTCCGCAAAATATTCTCTTCTCTAGTAGCCATCTGATAAGCAAGTTGGCATCTATATATCTTCTGATTTTGCTTCTATAAATGTATATAAAAAACAATATAAGAACACTAAAAACACAATAGTCATAAATCCAAAAACAAAGGAGAAAAAGTACTTACAACTTTCAAGTCGACAAGACCTCCAGATATACCATTGTAGTTTTTCATACACATTAATGTAAAAAGGCCACAATCCTCATTTTCATGGCTTGTTTGCCATGTAAACTTAGGTTCATGCCATTCCAATTCTTCCAATTTTTTTTCACCATGTGGATGTGCATGCTTCTTCAGAAAGATACCAACAGCTCTAATCTGTAATTATAAATATATAAATTATAAAATTTAAAAGCATCTAAAAGTATAATTTTCACAAATTTAATTTAAAATTAGTTTACCAGCACTCTATCTATTCCATTTAAACTATCTCGACCAATATCAGTCCTGTTATTTATCCAATCTATTCTTGGACCAATACCATCAATGAAATTGAAAACCAGCAGAGTATGATGATTATCGAACGCAATGGGAATGATTAGCTGCAAAATAAATAACACATAATTTTCATAATAAGTATTACATTTACTAACTGAATAAAAAAACTATATAACAGATTAAAAGATCATATTATCTGACTAAAACATTTATATTCCTAACTTACAGAATTTTATAACTGACTTACATAATTTTATTCCTGGCTAAAACAATATTATTCCTGACTAAAACAATTTAATTCCTAACTGTAATATTTTTTCCTTGCTGACAGTTTAATTACTAACATACATAAATTATTTCCTGATTATAGTAATATAATTCCTCACTTTAAATAATATAAAATCTTACTAATAAAAGCTTGAATCATACTAGGTTTAGCTTATTGATAAATATATACTTGTATAATATATAAAGAAGAAATAAAGTTAAAAATTTACCAACTTGGCTTCGCATATGTTAAATGAAGGAAAACGCCTAACCCACTTGGTAATGCAGTCATAAATGTCCTCAACTCTATGCATATTCAATCTAGAATCCATCTCCATTTGTAACAATTCCTCTTTAAACTTATTATACTCCACTGGGTTTTTCAAAGTTTGCAAAATTGCCTCCTTTTCCCTTATCTTAGCAACTTCTTTTCTGTAAACTGCCCTTTTTTCTAAGTATATCCAGGAAACATTCTACAAAACAAAAAAATAGATTAAATACAGAATATTATAAATAAAATTGGTTTCTGAATGAAGTAAAGAAAGGTAAATAAAACTTACAGCAACTTCAGTTTGAAAAACAAATCTTTTATACTGAAAAAATCCTCTGTCTTTGTCAGTTATTTTACACTCTTCAATGTTGAGCACAGTAGCCCAAGTATCATGAATAGCAGAATTAACCCACTCAGACGGACGAAGGGAACAGAACTCCTCCTTTACCAAAATAAGATCACTCTGGTCAGGATCTTCAGTGGGAAACTGACAGATGACAGTACCTGTATCCTTTACGTAAAGACTGTTGTTACGCCTCTTAACTCCCTCATCTTCACCAGTAGGATCTAACTCAACCTCCTCAAAATAGTGCATAAAAAACAAGAAATCACACATGTATAATTCGTTGTCTGTCAATCTTTTTAGATACAATGGCTTGTTTGCTTGCAAATTCCTACACACAATTTTGTCTTTCATCTGAAGTGGAATTTTGTGAATAGGTGGTAGAACCCAATCTAAACCACCAGCTGCTGATACCAATCTCTTCTCCTGCCTTTGCTTTAATTCATGAATTCTCTTCTCCCTGTTTCCAGAATATTGTTCAGCTGGTATGATAGTTCCAGGAACATCTGCAGGACTAGGAATTTTATCAACATCAATTAAGTCAATGTGTGTATCATCAATACTAGGAGGAGAAGGAGTTTTATCCTTCTGAATATTGTCACCAGTAGCAACAGTAGGAGAGTCCAAAGGAATAGAAACAACGGGAATTGGCTGAGGTATAGATTCAACAGCAACAGTTTTATTCCTCAGCAATTCTACAACAGCACATGCATCCCTAGGCTGAGGTTGGTCTTCCTACGACAAAAAAAAATATATTTATCAAACAAAAGTTTTCTCAACCATGACAATAATAATCTATATTACGTAATATAAATCATAATAAAATTAATTTATTTCCTGAATAACACAAACTATTTCCTGACTATGACAAGATAATTCCTGACCAAGGTCAGTTTATTCCTGAATAATACAATCTAAATCCTGACTTCCACAAAATTATTCCTGACTAACACAATTTAATTCATAACTACCACAGGTGTATTACTGACTAACACAATCTAATTTGATAACCGTGACTTGTTTATTCCTGATGAACTCAATTTAATTCATGTTTCACGCAACACAATTCCTGAAGACAACAACTTTATTCCTGACGGACACAATCAAATTCCTAACATAAATAATGTAATTCCTGATATAAGTAATTTAATTACTGAAAAGGACAATTGTATTCCTCACTTAAACAATCATATTCTAATTCAATCAGTATTTCTTAAAAAAAATATATAATTTTTCACATAAACCATTACCTGTTGACCTTCATAAATAGCTAAAGCAAGTTCCACTGTAGCTTTAGACTGAATACCATCATCAGATTTAGAAAAAACCTGAAAGCATATGAATAATACAAATAAAAATAAATACAATAATATAGAATAATAAACACATATATTTATATAAAATATGTTAGTTAAATACAATAACTATTAAAATAAATTATTGAGTTAAAATACAAATATTACACCTTAGATGTGCTGTCGTCTTCTTTGTTTTCATCATTTTCTTTTTCAGAAGTTTCTTGAACTTCTTCTTTTTCAGTAACATGTGCATTGTGTTCTTGGAATACTGGTGTATCTTGAGAAGTAGGAGGAGTAGGAGTAATTAAATTACTTCTAGGCATAGAAGTATCTCCCTTGATAAAACTCCTCCCTTCTTGCACAAGCCTAGCCTGATTTTCATTCAAAGCAGATGTGGAACTAAATAGACCTTCATTACTAACTGAATGCACCTCTTTTTCTGATGGTGTTGTGCCTTCAGCGAATTCGGGTTCTGCGGTTGTGACTTCAACATCACTTCCTTGAACATTATTCAAACCAAGATCTTCTGCTTCTTTTTCTGGTTCCATAATTCCTTGGTTTGTATCCTCTAAATTCTGCTCTGCATCTTCAATTAGATCTTCTTGCAAACCAAGATCAGAAATAACATCATTCACCTATACAAAATAAAGAATAATATCAGATATTATATGATTTTAATAAGTAAAAAAAATTGATAATAAATATAATCAAACTTACAATTGCATGAGACTTAAGTTTTGTTTTATTAAACTGATCCAAATCAGTAGCTAAAGTTTTAGTGTGCATTGCAGCTTCAACTATTGCATCAATTTTTGCTAAAAATTCAGGATTTGAATACAAATCATCCTCTCCTTGAGATTGAGATTCTTGTGAATATGATTTTGCTTCATCCTTCAAATCAATAGCAAAGTCTATTTGGTTCTCACATACAATCTTCAAGTCTCGACCGAATTTCATCATTTTCTTCTTTACAGGCTAATCAACAAATTAAAAAAAAAAAAAAAAAAGTAAAATGTAAGAAAGGAACATAATTGTTATTCCTGACAAATAGTTTCTTATTAGTAAAATGTAAGAAAATAACATAATTCTTATTGCTGAAAATAGTAATCTAATTTCTGAGAGTGTTTATCTTATTCCTGACTAATAGTTTTTTATTCCTGATTAACGACGTCATTTCTGATGAAAGGAATTTAAATCTTGACAAACAGATACAAATCAAAATAAAATAATAGATTTAACTATAATATTATAATAATGCTAATTTCTTATAGAAAGTATATAATTTCTGATAATATGGTAGAAAATCCTGACTATAATAATGTATTTCCCAATTTACAACAATGTAAATAAATCAAAAATAACCTTAATATATTAATTTCATTTCCTAACCAAATTTACCATATTAATAAATTAACTTATTACTGACTAATAGTTCTTTAGTGCTGACAAAAACAACATAATTTCTGATGAAAAGAATTTAAATCTTAACAATCATATACTATAATCAAAATAAAATATTAGAAAATGCTAATTTCTGATACTTAGTACATAATACCTAATAATATAATGTCAAATACTGACAATTGTAACATATTATCAAATCAACAACTTTCATATAATAATTTAATTTCCTATTAAAATTTACCATATTCCTGACTAACAAATTATTAATCCTGATAAAAATAGTCTAAAATAATAAAACATCTAAAAATATAATAAAAACATGGCAGTTTAAACTTACGTCGATATCCATATTATCAATTTCAGCATCAGTAGGAAACTCTTTAGGAATCTTGTACATTACATATCTAGCTTTGTCATCTATATCCGATCCTTCAATTCAAAGCTAGTTGATTGTACAACCTGATCTTCCTTCTTTTTTTCCTTTTTTTGATCCAAATATTCATCTTCATCACTGTCTTCAATCTTAAACTCAATACTGTCAAGCATTAAAGTTTTTAGAAGAGCCTGTTCAGATTTGCCAGCATATTGTTTTGGTGAAGCAGCAGGGTACAGTCTGACAGTACCATAATCCATATTTTCAGCAACAGACTTAATCCTCTTGTTCAAACTTTCACAGGTCCAGTTCGAAATAAACGGCTTGCGTTGTAAACTTGTCCCAAACTCAAACTTTTGTATAAATGCAATTACAAAAGCAACTAGACAGCCATTTACTTGTTTAGATTTTGTCTTCAACTCCTTCCCTTCCTTTATTTTCGAAACAAAGGCTTGAAAATCTGTTATTGACGAACATAAGAAGTCCATAACATAACCAGCCCAGTTGAAAGCCTTAATGAAACGCACATCTTCTAAAGACTTGATGATATTAAAATTAGGAGACTTATCAGCAATTGGAGCCAAAAATGTAGACACAGCAAACATAACAAACAACTTTTTAAAATCAGCACCACCATCTCTATAACTCTCAAACATCGTCTTATAAGTAATAATATTGACATATGTCTTCTTCTTCTTCCTACCCTGAACAACTTTTTCTTCTGTTTTCCTCTTCTTTTGATTCTGTCCTTCAGATTCTTTTCCCTGTTCAGAGTCATCCTCTAAATCCAAACCCAAAAACCTCCTCCACTCTATCTTCAAATATTCATCAGGATTGATTGATTTCTTCATTTTAGAAATCTCTTTCACAGGTATATCAGTAAAAGGAATACCCAACACATCAGCAATATCAGAACTATCAATATGAATTGCATGTTCCTTTTTACCAACAATAACATTTCTAGCATGAGGATTAAAATGAGTTACTAGATAGTTGTACAACCGATGACTGATATTATCCTGCAATTTCATTTGAAGCAATCCACCAAAACCAATGTCTATAACATCTTTCTTTTGCGCATCACTAAAATCTTCCATAATTGTACAAAGATAACCAGGACCAGATTTAGCACCAATTTCAAGGTCTAGAATATCATCTTCAGTAAGAGCACTAAAAAATAAAAAACATGAATAAGACACACATATTCCTGTAAAATATTATGTTATTTTCTTAGCATAATTATCTTTTAAAACACTTAATTCTTGACTTTTATAAAATATATAATTACTGTATGTAATACTAATATTAAAATTCCTGACTCTAATTATCTATTTCCTGACTAATATTAACTTAAACCTAACTGCGTATTATTATGTGAATATCATTATCCTAAAACTGACAATAACTATCTAATTCCTGACTGATATATGTAAATTCCTGAGTGTTATAAATTTTAAAACATTAAATTACTCTATATAAATACTAATATTACGATTCCTGAGCATAATTATCTATTTTCTGACTAATATTATCTTAAAACTGACTATCCATATCTATTTGCTGTCAAACACTATCTACTTCCGGTCTAATATAACCTAATTGCTGAGTAATGTTATAAATCTTAAAACATTTAATTACTCTATTTAAATATTAACATTATTATTCCTGACTATTATTATCTATATTCTGACTACTCTTATCTTAAAACTGACTAACTAATAATACATATGAATATTTTTATCCTACAACTGACAATCCATATCTATTTTCAGACACTAATTATCTAATTCCTGACTAATATATGATAATTACTGACGAATGTTATAAATCTTAAAACATTTAATTACTCTATTTAAATATTGATATTATTATACCTGAGTAATATTATCTATTTTCCGACAAATATTATCTAAAACCTGACGACTTATAATATATGTAAATATTAATATTTTTAAACTGACTATCCATATCTATTTTCGGACAAAAACTATCTAACTCCTGACTAACATAATGTAATTCCTGGGTATAATAAATTTTGTTGCAATTAATTACTGCATATTATATTTTGGTATAACAACTCCTGACTATTATAATCTTTTTCCTAACTAAATTCATCTTAAACCTCACTGAGTCAATTTTATTTCTGAATAATATATCATAATACCTGATCTATTAAATCTAATTCCTGATATGCTAATTCCTGAGTATGATAAATTTGAATACAGACAACACCAACTTAATTTCTGATAAAAAACATCTAAATACTGAAAAACATATACTATTAGCGAAATAAAATAATACAATTAAAGATAATATAATAAAACAAAATAACAAAATCCTACACAAAAATAACATCAAAAATAACAAAATCCTACACAAGAATATTCAAAGTAAAAACAACAATTTACAATTCATCGAACACCTGGCGGGCATCTGAATATACAAAACAATATTTTTCCGTATTTAAAAGAATTTATTTCGAATATCACACCTCATAGGTCGACTTCTTTTAGAACCTTGTTTAGGACCACGCTTCTTAGAATGCTGTGAATCATCCCTACAAAAAAAAAACAAGAATTAAAAAAACAAATTACTGACAATTTTTTTAAAAAAAAACGAATAAGCAAAATAATAACAAAAAAATTAATTAACCTTTCTGGCATTTCAACTATCTTCGGAGGCTGTTTTGATGATCGTTTAGTTCCTTTCATATACACTTTTAAAGGAGAATCATCAGTAGGAGGAAGGCCAGCCATTAATGTAGGTGAGGAAGACGAAAATGTAGTACAGGCAAGTAAAATATAAGCTATAAAATGAAAATTAAGTATATGCAAGTTGAATATAAGCTAGAAAATGAAGAAGTGATGCGAAATTTTAGGGAAAATGTAGTTGAGTTGAGAGTAATGGAGTGTAACTGCAGAAAACGTGTGGAAGAAGAACGAGGAGGAAGACGGAACATTGGAGGACGTTTTTTTGTAAAAAAAAAAAAAAAACAAAAAAACAAAAATTCAAAAAATGATTGAAATTAATAGTCGGGCCGCGCGCCGTCAGAACTATTAAAATACGGGCCGCGCGCAGGCCTGTTAGTAGAACGGACTTACATGAGTCCGTTCTACACACTATTCTCCATATGTATGCATATTTGAGTATTTTATGTTACACATGGATGACCCCACACTTAGCTCAGAAGCTATACTGGTATAGTGCATCCAAAAATAAAGAATGCCAGGAATAAATTCTTACCACTTAGAGTCAAACCTAAACTAATGTGCTGTTATGGGCCCCACAAATCTAAGAGATACAATGACATTATAATGAAAATGATCATAGGGTTTTCTTTATCATGCACAAGGTACGAATTGAATAACCCCTCAAAAAAAAAAAAAAATAGGTACTACTTGAATAACATAAATCAATAAATCATAAATGTCATTGTCATGTAATAATCATTATATTAAAAATAAAAGTGTAATAAATTTATCATTTACTACGTTAGATTCCGTGACATGCTCGGCAATTTAGAATTATATATAGTTATACATTTTTTATTAATAATAATGAGGGTCTGTTCTCATTAACTAAACACAGCTGAACTGAACTCAGCTGAACTGTACGGAACTGAACTGAAATGAATATTTTATAAGAAAAGGAAATTAGGACCTGAACTAAACTGAACTGAATTGAGCAGAAATGAATTGAACTGAACAGAACTCGGCTGAACTGAATATACTCGTAAGAAACCAGACCCTAAGTTTGACTGAACTGAGATGAAATGAACTGAACTCAGCTGAACTGAACTGAATTGAATTGAACTGAACTAAACTCGGCGCTGATTGAGCTGTACTGAACTGAATTGAATTGAACTGAACTGAACTGAACTCAGCTGAACTGTACTGAACTGAACTTAAATTAATATTTTAGAAAAGAAGGAAATTAGGAGCTGAACTGAACTGAATTGAGCTTAACTAAACTGAACTGAACTGGACTGAACTCAACTGAACTGAACTTAACTGAACCGAACTTTACTGAAGTGAATTTCAACGTAAGAGAAGATACCCTAAGTTTATAATATTACTTTAGTCAAGTACCAATAAAAGTATATGATAAGGGTACGTTATTTTGGTAATTGCATTTTTAAATTGTAGCTTCTAACACACAATTTTAAAACTAAGAGTTGGCAAAAAATTTGATCAATAAATTATTTTTTTAACTGATTTATTGATATCCCATTTTATTTAAGAAACATTTTTGAAATCTGTTTATTAACAATGTCGTAATTACTATGTACTTATATGGAATATGTGTAAACAATAATTACATTTTAGTAAGTGATTTGTTTCCTAACTTAATAGATTTATTTTAGTGAAAACAAGAATTAAAATTAAATCTATGCATAATATATCTCATTCAGTTTTAGGTTGCATAAGTTCTTGTTTAAATGGTGCAGATACATTCCATGCAACAATATCTGGAGTCACGAATTGCATAAGTTCTTGTTTAAATGTTGTCATCATAAATCACATTCATATGCACAAAATAACAAATATATCTTTCTATATTATCAATTGATCTATTCTTTCAGCACCTTTATATAATATAAGGCCGTTAATTAGTCAAAACGTTACACTAAATATTTTTTGTCAATTAAAAACTTTAATTTATACCATAACAGTTACCACTGCCATTAGTCCTATGCCATATTTTTGATAATGCTTTGTTTTAATTTAAACCAAGTGACTGAGTTGGGATGGCACTGATGAAAATAAAATTGCATGATCCTTACAATTAGTTTTTTTCTTACTAAATATTTTATTTTTTGAAGCGAAAAAACACTAAAATATCTGTATTAACCCTCACACCCACATTTTTTTTAAAAAAACACAATTAAATTAGATACTCAAAACAACAACACACTACATATTAATTATAAACTAAAATAGAGCATATTACAACCCGGTTAGTTACTTCTTAATTATCCCCACACCGGAAGTACAAAACACTGATTATCAAGCTAGTAGTTTTTTTCCTAATAATTTTTAACTAAATCATATGTAATTTCAAACCATCAACATACTACTACTAAATACTAGTACTATTACCACTTATCCAACAACATAGACAAACATTGTCAATTTGTCAACTTCCCACCTAGGATCAACACGCGGCTTTAGGAAACACACAACATTTGAGGAAGAACCCTATCTTCCACCAAAACCCATACTTTCGTCCCTTCACCTTTTCCACTCCAGAAGCCTCCAAACGGAACAGCTCTTCTAGAGTAACTACAGCCGAACCTTCATCATCACACTCCGCCAGCATCATCTCGGCTTCGCACACCTCCTCGATCTCCGAACCGGCCCTGGTATGTACTGGTGTCCTATTATCTTCAACCAAGCCTAGAGACGAGTACAAGTCAGTAGATAGAACAGGAAACGAGAAGCTGTCTTCTCTTGTCACACCGATGATATCTTTTACCTTGTTATCCACGAACCCGGGTAATTTGACAGTTTTACCTTGGTCAGCATCCACCATAGCTTGCACCAAAATGCTGTCGAAGTCCGTTGGATTTGGGCCCCACATCGGACCACACCTACATTTTTCGACCAACGGGTCAAACAAGCCTATGAAGGGCACCTTCAGTCGATCTCCGTTGTTGATCTTAAGTTTTTCTTCATTAATACCTTCAAACTCGGAAATTCTATACTCTCCGATAGCCAATTTTTCAGGCGGTGGTCTATTTTTGGGTCGGAGGATATTAATTTTCATAGTTGTTAAGAGGAAAGTTGATGAAAGTTTATGTGAGGAAATGGTAGAAAGCAAGTAGTAGCTCTTCTTTTTTTTCTTGTTGAAGAAGAGAATAGGCATTGATGGTGAATAAATAAGCGTTTAACTGAAAGAATATGTATTTCATTATCCATTAAAAAAAAAATTAATAAAATATTGAGATGCATTAAATTAATGATGGAAAGTAGTTGGTTAGGTATTTTACATTTGTACACAGTGCCAAATCAATTTCTCTTCCAAAGTTTCCTCTACAGATTAATTTGGGAGCAAAAACAGATTAGTACGTAGGCTCACCTTCATTAGGACTAAATATCAGATGGTGGATGGCTTCACCAATTATGCACACTCAACTCACTCTTCTAAGTACTGTGCTATTAGGGTATTTTTATACTTGATAAACTTAGGGCATGTTCTCATTGACTGAACTTAGCTGAACCAAACTCAACTGAACTAAACTCAGTTAAACTGACCTTAACTTAATAGAATATTTTATATTAGAAGTAACTAGTGGTTGAACTGAATTGAACGGAACTGACTTGAATATATTATAAGAGAAAGAAATTGGAAGGGTTTGATGAAGAAAACTGAACTGAAATGTAATGAACTTAATCTCAACGTACGAAAATATGGTCTTATATAAAAATTTAAACTATCCGAAGTTGTTCAAAAAAATATTCACTTTACTACTCAAAGTAATTGGTATTATACTATATATTAAACTATGTACAAATATAATTTTCATGACAACTACTTTGACCATAGGTAACTAAGTACACATAAGTCAATCAATCTATCCCTATAATTAATTTTGCTACTTCCATACTAACATATACTTGTACGAAGTAACTTCCAACTCCTGCACATTTGTAAACAATTATCCCTCAATTAACAATTTACTTAAAACAAAAGATATCCAATTTATTTAAAGGATCTACATTTAATGTCGATTAATCGACGATTCCATTTAATAAATTAAACATATGTCTTATTAAGACATATTTAGCCCTTAAGGACTTAATCACCTAATGGCCTCTTTACTTACGTTGAAATTGTTTCATTTCAGTGCAGTTCAGTTCAGCTATGTTCAATTAGGAGGAATGGAGTTCAATCTCATTCAAATCATCTTAGTACCATTCAATTCAGTTCAGTTTAGTTCAGATCCTCTAATTGTCTTACGCAAATAATTAATACAGTTTAGTTTAGTGCAGTCCAAACCAAGTGAGTTTAGTTCTTCAGCGCATTTTGGTTCATTTCAATTCAATTCAGCTCCGTCAGTTCAGTTCGGTTCAGATCATTTCAGTACCTTTTAGTTCAGTTCAATTCAGCTGAGTACAGTCAACGAGAACAGACCTTGCATAGGGGGTTTAAGGTGCACTTTACTCATCTACACACGATACGGGGTCGGAATGTTGCTACATCTTATGTTTAAATGCCTCTTGTTCTAATTTGTCGTTACCTGGTTTGTCTTGTATATTATTTTCTCGTTCTTTGGGTTTGTTTTTTCCTTTTTTTTAAAGAATTCAATTACAGCTAAAATCTTTTTTACGAAAATGTTCTTTTTTAAACATGATGATAACAAAGATAATAAATTTACAATAGAAATAGTTTATACGTTGTATAATTTTTCCCCTCAAACATATAGTCACATAATTCCCCCAAATTTTTACAGCTAGCATAACTTGTTTCCAGTTAGTATGTACAAAGTATATTTTTATATCATTAATTAAATATTGTTTAAACATAGTAATTAGAATAATGTACAGTACAGTAGTGTTTATTTATTGATTTTTTTATAACTGCTTATTATTAGGTTTTTAAATAGTACCTAAATGAATTTCAACTTTTACCTTTTTTCCCAAAATAAAAAAAAAATCCCATTGAATTCACGGGATCTACACTGGTTGGGTTAATTACTTAACAACATTAAGCGTCCATTACTCTTATTTACATTGCTATATTAAGGATTTTGTTCCGTTTTACTAAGATGATGCCATTACATATTTTGAAAGATAGCTCATGACTTGGCGAGGGAGTAAAGACACTGCTGGCTTTAGTGAAAATTAAATAAATCTGATTGTAGGTAGGTTTGAGTTTAATAAGCAAAAATCAGAATATATGCTACGAGTAGTTACTATTTCCACTATCTCATAGGTGATGTATGACAGTAGCATCACTGTACACTTCTTTTATTCTTTTACAAGTTGTTCAGCTAAGTGTAGATGCACTATTTCTTCTAAATTAAATACTATTTTATCACAATGCGTCTGTTGTTAGTAAATAACAATAACCTGTACTTTTATGAGATCATCATAACTTTACAAATCTGTAATTCCATTTACAGTAGTTCATTTAGGGTTTTCGCAAACTATTATTGTAAGTTTATGAATTAATACTATAATTTTATCTTAATTAAAACAAACTATCACCATTCCTTCCAATAAATATTTGTATCAACATATTTGAAATTAATGTAAATACTAATTTATAAATATGATCTGTATGCATAGTTTAGCTTAGGACATGTTCCCATTTACTGAACTCAGCTGAACTGAACTAAAATGAACTGAACTGAACTGAACTCGGCTGAGCTAAAATGAACTGAACTGAAATTAATATATTATAAGCGACGGAATTAGGAGCTGAACTGAATTGAACTGAACTTAAATTAGCTTAATTGAGCTGAACTAAACTAAACTGAACTAAAATGAACTAAACTGAACTAAAATAAACTAAACTGAACTACATTTCAACGTAAGAGAAGAGACCGTAGTGTATTGTTTAAGATTAATTACTATTGCATTACACCCACTAGTATGGTCTACGAATAAATATGATTTAGTACTTGTTTGGTGACAAACAGTGATTTATTAAATGCACAATCTTCTTTTATTATTTAAGGCAACCAAACTTATTTGAGATATATGTATATAAATTAATATTTTATACTGTTGTTCATATTTTGATGCTTGCTTATGTCAACATAATAATACATTAGTATTTGTTTATAATAAAAAATAAACAGCATCGTATAAATAAAACCCGGAAGTCACCAATAATGACCCTTTCATACAAATGGTTGCTTCTTCAAATATCTAATACAGAGTATATTTAAATATGCACATAGATTGAGTCAATATATTTGGAGCTACTTAGGGCGTGTTCGGCACTAGCTTTTGAGTAGCTTTTAGGTAGCTTTTAGTGGTTTGACTTATTCAAACCACTACATAGAAAAAATTATGAGTGTTTGGGAATATAGTGGTGGGGGTAGAGTTTAGTGGTTGAAGTAGCTTTTGTGAAAAGTTAACATTATTAACTTTTGTGAAAAGCTAGGTAGCTATTGAATTTTCTTTTATTTTTTGTAGAATTTTACAGTTCACAGCTAGTTTACCAAACACTCATACTAAATTATTTATTTTAACAGCTAACAGCTAGTTGATAGCTAACAACTACATATACAGCTAACAGCCACCAGCACAGCTAACAGCTACCTCTACAGCTACATTTTGCCGAACACGCCCTTAGAAAAAACAACAGACCACTCCTCATCTTATTGGTTGTAATCTAAGGTCTTCTATTGTTAAATTACAATGTCAACCTTATTTTGAAACATAAGTAAATCAAAATTTTAAATAATTAAATATAAATATATATTTTTGGTATTTTCAATTTATTAAGGAATATATATCAATAATCTATTAATCAACACGAATAAAAAAAATTAGGGTTTTTCTACATTATAACCCTCTAACTTTCCGTTTTCTACGATGTGCCCCGGCCCCCCTTTTTGAGAAATCTACACTGTAACCTTAAAATACATCAAGCTTCTATACGGTAACCTTGCCGTTATCTTGTCGTTAACAAATCCGTTAGTGGGGCCTACTCACCATTTTATAATATTTTTTTTTATCAATTTGCGTGTTGAAAATGGTTCCGTTAAAGGTTTTGGGGGGTATTATTGTCCTAAAGGATCCAAACTGAGCTCCGATTTAGCAAAATAATAACATAAATGCCTCATTTTGCATATAAAAAATGTCTCGATTTGCGTGTTTACATTTATAATATGCAAAACAAGACATTTGCGTTATTTTTTTGTGAAATCTGAGCTCAATTTGGACCCTTTAGGGCCAAAATACCCCCCAAATCCTTTAACGGAACCATTTCTAACATGCAAATCGATAAAAAAAATATAACTAACGGAATTTGTTAACGGCAAGATAACAGCAAGGTTACAGTGTAGAAGCTAAATGTATTTCAAGGTTACAGTGTAGATTTCTCAAAAAGGGAGGGCACATCGTAGAAAACGGAAAGTTGGAGGGTTATAATGTATAAAAATTTATAAATAATTTAGTGAATTGAATGGAAAGGGGACACATGTCTTTATTACTTCTGCATGTAAGCCCTTTTTTTAAGTTGTATCCGTAGCTTTTTTACATAGTCTGCCTATAAAAAGTAGATTGCCTGATTTGATTAAGACTTTTTTTTAGATCTTCTGCTCAGGGGTGGTAATACGGGTCTCACAGTCTATTAATACTTTCACTTGGACAGGAGGACCCTATCGCTCTTTGCCACGTCGTCTTTTTGTTGGATACCTAATTGATATCTGGAGTACGTTCATTAAAACTACTACTTGTAGTAGTGCAATAGTGTAGTTAATATACTGTCCAAAACAAGGCAGATTATATAAATAATACTCATTAAAGTAAAAAAAATTGTAGTGTCCTTACACGGTGAATAGGTGATCAACTGATCATCATGGCTTTTTTTGGTCATAAAAACTTATGACATTTACTTTTCCAAGAACAACATTAAAATTTGTTGAATTTGGCTTCTGTCAACTTGTTCAAAGTTTCAAACCTTCCCAAGTGGCACTCATAAATTTGGTAGTTGTGGATTTTATTCCCCCCGTTATTTCGCTCAATTGCTAATTAAGTAAATACGTTATATGTGTGCGTGTTGTCAAGCTTTGTTGTATTTTCCAAGAACAGTTGTACTAATTTGTGCATATTATGCCCTAATATGATACGGAGTAATAATTTAATTTAAATCTCGGAACCTAAGATATTCGTTCCCTAATTTGGTCCCTATTTACCCAAAGTGTCAAAACCAATAGAACACTCCAAATGACCTTTGTTTTACTTGATATGAAATCGACGAAAATGTGGGGAGAACAACATACGGAATACTATAAAAGTATAACTATAATTAAGACCACAACAAATCATCAATGTTAAGATGAACAATTACCCCTTTACTATTTTTTATAACAAAGTTATGATGAAAAAATATCCCTTTACAAATTATGCCAAGTAATATAACAAATATTTGAATGTCATACATAAAATATTTGTTGCAATTAATATAAATTTTAAAAACATTTACACTATGACTATTATAAATTAGCTTTAATTTGACCATTTTTTTTTACTTAAATGTAAAATATTAATATTAACAGTCACATTGTTAAAGTAGAAATTTCATGATTTCCAATAATGTGTCTTACACTAAGGGCATGTTTTTATTTACTTAATTTCAGTTCAATTCAGTTCAATTCATGTCTAATCAGTTCAATTAAGTTCAATTCAGCTCCAATCAGGTCAGTTAAGTTTAGTACAATTCAGCTCCTAATTTCCTTCTTTCATTGAATATTCATTTCAGCTCAATGCAGTTCAGTCTAGTTCACCTCATCTCCAATTACTTCACTTCAGTTCAGCTCAAGTCCAATTAGTTCAGTTCAGTTCAGTTCAACTGCAATTAGTTATGTTAAAATCATTGCAGCTCAATTCAGTAAATGTGAAGAGACGCTAAGTATATCGTTAATATGTTACATAATAGACTAATAACATTATGCAACATTTTAACTAGATACTTAGCTCCAATTGATTGTTTAAAAGCCAATATCAAGAAAATTATAGCGTCCTACATGACTATTAATTTTTCAGAATGTTCATATCCCAAAATAAAAAATAGAATAAAATATAATTTTGAAAACCAAAGAGTGCGTAAAATAGTAATAAATTAAATACGAGTATAGTAAAACGTGGGCTTAGATTGAATTTTACTACACCTCTTTGTATTTAGTTGACACATTTTGACTTTAGCACTATTCACACCTACCTTTGTCTGTGTATTGTGATTTTTATATAAAGACAAATATAGTCACGTGGGATCTTGCAAGATTCGTCACGTTATAAATTTATAGATATTACTAATTATTACTTGTATTATTAAAAACGTATCAATAGTACAGCTGTTTTGGGTGTTTTTGTCCCTCGGGAGAGTTACAACTCGAGGATTGGTCCGGAGAGCTTCTGTACCTGCAAAATCAACGGAGACACCGTTTGGGTGGTGCTCCGCCTCCAACGCTCAAGTTAGTAACTTGAAGGAGAGAAAAAGGTGCGGAAATTTAGGAGGGAATCTGCTAGAGTGTCTAGCTCAGTTGTCTCTATCAAAGGGACAGTTGTGTGTAATAAATGAAGGAACGTGCCCTCCAAAAGAGGGGAATCTCCCTATTTATAGGGTCATTGGGATTTGTGCCCCTGATTAGGTGACAGAACCCTAATCAGAGATGGGCTGCGCCGTATTGCGGCTTTCTCGGGATTTGGGCCTGAAGGCCGACATTCCCCCTGATATCTGGGAAGACACGTGTCACCCAGGGATTAGTCCATTTTGGTCCATTCCTGGGCTGACACGTGTCACCCTCTGATTGGGCCACGTGTGAGGGGTAAAATTACCCTAAACATTTGCCCCTCACAGATGTGACGTGGCACGCCACGTGGCATCTGTGACACATGTCACGCTACGAGTGGTGGTAATTTTACCGCCCATTTTTAACTTTTCAAATTCTGGGTAAATTACGGGAATACCCCTTCTTTTACCCCCCATATATAGGCGTTTTACCCCTCAGATTCTCATTTACGCTTCACAAATTTTCAAAGCAAACTTAGAGAATTTTCTTGAAAGAGAGATCAGAAGTCACCCGTCTGAGTCAGGCGCACTTTTCCGAAGAAACTCAGTCGCATCAACACAGGCGGACCCGTCTACCTTCAGATATCAAATCTAAAGGTACCGTCTCTGACTCTTTCAGCTCTTTTTCATTTTTCCGTTTGTATATATTCCTTGCAATAAATGGATTCATCACCAACACACACGGCACAACCTAGGGTAGAATCCAGCCGTTCACCAGGGACGGCTGAGTCTAGGACTGGTAGTGCCGTCTCAGGGTGTTGGGACCACCCTCATGCTTGGATTCCGACCATTTGCGCGTCTGTGCAGGACACAATGGCTCGGACAATGCAGACGGCATGAGATCCAGATTACAGAAGTGATGCCTCAGGCGGCCATACGCCTGAGAGGGAGGCGTCTGGCTCTGGACACCAGACGGCTCCAGAGAGATCCCCGCCTCGTGGCCCCCCAACTCCTCCAGATTCCTTTTTGGAGGAGTGTAACCAAAGTATGGAAGAGACCCACAACCAAGGCGGTGCGGAGGCCGTCTCAATTTCTTCGTCCTCATCTGGGGAGGAGACGGAAAGTAGTCTCAACGCCTCTTCTTCAGACAATATAGATGATCTTCCTCCCTTTGAGGATAGTGAAGAAGAAGAGAGGAAGACGTGGAAGGAGAAGGATGATCCATTTAAGATCCACGTCTCCTCAAAGGATATTGACCTTATGCAAAGAGGTCTTGATAAATTTCTGCAGGCTCACCCCATGGGAGACGGGTGGAAGATAAGGGTGCCTCCCCCAGACGGCACCATTTCCTGGGAAGACGATCAGCGCAACGCAGACGGCTATTTTGGCTGTTATGAGGCCACATTCAAGGCGGGGCTTCGCTTCCCTCTTCACCAGGCGGTGAAGGCAATTTTGAGAGGCTACGGCCTCGGCGTCTGGCAACTTACCCCCAATTCTTGGGCAAACATATTAGGGTATGTTGCCGCCTGTGAGTTTCAAGGGGTTCACCCCGGCTGGGAGGCATTTGCCAAAATGCACTATCTAAGTCGCAACCCAGGCGGGTATAGAGCGTGGTATACTCAGACCACGTTCCCCCAATATATGATGACCTTGGACAAGGTGTCCAAGTTCGACGGCTGGAAAAACAGGTTCTACCTGTGTACGGCTCCTACCAGGCGGGAGAATTCCGAACTCCGCCGGTACAATAAAAAGCCCGAGTTAATGGGGCGAAAATGCTGTCTGCCTCGTATCCCGGATGAGGATTACGACGCAATAATTGAGGCTGATCTCTTTGGCCTTGAAGACGCAACTCTGTCTACAGGCGAGACAATAAAGGTTCCAAAAAATTGGATCCCCAAGAGCGCCTGGTTCAGGGATGAATGCTTCCTAGCCGCCTGCGGGCTAGGGCACATGTTTGAGAGACGTATGCGCCTGACTTGCTTCCGTCTGTATTACTTTTGTATCGGAAGTTTATTTCTTGAAATTGTTCTAACTGTTTTCCCGTCTGATCTTTGCAGAAGACGCTTTGAACATGCTGCCAGAAGAGAAAACCACCAGGCGGTCCTCCGCTCAGATCCGCCGAGACTTGGCGGAGGCTCAGGCGAAGGAGCTCAGGGCCAAGGTAACCGCCTGACCTCATTTAAGCGTTTTTCTTTCAAAGCTTCCTTTCTTCGCCTGCTGACATTATGTTGTAATTTTTCAGGGAGGCATTATAGACAAATCGTTTGAGAAAAATCTCAAACGGGCAAGGGAGGAGACGCCCATCTCCAAAAAGTCCTCGAAAAAGGCCGCCTCCGTGACCACCCCCGTTGCCCCGTCTGGGAGGCAAATGAGGATTGGGGGGAGGAGTGAACAAGTGTCAGGCCCCTTTGGCCTTGATTTGGTTCAACGTCTTCCTACAACCGGGGGGATTTCCACGGCTGCGAGTGGCTCTCGCCACGCCGGCTCTGCAGGTAAGAATCCTTTTGAATCCCCGCCTAAGCTGGGATGGCCGTTGCGAGTGAAATCACACTCTCAGCAAACGTCATCCTCAGACGATCGAAACCAGATAGGCGCAGCTTTTGTAACTCAATCTGACGCTGATTATGGTACAGATCGGTCGCCTCGCTGGCCAGACGTCCAGCAGCATGCGCGGGCTATGCTGGAGGCTGTGGGCAAACGGGATAAGGATGGTATCCCGGGGATTGAGACGTTCAATCTGGAACGCATCCTGACCCTTCTGGCTGAGGTAACTTGGCCATTTTTTCTCTTTTTATTTTTATATCTGTTTTTGCCCTTTTTTCCGCCTGCATTCCTGAACTTGGCTACTTTCGCAGGCCATGCTGCGGGTAGACGGGCTCAAGCGTCCCTACACCCGCAAGCGGGATGAGGTAAGACGGGCCAATCAGTCTGCCACTACTGCCAATGACGTTGCTTTACACACATCTATAGTTAATGAACTTAAAACTAAAGCAACCGAAATGACGCAGGCGGCCAAGATCTCAGAGCTGGAGTCGCAGCTGCAGGCGGCCAACCAAAAGGCTGAGGCTGCAGAGGCGGCTCAGAAGCAGGCGGAGGCTGAACTTCCCAAGCTCAGGGAGGACCTCCAGAAGGCCCAGGAGAGCCTCCAGGCGCTCCAAAACGCCTCTTCAGAAAATGCTGATCTGAAGAGTAAGGTGGCCCGTCTGGAGGAGGCGGCAGCCAAGGCTCAGGAGAACTTCAAGGCCACCCTCGAGGCGGAACAAAACCGCCTGGTTGCTGAAATGTCCAGCGACCAGGATGCTATGATGAGGATCGCCTGGGAAGCGCTTTACCCTGGGAAGGAATACGGCGTCTGGGCTCTGGCTCACAAGTATGCTGACGAGGTCATCTACTTGAGAGAGAAGGGGCTGCCTGAGCCGGAATCCTTCATTGCCTGGGCTGAGACGGAGCATCCTGAGCCTGAGGCCGAAGCCGAAGCCAATGCTCCAGAGGTTGAGATCCTGGACGGAGGCGGGAAGGACCAAGAGGGGCCGTCTGCGGGGCCATAATTTCAGCGGCTGTGAGCCAAGTCTTGCTTTTTTATTTTTCTTCTGCGGCAGTATGCCAAAAAACTTATTTTCCGGCCTGTGTGCCGAGTATATTTGTATCTTTACCGGCTGAGGAGCCGTGTTGCCAAACAATTTCTTTTTTTCCGGACGGGGTCCGGGTAACAATTGATCCACTACAGCCGTTTGGCTGGGTGGAATATTAATGAATGCACCGACTGAGTCGGTTTTGATATTTTCTGCGCTTGTGTTTGCACTTCATTTTTTTTAATTTTTTGCCTAACTTATCAAAAGCATGCGGCTTCAATTTTTTAATTTCTTGCCTACTTATCAAAAGTATGCGGCTGTCCTTGCCCCTGGACGGCTGTGTGCTTGGTTTTAAGCCGGGTTGGCTGATGGACTTGGGGACGTCTGATGCTGCAAAGAGCATGAAACGTATGCAAGTCAAAGTCACAATAGTGATTGCCCCCAAGCCAAGTGCACAGCCGTACATATGCAGGCGTTTCCGCTTCTACCTAGTCGGTTTTGACCGCCTAGGTGAAGTTTACTAAGTCATTTGTACAACTCTTTTGCCCCAAATGAGAAACCGTCTGATGTCAATTGGCATCTGGTTCTCCAACCTTAAGATTTGCTTGGTCAGACGGCTATGGACGGCTGATTCAGCTGTCCAATTGTGGCCGCCTACATTGGTACGTAGAGTAAGCAGGTTGGCTTCTCTCTGCGACGATTGCACCCGGAGGGGTGTCGCCGGACGCCTTAGTCCATGTAGGGGCAGACGGTTTTATGGGAAATCAGCCGTCTGGCCATTGGCCAATTGTCTTGGTTTAGACCGGCTGTGTAGCCACTGAGCGTTTTTGTGCTCAGCTTAGTTATCTGGCCATTGGCCTCTTTGCCAATCAGGCATACATGCAACCCGTCTGTGTTTCAGACGGAAATAGAAACTTAAGAATGAAAACAAAAAGCCCTTTCTCATTAAAATACACTTCTTGCTTACAAAAAATTATTACACAAATCTCAGACGTAGTATCTTTTTAGATTATCTACGTTCCAAGTTCTAGGCAGGCGCCTGCCGTCTGGAGTTTCCAGGCGGTAGGTGCCGTCTCTTACTTCTTCATAGATCCGGTAGGGGCCTTCCCAATTAGGAGTCAGCTTTCCAAGCTCATTGGCCCTACCGGTTGCCTCCATTTTTCGTAACACAAGGTCGTCCACTTTCAAGGGACGCCTGTGTACTCTCTTGTTGTAGGCTCTTGTCATTCTCAGACGGTAAATCTCATGGCGTAAGGCGGCATTGCCCCTACGTTCTGGAAGTGAATCCAATGCTAGGCGCATTGCCTCCCAGTTTACCTCTTCATCATATAACATGACTCGGAGAGTAGGCTCATAGTGCTCAATAGGCAAGACGGCCTCAGCACCATAAACCATGAGAAATGGGGTTTCACCGGTTGCCCCCTTTGCAGTTGTTCGGATGGCCCATAGGACATGAATTAATTCCTCAGCCCATAAACCACCGGCTCTCTCAATTTTCTTCTTTATACCGTCTGAGATTAGCTTGTTGAAGGCTTCAACTTGGCCGTTTGCTTGGGGCCGGCCAACAGATGCAAAGTAACTTGAGACCCCCTGATCTCCCAACCAAGTTTTAAGCTGAGGCGTCTCAAACTGAGGCCCATTATCAAACACCATAGACATAGGAACCCCATAACGGGTGATGATGTTCTTCCAGATGAAGGAAATCACGTCTGAGGTTCTGATATTTTTTACCGCCTCAGCCTCTACCCACTTGGTGAAGTAATCCACAGCCACCAAGATGTAGCGCTTTCCGCCTGGTGCAGGCGTGTAAGGGCCCAAGATGTCCATGCCCCATTTGGCAAACGGGATTGGGCTGTGGATGGCCGTCAGATCAGTAGCCGGACGGTGAATAAGTTTGCCAAATTTCTGGCACTTGTCACATTTTCTCACCAATTCCTTGGCGTCTGCCTCTAAAGTGGGCCAAAAATAATGTCGTCTGGCTCTGACGGCTAGGGATTTGCCGCCTATATGGGAGGCGCAGAACCCCGAGTGCAAATCTTCAAGAACTTCCTTCCCCTTTTCTGGGGTTACACACTTCAAAAGAGGCTTAAGGAACCCCGCCTTGAAGAGCTCTCCATTTCTTAACTCGAAGTTTGCAGCTCGCTTTTTCAGGACGGCCGCCTCCTGTGGCGAATCAGGAAGTGTCCCGTCTGAGAGATAAGCCCGGATGCCATCCATCCAGGTAGAGCTTCGGTCTAGGACTCCAATGGGATCTTCATAGATGCTTCTTTTTTCAAGTACTTCCCAGAAGACTGACCGAGGCGTGTCATGGCAGGCGGAGGATGCAAGTTTAGACAAAGCATCCGCCTGGTTGTTATCTGACCTGGGTACCTGATTCAGATGGAATTCCTCAAGTAACCCAGCCTCATCTTTGACCGCCTGAAGATATTTGATCATAGCCGGGTGAGTTGCTTCAAATGTACCCTCATATTGGCTAACGACCAACTGTGAATCAGAGTAGGCGTCAATTTTTGTGGCCCCTGCCGCCTTACACATGCGGATCCCGGCTAGCAGGGCTTCATACTCCGCCTCATTGTTTGAGGCCTGAAACTTGAACCGTAGTGCATACTCATATCTGTCTCCCTCAGGAGACTCACAAATTATGCCTGCACCACAGCCGTTTTTGGTTGAACTCCCGTCTACATACACCTTCCAAACCTGATTGAGATTATCCGGAGCCACCGGACGAGTCATTTCCACAATGAAGTCGGCAAACGCCTGACCTTTCACTGCCTTTCTTGGTTCGTAAGTGATTTCAAGACTTTGCATTTCAATAGCCCATTTTAACATTCTGCCGGATGACTCCAAGGTAGACATTGGCCGTTTGAGCGGCTGGTCGGTGTAAATCACCACCGGATGAGCCAGAAAGTAAGGCTTCAGCTTTTTGAATGCCATGTACAAAGCAAGACCAAATTTTTCCACCACAGGGTACCGGAGTTCTGCATTTTTCAGAACATGACTAATGAAGTAAACTGGGAGTTGAACGCCGTCTCGCTCAGCAAGGAGAACGACACTGAGAGCATGATCTGAGACGGCTAAATACATATACAACGTCTCCCTAGGTAGAGGACTGACCAGCCTAGGCAGAGAGTGCAAGTGCTCTTTCAACTTTTGGAATGCCGTCTCAGCATCGTCTCCCCATTCGAACCTGGTCTTCTTCCTGATTGCTTGGAAGAAGTAGAGGCATTTGTCACCTGACCGGCTGAGGAACCTTCCCAAGGCGGCCAGGCAACCGGTTAGCCTCTAAACTTCCTTGACAGAACGGGGTGACTTCATGTCAATCACTGCCTGTATCTTTTCGGGGTTAGCCTCTATCCCCCTTTGATCAATCAGGAATCCGAGAAACTTCCCAAACTCAACACCAAAGACGCATTTCTTGGGGTTTAACATGACCTCATGCCGCCTGAGGGTGGTGAACGTTTCTCGGAGATCATCAAGGTGATCCGCCTGCTGCTTGGATTTGACTATCATGTCATCTATGTACGCCTCCACATTCCTCCCAATTTGATTAATGAAGACCGTATTAATCATCCGTTGGAAAGTGGCAAAATTTATTTTTGTTCCGAGACTGGACGGAACTCTTCATCGGATTCGGCTTCTCAATAGACAGCCGGTCCTTCACCTCCATGAAAATGGAGTTGCAGTCTTTGTTAAACTCGTACTTGGGGACGTACGGTTTAAACTCTTTCTTCTTCTTCTGAGACGGCTGGTCAGAATCACTAACCGCCCAGACTTCTTTTCTCTTCTTGCTCTCTTCTTTTTTGTTACCCGGCTGAGCAGACCGGATTTCCTTTTGCTTGTCAGACTTCTTGGCGTCTGACTGGCTACCAGGCGAGCAGAGGTCGGTAGCCTGGATGTAGCTCTCCGCCTCCCTCAGGGCCGCCTGTAGCGTAAATGCCCCTTTTCGGACAAGGTCGAACTTAAAGGCCGACCCGTCCTTCAGACCCTTGAAGAAGTCTGTGAAAGCTAACTCGTCAGACAGCCCCTGGATCTGTATTCTGACCAGGTTGAACCGCCTGACATATGAGCGTAGCCCTTCTCTCTCACCCTGCCTGACGGTGCTCAAATCAAGGCTCGTCTTTTTGGCAGGAATGTTCATAGAGAAGTTGGTAGCAAACAAGAAGGCTAGCCTCTTGAAGCTGTCAATAGAGCCGGCTGGCAAGTTGCCAAACCACTGCTGGGCAATGCCCTTCAGTGTAGCCGGGAAACATCGGCACCAAGTGGCATCGTCCCAACCTTGTAAACACATAAGGTTGGTGTATGCCATCAGGTGGTCTTCAGGGATGGTGGTACCATCATAGGCGCCCACCAGTACATTCTTAACCTTGGCCGGCTAAGCCGCCTCGGTTATATTGGCTGCAAAGGCAGACGGTTGCTCGCCTAGCCTCATTAGCCGAAGCTGCCAGTCCAGAGGCTGGGCAGGTGGATACGCCGCCTGAGCCCCAAAAGGAGGTGGCTGCATGAATTGAAGGCCGTATTGCCCATACTGCGCCTGAGGTGCGTATGGCATCGACCCGATCATCAGTTGAGGTTCGGTGCTGACGGATTTACCGCCTGTCCGACTCTCATGCAAGGACATAGAATTCCTTGGTGAAGCTTGTTTGAAGCTGTCTGGAAAGCTCGAGGTAGAGGCTGACTCAGACTGCTGCTGCCTCCTTCGATTAATGACTTCTCTTGCATCGAAGGTAGGCGTCTTCTTGCCCTCCGGCTGGGGTCGCCGAGGCATCAAAATCTTAGACCAGTCAAGTTTTGCGGCTGCCTTCTCCTTTGGGTGAGGAGTTGGCTGCCTGTCCTTGACTGGCTTCTTCTTCTTCCCATCATTGGGAGTCTTTTTAGCCGGCTGACTCTTGGTAGAGCCTGCCTTGTTTTGGTTGATCATGGCCTTGATCTCACCTTTGAAAGAGTTCATGAATTTCATGAGTTCATCTCGGGTGACTGGGGCCTGACCTTTGGCCTTCTGGGTTTCCCCTTCTGGCCTTCCAGATGGGCGCCTGCTTGGGCCCGCCTGGTCTTCATTTCGCTCCAGCTGATCCCTGGAACGAACAGACTTAGAGATGAGGGAGCCATCCTTAGATATGTAAGTCTCCACATCATCATCTTCATCTTCTTCCTCCTCCTCAGTGAATACCTCTGGCTGAGGCTGGGGTGGAGGCTGGGGGATTTCAAACCCCACCGGCTGAATAACCGGGTTGTCGTCCGGGGCACCCGTCTGAGTGCCCGGACGTAGAGAGGTAGAATTGAGAATCGGTACAGAATTTTCAACCATCCTGAGGTACTCTCCCCACAGACGGCGCCAAATGTTTTGGGTGTTTTTGTCCCTCGGGAGAGTTACAACTCGAGGATTGGTCCGGAGAGCTTCTGTACCTGCAAAATCAACGGAGACACCGTTTGGGTGGTGCTCCGCCTCCAACGCTCAAGTTAGTAACTTGAAGGAGAGAAAAAGGTGCGGAAATTTAGGAGGGAATCTGCTAGAGTGTCTAGCTCAGTTGTCTCTATCAAAGGGACAGTTGTGTGTAATAAATGAAGGAACGTGCCCTCCAAAAGAGGGGAATCTCCCTATTTATAGGGTCATTGGGATTTGTGCCCCTGATTAGGTGACAGAACCCTAATCAGAGATGGGCTGCGCCGTATTGCGGCTTTCTCGGGATTTGGGCCTGAAGGCCGACATTCCCCCTGATATCTGGGAAGACACGTGTCACCCAGGGATTAGTCCATTTTGGTCCATTCCTGGGCTGACACGTGTCACCCTCTGATTGGGCCACGTGTGAGGGGTAAAATTACCATAAACAACAGCGGGAATGTTTAGTTTTTTGTCTTTTCTTTTCATAATTAATTTAATTTAAAAGAAAAAACCTTAGTGCAGGTATGCAGGAATGGTTTGATAAAAATAAATAGGTAAAATTGTTGATACTAAAAAAATAATGCTGGTTTGCGGAATCAAACATTGCATTCAAATACACTATGCAATTGTAATGAAACAACTTAGATCTGAACAAGACCTGGTTATTGGGTGGGTTCGATCAGGGCCAGCCTACAAAATGTCAATTAAAATATATATTAAACAAAGACATTATTAATTACATATGAATACAAATTAATCTACATAATTATTTTTACATTATGTATTTTATTTTTCAACTAAATTGGAAAAACATGTAGGCTTTATATTAACTCTACTCAAATAAGCCCATGTCCATCAAAAGAACTATACTTCTTCTGTTCTTTTTTACTTGATCTGTTTCTTTTATCACGCTTGCCAATGCAAAACTTTAATTTTTATTACATTTAATTTTTCATAAGTAAAACTTGTAAAAGTTATGATATTACTTATCGATACGAATTCAAAAAGATCTCACATGATTATGTTTTTTGTTACATATTGTTCGCAAAAGACGGTCAAAGGAGCGGTGGTGAATAGTGTAAAAGTCAAAGCGGGTCAAGTAATAAAGAACGGTAAGTAAGTCCTAACCCTATTATCATTATGTTACCCTGTCCAATCACCGTACCACCTCTAATTTATTCAACCAATAAGTCATGAAATGATTAACTTAATAAATACGCTTAATATTTTGGTTGTTATTGAACAAGATAATTAGTTCCGTCCCCAACATAAAAAAATAAAAAAATAATTTACATAAAAACAAAAAGCCAAAAATGTACACTACGCCTAACAAGTTTAAAAGAAAATAAAGGAAATACATAATTTCCTACCAAATCACGCACCAACTTAGCTAGTCATGGAAGTAAAAGTTATAGTTAGTTATTCTGATAATTCATTTCATTTATAAATTAACCATTTTGGTGAGTTATCATATCCATTAGTATTTCAAAGTCTCCTTTTGTTATTATATTGTATCCAAATTTTAAATAATTACGGAATCCCAATTCTTAAACACGTGACAACTTTGTTTAATAAGAATCTTCATTCCGGGCTGACTCAACGGATAATAGAATTACCCGGTTCTTAGTCTTTAAATAATTTATACCTTAATAGTTGTCTCAATTACTGGCTTGTGTCTTCATTCAACGGATAATAGTTGTCTCAAATTGAATAGACCGAGCACGAGACTTTCTAATACGTGCTAGAGCTTTTCCAAGTACATTACCGGTCTTAGTGATCCTTCTAGTACGTTCAATATAAGAACGAGTCGACCATAATGCTCTGAGCCGCCTACCCGGAGGGGATGAGGACGAACCAGAAGCTATAGGGCTACATATTGATGGTAGAGATGCTTAACTTGAAGTGTTGTTTTCTTTATTTTGTAGACCCCAAACAGTTAAATTTTTATTGTTCTAATAATTGGTCATTGATATGTTAATGAGTCATTAAATTTTCTTCAAAATATTAATTATGATTTGATGCATTTCAACGAAATGATACAAAATCTCCAGCTATTACCGTCTTTACATCGTTAAAGCAACACATTTAAATAAAATGAGAAGAAGGATAAATTGGTACGTATAGGGATTACCAACAATATTATAGTTTACCGTACGTCTGTTACTTTTAGTAGAGCTTATTTTCTCTAAATGAAGTGCAAAATATAAGAGCACTCTCACTCATGATCAAAAATATGCCCATGAGGAGAATTTCAAGGTAAAAACCCAAAAACATGTATTCCACTCATGGGCAAAAAAATTAAATGCCCATGAGTACTGATACATTTACATAACAATTTCAGTATAATATAATCACTATTGTAACTATATAATGAATAAACACATTCATATGCTATAATGCAAGGTAGGCTCTCTTTTATATTATTTTAGTCCGGGTCTATTCTAGTCACGTTGATTGAAAATTGCCAAATTGGTCATGTATGGACCCAAAATTGGTATTGAACTAACTTAAGAAATCATACTTAAATTGGTAAGGTTTAATAATCGAATAAGGTTTAAAAATAAATTGGTATATGAGTATGTTGTGTAAAGTGGTCAACCACCACAATTTAACCCAATCTCACATCATTTAATACTACACCAACTGCTATGTTCATCAAGTTAAGTAATATATCGATTCACCGAGGTCTACATTTGAAAACGCTCGATATGTACAGACATCCATCCAAGCAACTTCCTCCACAACTCCAACATATTTTCCTGTCTTATAGTTCTTCAAAACCTGGAAGTAGCAACAATTGGCTGAAACGATTCGTGCATGTCCAAAAGGTACTATCAAACCCCTCTGAGTTTTAAATAAATTAGTAGTTCAAAATTCAATATATATTATTTTAACAAAAATAATCATCATTAGTAGATCTAGAAAAGGGAAACATAATGTTTGTATGTGGTTTCAATTCTCATATTATATTTTTTTAATAATAAATCCTATATTGTAGTGACTTATTATTGTTTATAATACCCATTTCCATGTTATTGCTATTGCATCCAGTGACATGTAATAATCCAAGATTAAAATCACGTAATTACAATTCAAATTTATGTTTACTGAATTAAGTTCATATATCTGCTGAACTTATTACTTAAAGTTAATTTGCATTATATTAGGGATATTATTTATAATAATATCCTTTTACATAAAATTTAATGTTTGTAGGACTGTTCTTGAATATGGTGACAATTATTATTATTATTATTTCATGTGTTACTAATTAAGTAGCATACATTACATCAGTTTTTTAGTAATTTTTTGTATCATATGACTTGATGTATATTTTTTACTATTAGGAGTATGGAAATTTCACCTAAATTGAACAATTTTAATAATTGATGCTGCTACTTAAACTAATAACGAGCAATTGATTTTCATACAAGTTAATTTGATTGGGTTTTATTCATTTTGGTAGTTACTTTACCCACAATGGACTACTCAAGACTACCTTGGTTTCAATTCATGGTAGCGCCACAAACAAGGATACGTCTGGTATGCTCTATACCTTTACAAGCAAAGATTTTGAGAATAATTTTTTTTTTTTTTTTTGATAAATGGTTGAACTTGTTTAAACTTCCTTACTAACTATAAACTTTTCCTATTGTAGTTTGTTCCTGAACGAGTTAGAGAAATGCTCAATTCACCTTCAGGGAAGTTTTATGTTATGTTGGGTAGCCGAGGTGCAGCTTATCCTCTCGTCATTAGGTTGCGGGAAAGTGGCCACCAGTGGAGATGTTTTATTGAGGATGGTTGGACCAATTTCCTCGATAGTAACGATTTCAAGTACGGAGATGTGGTGGAGTTGTTTTACTATGGAAGGCACTATTTCCGTGCTCTCGTCTATCGTAAAGGAAAGGAATTTAAAGGGGAAAACAAAGATGAAGGGGATTCTGCATCGGAGGATGAATTAAGCCAGATCGAGAAGGATCCACCAATATTCAATGCTACAATCACGGATCCATACATTAGGGCAGGAAGATTAGTAAGTACTATACGCTATATCATTGTTAAACTAATTATGTATGTTGAATAGTTAAAAATTATATTCATTATTTAAATTTGACAGTACGTTCCGGTCAACTTCGCAAGAGATTTTTTAAATGGCTTCCCGGAGTACTCACACGTGCAGTTGGTTGTAAAGTACAAAGTCTGGGACGCTTTGCTGAATATCACTTACGATCAGACGCACAATATCAAAAAATGCGTTATCAAAAGCGGTGTGAAGCAAATGATCTTCTGGGAAAACATTCATCCAGGGCAAAAGATGGTTGTAGAATTATATGGAGACGTTGTGCCCCCCCTTTTTTGCTTAAAATATGCTTAGGTTTTAATGGTATCTTGTGTTACACTTTAAGTTGCCACCTGTACCTTCATGTTCCTTGTTCCTTCTTGTTCTTGTTTCAGATCTTGATGTTTTAATGTTTTTAAATTCAACAGTAGTGGCCAAATCGTTGTATCCATGACTTTGAAATTCTCTATTTAATTTCGAATTTTAATTGATCATGAATTGTTGTTTGGTTTATTATATAGATAACTATCCATTATAGTAATATGCCTACCAATACATATAAACTAAACATAAATAAAATAGTAACATTATGCCAAAACCAAAGTCCATTAATTATACTACCCTAAAACAATCATCAGAGAAAATGATGGTGAATGCATGGTTTTAATAAACAAACTTTTATTTTAAATTAGAATGTGTATATACTAGTAACTTATGTAGCCTATAGTTGTGCAAAAATAAAGTAAAAGTAAAAGCGGATCAAGTAAAAAAAAACGGAGGAAGTAACAAGTGTATATATATATTATTAAAAATAAATGTATCTACTTAAAAAATAAACATAATTTTAAGTTAAAAATAAACGTATCTACTTAATTCAACAGTAGATACGTTTTTAAATATATAAGTAGATACGTTTTTTAAAATATAAGTAGATACGTTTTTTAATGTATAAGTAGATTACTTCCTCCGTTTTTTAATATATAAGTAGATACGTTTTTTAATATATAAGTAGATTACACTCAAAAGAGCTAATTGAATGAAATTAAAGTCAAACTCATGCATAGGAAATTGACATACAATTAAACCAACTTAGTTGATACCAAAAGTCAAATAATACACTTAACAAAAGCAAATTGAGTGAATTGAAAGTCAATTACACTCAAAAGAGCTCATCATAGGAAATTGACATACAATTAAACCAACTTAGTTAATACCAAAAGTCAAATAATACACTTAACAAAAGCAAATTGAGTCAATTGAGAGTCAATTACACTCAAAAGAGCTAATTGAATGAAATTAAAGTCAAACTCATGCAAACAAAGTTTTGAGTAAAATGTAAGTCAAATGCCTTCGACAAATAAAACTAATTGAGTCAAATACAAAACAAACACTTTATTAGAATAAAGTGACAGTCAATTACATTTAACAATATATATTAAAGTCATACGAAAGTCAAACACATTCCAAACAAAACAAACCTATTTGAATCAAATGAAAGACAAATACACTTAACAAAAGCAAATTGAGTCAAATGAAAGTCAATTCCACTCAAAAGAGCTAATTGAATGAAATAATGAAAGTCAAAGTCATGCAAACAAAGTTTTGAATAAAGTGAAAATCAAATGCCTTCGACAAAACTAATTGAGTCAAATACAAAACAAATTAAACACTTTATTAGAATAAAGTGAAAGTCAATTACATTTAACAATATCTAATAAAGTCACACGAAAGTCAAACAAATTCCAAACAACGTAACACAAACCTATTTGAATCAAATGAAAGTCAAATACACTTAACAAAAGCAATTTGAGTCAAATGAAAGTCAACTACACTCAACAGGGCTAATTGAACCAAAAGAAAGTCAAATTCATGCAAACAATAAGCTTTTGATCTTCTTCAGGAGACCAACACCCTTTATTAATATTTTCATTATAATTCTTCTTTTTCTTCTTATATTTTTTTAATTTTTACAGCTTATTGTAGATGAGTTTTTTGTGATCTTTTTTATAATTACCATACTAAAGTTTTTTTAAGACGTATTGTTAATGTGTTTACAAAAGGGGGGGACCTCAGCTCTTATTTATAGCATTAAAAAGGTTGAGTAATCTATACACCACATAAAAAATAATAAATAAATAAATAAAAATATAAAAAATAAAAAATAATTACATCAATGAGTGATAAGATTATTCGAGAAAATGATGATGAATGTGAATGTGTAAGTTTTAACCAATTAGTACATACACTGCTTAAGCTTACTATAAATTCATTTTTTGCACCAAATAAAATCACCGGTCAAAGACTGTCCCAATGGCACGTGGTGCTACACATTATATTCCCTCTCCCCAACAAACATCATGAGTTCGAATCCAGCTAAACCCCATAATATTTTTTTTTTTTTTTTTTTGCGCATTCAAATATACTTAGATTTTTTTTAATAAGATTTTTAATATATTATTTTAAATTCCGTTGTTTTGAAAATTAAAATTAAAATGACAGAAAAAAAAATTTATTACTAAGTCGTTCACACTGTCTAAGTTTACTATAAATAAATCTTATGTGACAAATAAACACACGGTCAAAGACTGTCCCAATGGCACATGCTACTACGCATTATATTCCCTCTCCCCAACAAACATCACGAGTTCGAATCCTGCTAAACCCCATAATATTTTTTATTTATTTTTGTTGCGCATTCAAATATACTCAGATTTTTTTTTAATAAGATTTTTAATATATTATTTTAAATTCCGTTGTTTTGAAAATTAAAATTAAAATGACAGAAAAAAAAAAATTATTACTAAGTCGTTCACACTGTCTAAGTTTACTATAAATAAATATATTGTGACAAATAATAACACGGTCAAAGACTGTCCCAATGGCACATGCTACTACCAATTATAATCCCATTCCTAACATACATCATGGGTTCGAATCTTGCTAAACTCCATAATTTTTTCTTTTGTTTATTTTTGTTGCATATTCCAATGTACTAAGATTTTTTTTTTTTATGTGACATTTAATTTTTTTTTATAAAATTCCTTTGTTTTGAAAATTAAAATTAAAATGACAGAAAATAAGACAATACGTGAAAAGACAATACATTGATGTACATGACATTGGAAATACATCACCTATTATATAAATGAATTTATACGAAAGTCAAACACATTCCAAACAAAACAAACCTATTTGAATCAAATGAAATCCAAATACACTTAACAAAAGCAAATTTAGTCAAATGAAAGTCAATTACACTCAAAAGAGCTAATTGAATGAAATCAAAGTCAAACTCATGCAAACAAAGTTTTGAATAAATAAATATTTTGTGCCAAATAAAAACAAAGTCAAAGACTGTCCTAATGGCCGTTAACGACATCCATCTAAGTGTCTTCTTCAACATGTGACTGGGCTGCTGACTTGATTGCTGACTGGGCTCCCTCAAAGCCAACACGCTGACGTGGATGCAAAGATTGACAAAAAACGTTAAAAGATTAACTTGGCAGCCCTATTTATCCGCCAATAAATCCAAATTTATCTATTGTCTTATATTAATTAGACCATAATTTCGATCGATAGTGCTATTGAAATTCATTAAGTCAAATGTAGTAAAATAGGAATTTTCTTAAACGATCCATACACACCAAGTTCTTGTGCTACATACCTTTTTTTTAAAAAAAGGTTCTTGTGCTACATCTATATATAACCACCTCCATACTATCTATTTTTTACACAATCTTCAATCACTCCGAAGTATAAAAATAAAATTACCCCTCACTTCTAGCCCTCATCTTTGCTTCCTACCTCCTCCTTATCATCCTTACCATGCCGAGGCGTCCTAGATCAGGAAATGGAACTTTTTCATTCCTGTTTTTCAGTCCTCCCTCAGGACTAGTGTCCGAGATGGAATTTACCACCTTTGAATATCTTCTAAAGGACGAAAGTAATAACACTTTCACCGTAATTAACCTTGAAACCATAGCTTCTCTCATTATAAATCCTGCCAATCCTGCCAACATAGCCCTCACAAATCTCTTTATGCGTCCAGTAGGAAGTGATAGTGTACCACGACCTGCTCACTTACCTAATTACCACGACATTTATCCACTACGGGCTGAGTTCCATATCTTCTTGATGTGGTGTCTTGGATCCCAAGTCAACACACAAAATGTTGTGCCAGAGCAACATGTACTTGATCCACGGCCAGTTATAAATTTCGATGCCCCTATGATGGAGTTAGATCAAACTCCAGTTCGTTTATGTATGGGAACATACACTGACGCCTTTCAAGTTGTCAAAGTGCCTCCATTCCCTCATGTTATGCATGTTTGGATAGCATTTGACAGACACACAGAATATGTTGCCGGATATCACAAGGTAGATTTCACTCCATTTCAAGGTAGGAGAATCGCAAATGCTGTTCACCACCCTCGTGTACCCTTGCCTAGCAACACCCTGATTTGTTGCTGGAACGTTCGAGGGTTTGCTAGGCCTTCTTTAATTGAACATTTTCAGGTATTGTTTGATCGACATAGGCCTAGTATTGTAGTATTACTTGAGACTAGATTGAGTGTTCAAAATGTGAGTTTGCTAGCTAGGGAATTACCTGGCAGCTATAGTTTCTTATCAACCATCCCGGATGGCATTTGTGGAGGTGTTGTGGTGCTATGGAGGGATGCGAATGTTGCAATCGTTAAGCGGCGCACCCACTCGGACTTTGTCAAGATGGATCTTTTTTTCAAGGTATGCCTATCTTTTGTTACACATAATTTAGAGTGTTTATTCAATGTTGTTAATTTAAATTACTTACCTTTGCCTAATGTTTATATATAATTTTATTGGTTAACCTACATAGGGCCATCCTGTCGTTAGGCGTGGTCTTCCTTCTGGTACATGAATGCACCGCTTCTCTGGACCATAGGATGTGGATCTTATGGTATTATTGCAGGTTCTTCATGACATTATGCGCTGCTTGCGAGTCATCTCTATTATCAGCTGGGCTTATTAAAGTTTTTATGTTGTTGTTTCTATTTCAATTTCCAAATTTTGTGTCGCGAATATTATCAACTTATTGGTCATTATTTCCTATGTAATTGTTGTCTTTTAACTTATTTACATTTAAGGAAATGAATGTTACAATTTCTAAATTATTGTTATTGCGCTATATGTAGTTCCAAATGCTATATTAATCCAATACAAATCACCAGAGTCTACGATTTATTTTGTCAACATTCAATTAAAAAGAGCTTTACTGTACTAAATTTATATTGTAATCACTAACTATTACAATTATAAAAAAATTAGTTGTGTTAACATGCGAGTTATAAGTATTACTAAAAATTTGTTCAGTCAACATAATTGCTTTTATAATTGTACAAATTATTTAATTATATACTCAACTAATAACACAATATAATTTAAATCTAATCATCAAATATTATTTGCAATTCAGATGCATACATTAAAACTTAAACATAAAATAGCCTAATGCGAGTGACATGAATCCATAACGCCTGGTACAAGAGCATTGCAATTATTTGCGAAATACAATGTACATCATCATAATTGTTAATAAACCCACTACAATTTTTATTACCCGGGCAAATATGTGTAGCTGTTGTGCATGAATCTTTTCATTTAAAAATCACAAACATTGTATTTCGCTCTTGAGTTCCTCATTTTCTCTAGACATTGACTCTAATTGTGTTTGAAGGAGGTCAATTTTTTGCTGCACTTCGCCGATATTGCCAGTTGCGTCCTCCTCCCATCTGAAAAACCTACAATCCGCCGTTCTATCCTGATAATATGAGCAAACAGATCAATTTTATAATATTTTTATTTTTGTGTTACATTAAATTTGTATAAAACACATTATTTAATATATGAATATGAGACGCTTTTGTTTTTAGAGCATAATTATACGATAATTACCTTCCAAAAAGGACAGCTTAAGAAGCGTTTACCGGCATTTGGACCTCTACGTACAGTTGATACTCGAGCTTGTACACCATGAGAGCAATTCAAAAGCTTCGCGACGGTGGATGACGAGCTGGCGGTGTTAGCACTCATCTTTTGTTTATTTCTTTTATAAAACACGACCTTTCTACTCAAGGAATTTGGGTTTTAATAAGATTACGAGGCTTAGAACGAATGAGGGATTACTGTGGAGTCAACACCCACTTACGCAACAATCCTAAATATATCAACATTTTAAATATACATTTCTTTATTTTCATTTGTCTAGGTTTTTTTCAACTTTGTAATATTTAATATCTCACAAATAACGCTCAAAGTTGCAAAAAACATGAAACGGAGGTAGTATAATATTTGAAAATTTTTAATGTTCCATTTTTAATTTTAAGAAACCAATCTTGACCAGAGTTTCAAAGGACGACTTATAACGAATACATGACTGTGCGATTTTCCTAAAAACACTTGTACAGATTATTTGGTATAAAAAGTACTTTGCGATTTTTAAGTCTCTTATTGGAAATTAAATCATTAATCAACACCCTATATACATGGAATACACTTAATTAGTTACATTGTGTGCGTTAGACCAATACGAGTTTACTCCTAAACAAAATCGGAGTCTTTTGATCGTTATATACGAATAACCAAGCAGTATATTATTCATATTATAATATGCAAACTACGGTGTACTTGACACCACTGTGGTAATCCACAGCAATTCTATATTAATATTCATATGAATTATCAATTAAACTAATAGAATGTAGTTTAAGTTTAATTAGCTTACGCTAGACGAGGTATATACTTCCAACATTCATAGTCAGATTACAAAATTTTCTACCTCTCAACTTGATCTTAATACTTGATAAAAGTTACCTAACATTACGCGGAATCGTAGTTTTGAACAACAGTCGTCTCACCGCTATTATCACTCACCGCGTATTGTTTGGTTTCTTACTTGTTTGCTTTGTCTTCTATGAGAAGCTATACGTTTTTGCATCTTACAGAAGTTTGCTTTGTTTCACTAAGAAGCTTGATTGTTAAAATTAGGTCACTATCTAACATAATGTCGTAACCACATAACGTAAATTTATAATATCATTAAATGTCACACAAGTTTTAAAAAAGGTTACTATGTTAAAAGTAAATTTACTATGCATCATTGTATTTACACCAAAGTCAATACCTGTAGACTGTAGTCTAAACTAGGCATCTGACACCATTTATCACAATCATTTCACTGACTTTAGACTTTCATGTACACTTATGGCATCATCTTTTAATTTGTTTATTTTTTTTTTACTACACAATAATGATATATTGGGTTAATTTAGCAATTGCTTGAATTAAGAGTCACTATGTCAAATATAGTGCCAGTTAGATAAGTATATAAACCTTAGGTCCACAATATAATATTATTGTAGACCAGGTCCACACAAGATTTTATGTTTATTACTCGTAGTAACTATAATATTTTTCAAGTATTGTACTGACCTTTCCACTTGATTTTGTTAAATATTATTGTTTTAATTAATTCTTGTAATTTATATTTTTTTTTTCTATGGTTTTTATTTTTGTGTTGTTAAATTTTTTTTTCTTGTATCGTGCGTGATATTTTTCATTTACTGTTTTCACAAACCTTTTAAAGTTAGCTTCACGTACGAGTTTTGACCCAGCATTGACAAAACTTCTGGTGGAACACTTCGCCTCATATAAACCATCCCCTCGGTTAATTAGAGCAACTCCATCCAATGGTTATAGCTAGTGACTTGCTTGCAAATTATAAAATTCCTTTTCTATTATCTTAACCAGTAGGGCAACCAAATTAAACAAGCTAAGTCAAGCAAATTAGCTTAGCTACGATAATTTGCTTGCGAAATAAACTAGCCAAAAAGATAGGGTGATAAATTGAAAAAAGTACATGTCAGAAGATAATTATCAAATTGAGACTCAATTGAATCACAATCAACTAGCTATATTGTACTAGACATTAGCTACAAAAGTTATTAGCATTTAATCTACTGTGGTATAACAAGCTAATTTGTTAATTAGCTTACCATTGAAGTAGTTCTATGTACTCTCCCATTATTAAATAATTGCTCAATTTATATTTTGTGCACTATTCATTTGTCCTTTTTTTGATTTTTGACTATTGTTTATGTGTGTATACAAAAGAACAAACATTGTCTTGTGAGTACTTGTTCAAATCACCTCACTAAATAGATTATGTATTTTCAATTGTTAGAATTTATACGTATTGATAATTAACGATATTAATGAAGAAAGTTTAACATCGGTAAGCGTGTCCAGGGAAATTAAGCAAATATTTAAAACTGGAGCGAGTACTATACGAAGTATTTCTTATGGAATCCAACATTATATGCAGGGGTGAAGCTAGGAAATAAAATTTAGTGTGCCCAAGAGGCCAAGACTTATACTACAAATTAGGCAACATAGTAATGTTATTGTATGTACTGCTTTTCTAATGAGTGTTTTTTTATTTATTTACTACTTTGTTTTATTTAGTGGTATCAATTAAATTTTTCTAGTTCTCAATAAAAATTAATAAACTAAAAAACAATATGGGTCAATTTGGGTCAACTAAATACAAACGGAGGAAGTATGTAAATAATATTAAAATCAAATTGGGTCGATTTTTATATAGTTATCTTTAAAGTCTAAGTTAAGGGTAAGAAATTAAATATAGGTAGATGTATTTGTAAGAATATTAATTAACCTATGGTAGTCAATAGAAGACTATGGTGCAGGTTTTACAGCTTTAAAAATAGACATATTTTATTTGCCTTGACCATGTGTGCAATCCCTTCACCTTTATAGCAATAAGGGTCGCATTTATTGTGCAGCCAACATTTAGTCTTCAATTCTTCATTGTGTGTTGGAAGAGGTTATGATGGGAGATGACATATTATTTATGTCTACGTTCGTGCATTGCATTGTGGGAGTTTTGAATAGATTTTGGGAGATAAACCTATTTAAGTACATAACATTTCAAGCGGTACGATTAATATAGACGTATTATTCTATGATTTTGTCGATAATATTAGTAATTAAGTAAAGAATCTTATGTCGGAAAAAAAAACACAAACAATTTGCTTCCTCTATTCATAAGTAATACATAGTATTCTATTTCGTCATCAAGGTATAAATACATCATTAAAACTAAATACTTAAAATTATTCAGGCTTGTCGATCAACAATTTTTATTATGACGACACTAGTTTTTGACCAAAACAAGTTATGTTATATAGTTTTACTACTCTATTTTACTAATCATGTGTCCATTTTTCACCCGTCACAGGTTATCTTACTCTAGTTTGTGGCTAAGTGAAATAGGTTTGTGTGCAATCACTTTAACTTACTGCCGTTAATTTTCAAAACAACTTTAACCTCTTTTGAGCCTAATTCTTTCACGATGGTTTTGTTCTTAATTTTGTTCTATTCGGTTCAATTTAGCTTATCGTACATGTTATGTCTTTAAAAAATTGTTCCACCGCTACTAGTACGAGTAAAATGTCCTCAGTGAATATTAAGCATTCTATTAGTCCGGAAGCTTAGCATTTCACAATCCAAATACTTATTCATAGTTGTCATTTACAATTACTTGAATACCTCCGCCAAAATTTTTATTACAATTACTGGATTTCTTATAATCCCTATTTTACTATCAATTATAAAATTGTAAGAGATTATTCATCATTTTTGGATTTAAGAATAATTATAACAAAATAAAGTGTATTCATTAATTGACGCGTTTTAGTTTGTAGACATGCAGTGGTTTAATCCACCACATATTTTCTTTGCTTGTCCAAATAATGATAAATCTTTTTTGGTCAAAAAATATGTGCAAACACTATTGAATCTGACTCCATACAGCTGCTTGGTCCAAAGCAATTTTGACTAGCTCAAAAATTATCAGGAAATACACTTAGGGGTCGTAGGTAGCTGACCCTATATACAAATTTTCTGTGTTTTTATTTAGAGCACGGAGAGGCATACGGGTTAAGCATATTCATTCATTTTTCTGGCTTGTATTTTTTAAAATCTGATATGCCCGCCATAAATGTCTTGTGTAGTTATTGGTACTACAAGTTAATAAAAAGTCTTCAGCACTTTATCTTCATGCATGGGAAAAGAACACCAGATTTAATGAGGTTTATCAAATGTTACCTCTGCTTTGCAGAAAATAGAGAAGTGTACCCAAATAATGTGGTCGTTTTATGAGTAGTATAATACTTGCACGAGCAAAAAATCGGCTACTTCTGTGCTAAAGACAAATTGAGCATTGATTCTTGTTAGAGATAATATCGGAAAATATATCACACATATATTCCAATTATTTTCTATTCCTCCCTAATTTATCATGGTATCAAGAGCAGGTTAAATCTTGGGACCGTTCACAAAAATTTCCGTATTGATCTTATTAGGAGAATAATATATTTAGGATATTTATGTTAAGATATTATTTAGAGAATATATCTTTAGGGTTTATGATTATGGTAGTATATCTTTTAGGAATATTGTTTCCTATCTTATGTTCGTAGGTTTTGTATAAATAATCTACCTATTGATCAATAATAATCAAGCTAAGCTATTCTCTCATAATTAATTTATCAATTCTCCTTCACCAAATTCTTCCAAACATCAGAGTATTCAACTCAATGCGACCCTACTACATTTGGTAGCTGTCTTTGGACGGTTTACTTCCCTTTTTTAAAACTTCCAAACATTATTTTATGGTAAATCAAGATTTCTAATTACCATTAATCGTTTTCAAATTAAATGAGAACTCGTACAGAGCACGCAGAATCATGGATTAAAAGCTTCAGATTATATATAGATATCAACTTTTTCTAATTAAAAAACTAATTCCATCAATATAATCTTTTAAGTAACAGAGTTATCGTGTTTACGATAAAATTTTAGAACACTAAAAAGAACGATGTGAGATAAATATAAAATTATTTTATCTAAAATTAGATGTCGACCACACAACGCAGTTTATAGACTTTATACAACGCAGTTTGACTTGGTAAAAAATCTTTCCGGATGAGAACTTCCACTACATAAAACCCGACCTTATCTCCTTCGTTTATTTTTACAAAATTCCTCAAATATATTTCAACATCATAAGTTGTGAACCCGATTCGTTCTTGTGTTGACATGATTTAAAACTAACCATACTTTTAAAACTAACGTATTAGTGACCCTTTTTTTTACCTTACATATATTTCTTAATTTAATGACACGTTATTTAAAACTAACACATTATTTATTTGATATCGACCAAAATAGCATGCACAGTAATAAACTAAATATTTCCAGAAATCTGGTACTTTCCTTACTGGTATTTGATTATTAGGTTTGGTGATCACAACCTCAATTCACTCAACAACGAAAATCAAAATAAGTTACTAAAACTTGTCCAAACACTAAATCAACTTTTATGTTTTTTTTAAAACTAAACCACCGTATATTTACCTAAATGTTTTCTAGCACCACCTCTATTTCAAAAGTTTGACGTAAAAAATAATGACAACGTCAAATGGGCCTACAGGTTGTGCCGTTCAATCATGTATGTTTCCACCTCCAAAAACATTTTGACTCTTCCCTTTATATATATATGCATGATTAAATTCAGTAGAGCTCTAAAAAACTAATTCTAATGTTACAACAATAATTAAATTGTAGTATTTGTTTTCTTTAAAGCTAAATTGAGGTAATTGAAGTTAAAGGTTGAGATGGAAGGGAAGGTTTTGTTATGGTTGATGATTTGGAAGTCAGAGGTTGAGATGCAATCTATTAGATTTGAAATAGGGGTGGTGCATTTTTAAAAATTTGATACTTAAAAATGTGGGTTTGTTTAAAAAAACCATAAAAAGTGAGATTTCCAAAATTCACACAAAAAAGACGGTTTATACGGAGTACTAATTTTATCTAACCACGATTATTGCTCATTTAGAATCAAAATTCCTATACACTATCGACATTCTAAACTGTGTTACTAAATTTAACTGCATAAATATATTTCTTTAACACTATTACATTCATTTCATCTATTAAAAATGATAACTTATTCAAATCAAATTGTCCCCGACCAAAGTCTCACTAATACTTCTAATTACGTATTGATGTGAATTTAAAGGCTAACCAAATTATTCCTCTCAGTACAACTGTACAAATCATTTACAAACTTAAAATGTGTCAATAATCCGAATACCTCACATTCTTTTTCTACATATCTCGTAAATGTCCTCGGCTTCTAATTTATGTTTTGTTTGAGGTGGTACAATATTTTCATGTGCCCAATTTAATGACCCCATCCATTAGTCGTAGTGAATGAAATGTTATCCGTTAAAAGTATGTGCTTAAAAATTGAATCATCACATTAAGTGGAAATTTTTTTCCAAAGGTTTTTATGTTTTAGTTTTCCATTTTACTTTGTATTTTTGGCATTGAAATAAAATATATTACAAATACAATACAACAAAGAGGACATAACGTTAAGACAAGTACCAATACTCGAAAAGATTGCAAACAGTTCTATATTATGTTAAAAATTAAAAATAAAGATAAATCAAACCTAAACAAAGAGGTATTGACTTCATGACATTAAAGAGTTACTTAATAATTAAGCATAGGATTTAAAAAACAGTGGGGGGACAACATCAGCAAACAACTCAACCGTTACTTTCTGCCCAGCTTCAATGGAATTCCAGTATATCATCGGTTTGATACCCCCTTTGATGAAGCATTGTTTGATGTTGTAAGTAGCATCGTATTTGACCTGCAAAATTGCATCATAAATCCTTTGCATGAAGTACAGTTGGACGCGTGATAGTGAGGGGAATCCATTTAAGTACTCCCTTGCTGTATTCACCGGGATATACTGAAACCATAAAATAATTCTAATTAATGAAACAATAACACTTCCTAAATCATCAAGATTGTGTACTCGATATATATAAATTAGGATCAAAATTATCTTGCGATTAGCAATATTACTTATGACAAACATACCAATCTCCCCGCCCTAATGTAGGGCTGTGTGAAACGACATAAGAACACTGGTTGATTACAATCAATGTGCCTAACATCATCCTCGTCTGATGAGTCATTTTCCGCATCATCCACAATTTCTTTGCCACGCCTGTAAACCCTAGCACGGAAGTATTGACGGCCGTAGTAAAACATTTGGACTATATCACCATCCTTTAGGCAATTATAATCCACAAAAGTTGACCACCCATCTTCTATGAAACACCTCCACTGGTTACCAATCTGAATCAACCTAATGATTAGTGGATATGGTACACCGCTCATACCAAGGACGACATAAAACTTTCCTAAAGGAGAATTGAGCATCTCCCGAATCCTTTCAGGCACAAACTACAAAATATTAAACACCGGAGAATTTGAATTCAAAATCGTTATAACATGTTTATTTAATAACCATATGTATTAATAATCCAAACTCACCAGATGTTGCCTAGTCGAATCACCCAACATAAACTGAAACCAAGAATTCCTACTTCCTTCCATCGATGAAATTACTACAAAAAAAAAAAATTAATTATCCATAATCAAAAACAATAACCATTGCAATTCTTAAAATCAGACATGTAGTCGACTACTTTTGCATAAAATGTTAGTGTTATTGATACGTAGTATGTATTTATATTAATTTCCTAATCAAATTTAGGCATCCTACTCTAATAGTTTTACAAGCACAAAGCCCCAATCAATCTGAATTAAAAATACATTGAATATAATTTACGAACTCTAAAATCGTGTAGCATTTACTTGTGATGTGTATATAACATCGATTTACAAACGTTAACCAACATACATTTTTATTAAAATTGTAAGCAATATTAGTGCAAATAAGTCTATATTTTACTCATTAAGTCCCCCAATATGGACAACAACAACAAAACCAAAGTACAAATTGCTATATAGTAGCTGGACTTTGATTGAATATAATCTAGGACATGATACTTCATTTTCCAAAGAATGTTCGTGTTATGATAAGATTAATACTTATGTGCCCCTTATGTTTCAATTTGTCATTGAATCATCAAGCGTATTTATACAGCAACACTCCTTGAGCAACAAAACAAAATTATCAAATAAGATCTAAATAGGAAACTTAATTACTTGGGTAAGATAAGAGCACAAATATTCCTAGCAAATATATCATGCCTACCCGTTATATATGGTACGGAAAGTGAAGCGATTATTAACTCACATCATTCTTAACATGTTCGAATTTTAATGTGATATAAATGGTCATAAATAGCAACAACTGAAATTAAAAATGAAAATGATATCAATTGACAATTCATGTTTTTTTTAAAAAAAATTGATAAATCATAGTTATAGCAACAATAATCATATATTTCGCTCCAGAAATTTTACATGATTAACTAAGATATCTGCAACAAAGTTTCCACTTGACACGGAGATTAACATGATTACTAATTAACAGATAGGGAAAAAAAAAAACCCCCTTACCTCGACCACCTGAGCGTCTTAGGCAAATGATTTGGAGGAATAAAACCCTGCCTTGCTTCAACACCCGTGGGAAAAGATTTGTACTTTCAATAGTGGTGGGGTTCAAGGTGAATGAAGTAAATTTACAAACACGTAATTTATGTGGCTGCTTTAAATGTATGCACCTTATTTTGTTTTTTGAAAGTACAGTAAGGTTGGTGGTGTACTTAATGCATTGATATTGTAGTTCTATTTGACTATTGACCAAAAGCAACAATTTCATCTACCGCTGTCTTGGGAAATGTATTTTATATTCTCTTCTCTATTTATTTGCAACATTTTGACTTGACACTCTTACAGCTGGCCGATGGATATGTTTGACAATTAATATTTTTTATTACGTAATTATATAAGCTATTTAATTTTATATTCAAAATTTTACGGTATAATAAAATCAAGAACATATTACATGAATACATTGAGTTTTATATAAGGATCTTGCTAACGAGCGCCCCGCGGCGTTAGTTAAGAAATAATTTTATTGGTTGAAAGAGTATTAAGTTCTGAATGCATGACAAAATCACGCGTCGTTCGGTGTAATTAATGTTAGTTTTACTCTAATATTTCCACTTTTAATTCTCTTATCTAACGCCCCAGGGGCGCTCATTAGCTTTTGTCTTTATGGATATAAAAGCTAAAAACGAATGTCAAAGTATATTGTGTGCATCATTTGGTACGGAGAGAGTATACTGGTTATTATCTAAATGGAGGTATTATGGAGAAGTTCATTTAGATAATAGGTTCTAGTTTCAGGCATATCCTAGCGGTAAGGGGTTTTAATCAGGATGGATTGGTTTACGTTTACGTTTATCGTTCAGTACGTGGTCGATATTTCATGAGATGGAATTCTTATCGGATTAGTTCCGGTAGATCATATAGAGTATTGATCAGATGTTTATGTTAGAGATAATATCGGAAAATAAATATATGTGTGATATATTTTCCGTATTGATCTTATTAGGAGCATAATATATTTAGGATATTTATTTTCCGATATTATCTCTAACAGGTTTATATCCTTTTGTTATATATCGATTTGTCATTATAAAGTATAAAAATTCTGGTCACTCTCACAATGACCATCACTATACTCAATTTTCATTGGCTGATTTTAGATTTATTTTTTTAGCTTGGTCAAACATTCATTAAGGGTATTTAAGGTATTTTCCTTTTTTTATTTCATTTTCTTATTTTCCATAATTCAATTAGTTATTTTCTGAAATTCTTATTTTAATTTCGAAATTATTTTATCTAATTATAATTTTAATAAAATCCAAAATTCTAATTAAATATAACAATTTAAAATCGAAAATTTTGTTCTTCGAACTTCATCGATGTTCATCGTTGTTCTTCGTAGTTCTTCAAAAAAATTTAATCAAATAATGAAATCAACCACGAATTTATATTCCATGTACCTTAATTTCAATCGCGCATCAATGGAAATTGAAAAATAGGCTAGATTTATACAGCCATTACGCAATTTTCTAGTTCACATAATCGGTTTGTATCATCTTCTCGCAAGGGATTCTTAATCTTTGAATTATAGATTTTAATTGTACAAAGTCAAGCATCGAATGCGAAAATAGCGATTTTATGCATAAGAAATAAAAAATTTTAAGTTTTTCGGTAATATATGTTCGTCATGAAAATCTGAGAAGACACGGTATGACATTTTTTCACAACCTTCTTTGATCCGAAAAATCGAAGATCGAAATATAAAACTTGTTTGTGATTAAGGTATTGACCAGAATATAAATATGACATAGCATTAACTGAATTTTATTAATTTTATAAAGATAATGACCATACACTATATTGGACATTTCCAATTAGCATAACAGAATTTAGTTCGATGGAAATTTACAATACGATGAACCTGGACAATGATTTGAATTAATAAATTATTTGAAATTATGGAATCGATATCTTTTAAGTTTAGAAATTGCATTTTAATATTGAAAATCACTTATTCTAATTAGGATTTTTTTCCTAATTTTCTATCTTTTTAAATTTTAAATACATTATATATTGGAAATCAGAATAGGATGTTTCCCTAATTTATTATCTTTAAAAGTTAAATGATTTCTATCTTTTAAATTTTAAAAATATTTTACAAACAACAAAGTTAGGGTTATTTGCTTCACATGCTTATCATCCTCGCATACTCTTTTCAACCGAATTTGTTTCACAGTTTGCACAATTACCTTCCGAATAGGTAATGACATAAGTATTAGCAGGATAAAACCGGATATAAGTATATGTAAAAGCTTAGTCAATTAATTTTTTAAACTAATCGCTTTAGTATATTTAATACTGCATTGCATTTCCAAACTAAATTTAAAATTTTTTAAATGACCACCCTTATTTTTCGCTAGTCAGTTGCAAACCGTGAAACAAATTCGGTTGAAAAGGATATGCGAGGATGATAAAGATGTGAAGCAAAAAACCCTAACGCTGTTGTTTGTAAAGATTTTTTAAAATTTAAAAGATAAAAATCATTTAAATTTTAGAGATAATAAATTAGGAAAATATCCTATGTAGAATAACTAATTACCAATATTTAATCTATTCAAAATTTAAAAAGATAGAAATTTAGGAAAAGATCATAATTAGAATAAGTGATTTCCAATATTAAAATGCAATTTCTAAACTTAAAATATATTGATTCCATAATTTTTGTTTATTGATTAGTTCGAATCAATGTCTAGGTTCATCGTATTATAAATTTCCAACAATTGAAGTAAATTATGTTATAATAATTGGAAATGTCCAATGTTACGTTTGGTCATTATCTGTTTACAATTATTAAAATTCAATTAAGGCTATGTCATATTCAAATTTGGGTCAATACCTTAATCACAAACAGTGTTTATAATTCGATCTTCGATTTTCAAACAAAGTTGTGAGAAAAAATGTGTTACAGTTTCTTCTCAGATTTTCATGAGGAACATATATTACCTCAAAACTTAAATTTTTTTTATTTCTTATACCTTAAATCGCTATTTTCGAATCCGATGCTTGACTTTGTACAATTAAAATATGTTATTCAAAGATTAAGAACCCACCCACAGGATGAAAGAAACGGATTATATGTACCATAAAGTTGCGCAATGGTTGTATAAATCTGGCCTATTTTTTCGGTCTCCATTGATGCGCGATTGAAATTAAGGTACATTGAACATAAAATTGTGGTTGATTTCATTATTTGATGAAAAATTTGGAAGAACTAGGAAGAACATTGATGAACATCGATGAACGACGAAGAACAAATTTTCGATTTTTATTTTTTTTTAAATCTTAATTTTAGATTTTATTAAAATTAGATTTAGATAAAATTAATTCGAAGATTAAAATAATATTTTCAGAAATTCATTAATTGAATTATGAAAAATAAGAAAATGAATTAAAAAAAGAAAATACCTTGTATACCCTTACATAAAGTTTGACCAATCTAAAAAAATAAATCTAAAATCAGCCAATGAGATTTAAGTCTACCTATAGTCATATCTAAGATGACCATAGTAGAAACATCCTATAAAGTAATGTTTAAAAATCTTGAATTAGAACGAATTTGATTTTTTAAATTTCACGTACAATACATGTTCCATAAACATTTTCTCATAATAGAACAACATTTTTATTTAAAAAAAGTTATAAAGAAATCAATTTTCCATACCAATTCACAAAAATTACCTTGTAGTTCAAATTAAACTATTTTATTTTTATTATGATTAGTTATAACTGATGCTGACATATTGTCAAGTGCTAACTTTACCTCTAACTCTCTAAATCCCCTAACACGCGTTCCATTAATCGATAATATATATATATATATATATATATATATATATATATATATATATATATATATATATATATATACCGGCCGATTAGTCGCTTAGATTAGCACCAAGGCACGCCCTCCATCTACACCTGATTTTTGAATTGCTTCCTTGTGGCCCTCTTGACACCCAACCTTAGATGGGTAGATGACTCGTGTGAAAATTTGCTCACATATTTAATTGATATTAGGTTTTTAAAAATTGATATGCAATATGTACTCAGTTAGCATTACTATTATCAAGTGAGCATTGTTATGGTACGTACTTATTAATTAGTTTTTTATAAAGTGATATGCAATATGTACTCAGTTAGCATTACTATTATCAAGTGAGCATTGTTATGGTACGTACTTATTAATTTGTATTTTTACACTTGATAAATTTTTAATATCATATGTAAGATCTTCATGTTGCCACAATGGACTTGCATCAGTTATTCGCACCTTAATTTCTGCTTATGACATCTGAGTTCGTTCCATCAATTTCAACAATACAGTCAAATTGTCAATTTGTAGGGTTATTAGTCTTATGTATTAGAGGTATGGGAAAGATAGGCCTACATGAACCATTCTCAATTTTTTTTCTTACTGTTGAATCCCCTAATCATTAGTTACACCTCAATCTAGCGGAATATATACAACATGCGAATTCACAAAATACATGATGCACAATAACAAATGCATGGTAGTTGCGTATTCTATTTTATTTATTTATTTTTCAAATTTATTAACGACTAATATGTAATCTATTTCAAATTACATATTAAAAGTAACATATTATCTATTGTCATACGTATTATGAATCATCAATTAAGTCTTACAATAATATTACATAATTTCAGTTCAGTGCAGTTCAGTTTAGCTTCAATCAGTTCAGTTCAGTTCCAATCAGTTCAGCTCTTAATTTCCCTTTCACATAAAATATTCATTTCAGCTCAGTTCAGTTCAGTTCAGTTCAATACAGCTCCAATCAGTTCAGTTCAGTTAGTTCAGTAAATAAGAGCATCCCCTAAATATTTAATGTATTTCGCCTTTATTACATAACTCTAATTCGCAAAATGAGGAAACAACATTATAAATTAAGGTAGTACCATATTGTAACAATGGTGAAATTTTGTGGCGTTATATTACATCCTTAGGATTTACTAATGATATGGCATCTAACTTTGGATTCCATTTGTTTATTTAATACTTCATCCGTTTCTTTTTAGTTGACACGTTTCTTTAGTCAAGTTTGCCAATGCAATTATTCAATCATTAATATCTTTAATTATCGATAAGCGAAAATTATGAAAAGTTGTTACTTTGAAAGTATATAACGTGACGAATCTAACAAGATCTCACATGACTATAGTTTTCATTACGTATAGAGCACAAAATACGGTCAAAGAGAGGTAGATGAATAGTGCTAAAGTCAAAACGTGTCAACTACAAAGAAACGGAGGTAGTATTTATTGTCTAGATCATGGTCATGAAAACGTAGTACGTTTGTGCACAACCATAGATTTTCTTTTTGGTTTGTAATAATATATTATGTATATAAAATTTATGTTTTCAGAACTAATAATTTGTAATATCACGTAGATATACTATTAAAATTGGCTAATTGGTCGTTATTTTTTGAAGCAAGGGTATTTTTGCAAGACATATAACCTACTCATCTTCTATATATAGATGTAATGTCAATGCACATGAAAGTGTATATCAATAAGATACGCGAATTATTAAACTTCATTTGAATATATTCTCCAAACATGTCCGACCATTCCCCATTTCACCCATCTTCAACCTCGTCATCTCACCGATCTAATTGTAGGCCACCTAATAGTGGTCCATCACCATCCTCTCTCGGCCCTAAACATGTACAACGTATTCGTGAGATGCGTGCCTATTTTAACCCCTTTAAAAATCCTAAAACTAGCCCATCAGTAGAGAAAATCTATAAAAGGCTACGGAACACACCTAAGAAATCTCTGAAGTTTGACGTGCCTAAAAAATCGGACGTAGCTGAGGACACAACCAACGTAAAGAGTCCACCTCTAGAAGTTCATGCTGAAGAAGCCCACGCCCCACGTGCCCTTATACAGCCGCCACTCTTACCGACCCGTTATGGTGGATTTGAACTACTCGAAGTAAACCCAAAAGTCCCACCCAAAAGAGTTTTGCCTCCTCCAACTCTACCACTTGTAACATTGGGTCCGAATCCGGGAATGGGTGGAAAAAATGTGATGCCTTTGGTCGCTATTACGGTCAAAAGCATTAGTGAACTAGACCAGGGCGTGTTGTACTATGTTAGGGAAAATGATACCTTCCAAAGGATCTACGTTGATTACGCGGCTAAAGTCGATCGTGAGGTTGATGAGATAATGATTATGAAACACAAAACTTGCATACACATCACCGACACTCCAATAAGTGTTGGGATAAACTGTGGAGACGAGCTAATTGTTTCTAGTGATGTAAGTGTCCTTTTTCCACTAGTTAAAAAGTTCATTACGTATATTATTGTTCTAAATTGTTTTGATGTGGTCATGTGTTTGCAGACGGTTGAATACAATCTGAATACAAGAGTAAAACACTTTTACATCCAGGATCACAGGACTCGGTACATGTTGGTTAAAGTAGCTGGTGATTTAGGTGCACCTCTTCAAGGTTTATTTGATTTGTGGGCGACTTTTAACGAATTGGATCCCGAAAAATTGTTTGTAACCCATGAAAACAAATTGGTCCACGAATTTCAAACTATTAGAGAGAAAAAAATACTAAACGAAGATATCGTTTATGTTTTACCTACTATGTGAAAATAAGACTGAGTCCAACTACGTTTACCCTAATTCGTAGTACATCTAACTTCGGATGACCTATGAATTAGAGGAAATTACTTTTGTAACGTGCAGGGTTAATCGTATGAATGACATTAAGACGGCTAGATTTACAAATATAATAATTGACATATCAAACTTGTTTAATCTATGTCTAGGGCTATCTATCTATGTATTCCTGTTGTAGGGTAGGTTTGTTTTATGGTATGTTTCCTATCAAATTTGACATCCTACTATTGTTTATTTGGTAGGTTTATCTTAGTATTTCTGTTGTATGTTAGTGAATGTGTAAGATCATATTAAGACTCAACTATGTTATTGACATGCAGGTTTTCAAAAAAAAAAAAAAAATGTTATTGACATACAAAAGGAGTTGTTTTACTTTTAATGTGAAACTCAAACCATGTCTAATAACAAAACATGTAAAGCCTCAAAACATGTGATGCCTCATTTCTCAATCGTGAGATTTGACAAATTATGCAAATGTCACTATCAACTTTCTGCGAGAGCAAAAACAAAATATATATATATATGAATACATCATTCCATGTTTGGTGGAGGGTTTAGTAGGTTTCGAAACGTGATCTGGGGAGAGAAGTAGAGGGGGTTGTAGCATATGCCATTGGAACAATCATGTGCATATTACTTTGATAGAAACAATTGTGGAGTGTTATTAATTTTAATTCACTATATAAGTGAATGTGAATACTAAATGAATCAAGTAGTAAATTTTGAAGTTTGGGTCTAGCATTTCTGCTTAATGGGCCACATTTTCCTGATGACTCGTCACTGCTATTTACACAAACCTACCCCTACTTCTCATAGTCTCAAGACTCTCAACTGTCACCACATTTGTCTCCCTCTAAAAAAATTTCGGCAATTTGAGCTAGGTTTCCTTTACTAGCAGCAATCCCAATCTTACATCAGGTATTAATACAATTCCTCATAGCATTTGTTACTTGTTTTAGTTTAGTTACATCCATGAAGTACTTGAATTTTGCGAATTATATATCCTTGTTTTCTTGAACCCCATATGTTGTTATCTAATGAATTGTGGGACTACGTTTATAATTTGAATAATTATGGATGCTTGTGGCATAATTTTTGGTGAATTTCGGTATACAGCGAAAAAACATAGTCGGTTTTTGTAATACAATACAAAGAAGGTGTTTTCGTTTTCCAAAAATTTGTTTTTAGGGAAATTAATTTCAGATTTATTCTTGTATGTAGATCCATCTGGTAGTTTTCGTGTTTCGAACCTTGATAGTTTAAATTCTCTGTGTTAGGATCTTGCCTTTGTTTTTTGGGTAGGTCATTAGTTCTGTATTTGGTAGTTGCTTTTGTTGAGATGGTAATTCATCACTTCAGACTTAGTAAGTTGATTGTGACGTGTGAGGAATGCTACTATATTTGGTACTCCAAATTTGAATTGTAATGGTGTGGTAATGTTTGGAAGTAATTTTCAATTGCCAGGCCAGATTTAAACTTACTTCTTTTTTGCATAAAACACAATGAGCGTGACAATTGACAACGACATTTTGAAATGTTAAGGAGATAACTCAATTATGCTTTATTGTCTAATTTGTATTATCAATAGACGACTATGTGGAATTGGTTTATCGGGTTAGGATCTGGAGGCAAGACATAGAGATAACCGAAACAAATGAGGTACCAGTTAGTGATGAACATGAACCGTATTTCAAATTCCAATTCCTCAAAAGCTACTATGACAAACCGACAATTGTGAGTTGTGAATCTAAGTTTACTTCATGTTACAATTGTATCTGATTTATAAGTTGTTTTACCATCACATCTTAATGATCACCATAAATTTTCGTTTTTTTTTTGTTTTTTTCTTTTTATGGAAGCAGAACGTTCCTTTGTCCTTTGCCAAAACAAATTTCGAAGGTTTTACAGAAAACCTCCAATGTTGCATTGTATATTAATACTCAGAAGTATGATGCCAAAATGCACATTAGGCGGGATCACAAAAAACAGATCCTTTCTTGTAACATGAAGAAAGGAGTTCAAAAATTCATTCGCGGTGAGGAGGTTGAAGTCGATGAAAGAGTTCTCGTCGAGCTATATGGCATGGATCCAAAACCAGTGTTGATATTAGTAACATTTACTTGATATTGTCATTGTAAATTATTTGTAATGCTTTTTATTTGACTTGACTATCTAGATGTATGCAAAACTAATGCTACTTTACCTTAAAACTTAATGACGTGGGCCAAACTATTATTTGTAGTTCACTGTTTATTCTAAAATGATTCACTCCGTACAGATTTGAATCTTCTTTGTTTAATTAGACTTACTGTAATTATTGTTGCAGAACTAATGTTGTTATATTACCATAATACCATTGTAGAACAAGTTGCCAAATTGATGTTTACAACAAGTATAACTTATCCAATTCGTTTGTTATTTTCGCAATTTAAGTTGCCAAATCGATGTTTAATAAAATTAGTTTACAAACAAGTTGCTTAATCTTTTCCATTTTAAATGAAGGACACTTGATCCACCAATTTTTCCAGTTTTTGCTTTTCCATTTTAAATTGAAGTAATGGACACTTGTCCAAACCACCAAATTTAGCAAAGTTCTCCTTTTTCCTATAAGGTTTTGATATGAAAAAATATATACGAAGTAGTTCCTTTGACCTTAGTATTGTACATCCTATCCCTTTTCTAACACGGAATTCTTAAGCACAATTAAATAGTAAGCAAAACAAATCTTTATGTATCAATTTGCAATAATTTGATACGGAGTATAATAATAATTACGGAGTAGTTCTGAAGAAAGCATAAACATATTCAACTAACTATTCATAACTTAGTACAAAATCCAGATTAGTCACTGGATATTGACATATTGTAGTATCCTGTGCTCATATCATCATATCGCTAAGCCTACATAGCTATAAGATACTAAGCCTTATGACATTAATCAATGGATATTGACATATTATTGTTTCCTATCCTCATTTCACCAGTTAATACTAATGTAATACCTTGTCCATATAATGATAAAGTAAAGACATCCTGCCTAATTTAAACTTTGCTATAATTTTGTTGGTTTGAGGAGTTAAGGCTGTTGTCAATGACTGAATTTTGCTGAACTAAACTGAACTGAACTGAATTCAGCTGAATTAAAATGAACTGAACTGAACTAACTGAAATAAAATGAATATTAGATAAGAGCAGGTAATTAGGAGTTGAACTAAACTGAACTCGGCTGAACTTAACTGAACTGAACTCAGCTGAAATGAATTGCATTTCAATGTAAGAGAACAAGCACTTAGACTATTTACGATCATATGTTGAACTAAAATTTAATATGAGATCCTTATGTATTACGTATTAGTATGTCTTGGTGGCATACTACTTACAAGTATGATACTATATTAATTAAAGGTCGGTGCACTTACTAAATGTCACGTTAGTTTAATTCAGTTAAGTTCAGCTCCTATCAGTTCAGTTATTATGCTTCAGCGCTAACAAGTTTAACTCCCGTTAACCTTCTAATAAAATATTCATTTCATCTCAATTCCGTTATTCTTAGAATAGTAGTAAATGTGAACAACTCCTTAGTCCGATATATGACACGATTGTCTACAAGTCAAATAAAAGTACGTACAACCTTTTTTCATCAATAAACATAAAATCATAAATATGACATTGCACGCATTAGGTTAATCTAGTTATAAAAATCACCCGTATTGGACTTGTATTGTTGATGTATTGTTGAGCCATTGAATTATTGACAAAATCAGGTAGTAGAAAATTTGACTTAACAATTTGTCTTGGTCTTGTAAAGGGTAATTGTAAGAAGTTTATATCCTTAACGTTTGTGTTTATTGGGGATTTGAGTATTTTGTTTTAAGTGTACTAATGATTATTTTGCAATCGAATTATAGAGTTATCATAAATAGCAGTAGTAATGTATTAATACAATTTCAAAGTATGAAAACGTGATGATTGTTTTTTTTTCTTATTTTGTAAAAGTTTTTTGTTTCCTTTTTAAAAAATTAATTTCCAAAAAAATATGAAATCCATCGATTAGTTGAAACTAATAATTTGTACTGATCATGTATTAAATCTATATCTATACTTTATTATTTAAAAACACAAATCATTATTTTACATATGACACATGTCATCACAAGTCACTCAATACCACATATGACACATGTCACTCCTTTTAATCTTTTTGTTTAAGTCTTAATGTATTCCATAACTTGCAAATTCAATTAAGAAAATGAAGTGTTTCATTTCAATCATAATAAAATGAAGTTGAACCAATTAATATACTTCACATAAACATATGAATTGAATTATATAAAAATTGTCTTTTTAATTCCTAGACTTAAAACATAACATAAACTAATATGTCCTTTCATATCCTACAATTTTCATGTACATAACTAAATTTCATTATCTTTTTCCATAGTTCTACTCTCATTCTTTTTTTCACTTTAAGTTTTAGCAGTGAAACAATTAGAATGTAATTCATATCAAAAGTTTCAACTATTGAAAAACATACATACATACGAAATAACATCAGGTAAAAACCCGTGCATCGAACGGGCCAAAAGGCTAGTATTTAATTGATACATGAACATTATGTGTGTTTAAAGATTCCTAATCCACAGTTCGGAATCCCAAGGTACGCCACTGTCTCGAGCTGATGGGTGCTCAAATGGGATCATCTACACAGAATCCTACTCGTGCTAGCTAAAGTTTCAAGTGAATCAAATATTCACCAAATCACCACTAGTGGTCGTTACAAATACGAGTTGAGTCGATTATTATCGTTTATTAGGAATATAGTATATTATTTTATTATTTTTTTTTGAGAAATATTAGGAATATTATAGGTTTATTTAGCTTGACGAATAATATAGGAGTGTAAAAAAACTTTACGTGGTTCTAAAAGCATTGTTACAAAACTCTATGACTTCAAGTGAGAATAAATTCATCAACTACCATATTTATAACTTACACCTGGTAGTACTGTAGTACGTTGACAGTGGATACATTGGAGTACAACCCTTGGAAAAGGAAAACTAGAGTTTAGACATTGTGGAAAAAATAATTCTCTGCATATTTGCATACTAGGGAACAAAGTAGTTACTTCTCTAGCAATACTACAAGTAGTAACATTAATGAAAGGTTTTTTTTATTGTCTTATTTTGATACCTTCTACATCTTCTTCTCATACGTGGCAATTTGGTATTGGATGAAGAATTTTTAATGAATGAAGTAGCCTGGAGAGATTTGCAGTGTCATACAAGCCTAACCAGGAGGTCTATTAAAAACAATTAGACCTATCTAAGTGTCCAAAAGGCATCTCAACACCATTGTCATAAATTACTTAGAGAAAATTTAATGGTTTTACATTGCAAGATTTTTTTTTTTTTTAGTAATCTACATTAGTAGATAGAAATGATATTACTAGAATGAATCTTCAACTGCAGTAAATTAAGTGAAATTAGTAGGTAATCATGTGTACCCTATTAACAAACTTGTAAGGAAAATTTGTGGTGTCGGATTAACATAAAAAGTAAATGACTCAACCGATATAAATCTAAACATATTGATGATCATAATGTGCTAATGTTCAATATGATGTCATACAGTAAGAAACGACTATATTTATATTAATTATATAATAACCCGTTCCGCAATGCGGATATTCATCAAAGATATGGGTTATATTAAACGTGTTCTATAGACTCGGAATGGACATTACTCATGTTATACATGTTAGTAATTAAGTAAAAGTAAAATTTTTATGTACGTTGATGAACATTGAAAAGAGTTTTACATTTTATGTAGATGCTACTAGACATGTAGTTATGATATAGCACACCTACCTTAGATAAAGTAACAAATTAAATTAAACCACCATTGTCATCAATTACTTTGTGGAAAATTGATGGAATAACATTGATTGACATAAATAATATGGCGATGGTATGTGTTGTTCAAATGCAATTTGGTTAGTGGAAATTAGTAGCTAAACAAATGTGCATAGACATATTGGGTGTTCTCAGATTACCATGAAATTAAATTAATTGTCTATTTCAAGGTCCATTTTGACATATATTTCACCCGGTTATTAATTTAACCTAATTTACCAGCATTACTTTTCACTACACCATTTTTTACTGTTTTATGTGACTGATATATCGAAAATATATGCAATTAGGTCACGTAATTTCACATTTTCGTCGTAATAAGTATAGTACTATTATAGTCTTAAACAGATATATTTTATCACTTATGGGGGATTAAGGTTATTGATCGATGAAGTTTTACATTGATAAGCGTGTTATTAGAAAAAACATGTCAAGTAAAAAAATAACAAAAGAAGTACATGATAATAATGATAGTAATTTTAAATATGATGTTATTAAAGCTAGTAGTAGTAGTAGTAACAAGATTAATTATAACCCGTTCTACAAAGGAGGCATACTCTAAAAATTTGGGTTAAGCGTGCTCGATAGACTCGGGATGGTCACTAATTTTAATTAAACATGTGGTAGTTTATTATAAGTTTCTTATTTTATGGATAATTGTTGTACAGTAAAAGGAGTATTCAATTTATGTAGGTGCTAGTAAACATGTAAGTATGATATAGCACATCATTAGATAAAGTCTCCCAAAATATTTGTAGAGATCTTTGGATCGGACAACCTGCAAATAAATACAATAACATTCAATGTTTACAATAAATTGTTCTCAGATAAGTAGTCATAATTTTTTTTTAAAGCATTACACTTAGAATCTTTTGAAATTGGAGTCCAGCATACTTAGCATTTGAAATACAATACAGTGCATAGTGTTATGTAATGACAAAGCACAAGTCAAAGGTGTTATGATCTTGTATTAATGTTATGATCTAGTTAGATGTCCTCACTCCTCAGTACACCCAATTTGTGATGTTCAATTAGAAGTTTATGTACAGGTTTCTAATCTACAAAGTACGTAAATTGGATAACCTTTTTTTTTATTTTTTTTTTTATAAAAGTTGGAGTAAATTAGGGGCATAAAATTTATGATTGTTATAATAAAATGTACATCTTTGAAGTTATTAACTATAAGGATTAATTGTTATATGTTCTTCCACTCAACTAACTGGTAAACCTTTAAAAACATAGTGTACATCATAGAGTTTGATATTTTAATTATTCATTAACTTAGAGCGTGCCAATATATAGGAAACTAAGAGGCCATAACAACGTACCGGACAAAATTTATAACAATTAAAGACGAATGTGAGTCAAACACCCTACGATAATACGTAGTTACTTAGGGCTTGTTCTCTTACGCTAACATTCATTTCAATTTAGTACTGTTCAGATGAGTTCAGTTCAGTTTAGTTCAGTTCTCTGTTCACTTCAGTTCAATTAAGTTCAGTTCGGTTCAGTTCAGATCCTCATTTCCGAGTCTTATCAAAATTCATTTCAGTTCAGTTTGGCTTAGTTCTGTTCAGTTCAGTGCAGCTGAGTTCAGTTCAATTCAGTTCAATTCGGTTAAGTTCAGCTTTGTTCAGTCAATGAGAACATGCCCGTAGTAAAAAAAATAATAATAAAAAAATAAAAAATCTACACAAAATTGCATTGTGGGGGGGGGGGGGATATATGGGGGGGGTAATGTGACATTCGTATCAATATGTTCTCTAATAATAAGATATGTTGCCTAATCTGTCTGAATGTACACACGGGTAATGCGAAAAAATTGGGATAAACTGTATGAGATGATAAGATCTTAATTGGATAACAAGTTATCCGTCCTAAAAAAAGCTGATTTTTGTAATCGAAAAAAAAACTGAAATTAGGATTATATCTACAAAAAAAGTAATTTTAAATATTCAATTTCAGTTTTTAATCTCTCCCAAGAAAATCCAGTTTTTAAATTGGTTTATGTTATATTTTAATTATAATTAATAGTAACAAAAACCCTAATTGCACAGTCCATGGAAGGGTAACATGCGTGTGCATTTTGATGTAGTCATCCACCACCTGTTACATTATCCAAATAACTTTCTGTTTTTTTTCCCAAATTAGCCTTCAAATGAAGTGGAAAATAGATACATGTACTGATTTGGAGTACACTACTTCACCAACTACTTTCCAAAATTCATTAAATGTATTACAATTTTTTGCCTTTTTAAAATTAAAATAGGAAAAGCATTACACTATCTTTCACGGTTTCACCATCACACGCCTATTTATTCACCTTTAATGCAACTTCTTTTCATCAAATTTTCATTTATTAAATTAAAAGCTGCTCTCGAGTCTAGACTAAGTCTTTTCAATTTCCAAATGTTGTGTGTTTCCTACGGCTGCTTGTTGATCATTTGAAGGCAGATGGCAACTTTTGGTATTACGTAGTTGGATTAGTAATTATAGGATTAGTGAACAAAATTTTTAAAATGTTATATTATGGGATGTACCATAAATTAGAAGAACCGGTTGTATTATGGTATTTATTAATCGATTATTATGTAATGTAGTTTTAATTGGCTTTGTGGCTTAAAGGACTTTTTTTACTGATTTTTGTTTTTTTTTTTAAAAAAAAAAATAGAATAGAATATATTACAGAGAACATTAACACTAACAATTTATTAAAGAGGTTCATTACAAAATGGTAATATAAATTAATAAGGGAGAACATTGAATATTATTAATTGTCGGGCATAACATAGTGTATATGCAACAAGGTTAACTTTGTTTTTTACTAAGGTTAAAACAAGGTTAATTGTTGCATGAATTCGTATTTTAAAATAATTTGGCCGTAAAAATAATGGTAGGTAATTGAATAATGGTGTTGTGCTTAGCTTGTTTACCAAAATCCGAGCATGTAAAGATAATGTGCATAAAAGTTACCCTATGAGTCTGTAGTGGAAGGTTGTGATCAGTTTACCACATACTTTCTTCCACATTGCAATATTTGTTCAAATAATTTTGCCTATTTTTGTATAGGTTCGTTAAATCTATGAAGCCTCTATCACCAATATTTTTTAACTAATTTAATTATTTGCTATATTATTAAATTTCATAAAAATTAATGAGTCGATCACATACTATGAATATTTAGAACTTTATGTAAGGTTCAAGTATTATTATTATTATTATTATTATTATTATTATTATTATTATTATTATTATTATTATTATTATTATTACTATTATTAGTATTAATATTAATATTAATATTAATATTAATATTATTATTATTATTATTATTATTATTATTATTATTTTTTATTGTTATTATTATTATTATTATTATTATTATTATTACTATTATCAAATTGGCAGCTCAAATGTTAGAGATAAGAGAGGCCAACTCGATAAGAGAGGCCAACTCAGCCAAAACAAAGTTAGAGATACCCAAAGGGACCTCCTCCATCCACATTCATCAAAAGAAATGCTTCGTTTGGGCAGCTAGTTCATGAGCTACAACATATTATAAATAATTTTCCAAATATTTAGCATAATTAGTAGTAACAGCTTTAGTAAGATAATATATTATAAAGAAATGAAGGATCATAAAGACAGAAATATCACATTCCTTAATAGTAATAAACAGTACGAGGATTAACATCACACTCTACCTCGTATTGATTAGTTTAAACAACACATATGCTAATAGTTTTGAGCTAGACAGAACTTAGTCATAGTAGTACAAAAGATTCTTACTTCCAATTCCATGCAAGGCATGCATCCATGCTCAAATGGTTTCCACTAGTTTTTACTCCACTTACACTGTTGAAATCAAATTATGATATTACAACAGCATACATCACAAGATCTTGCCTTCTAATTTTTACTTCCATATTTTAATTTTTTGATTTTCTTAAAATATAATATTTATATTTAGCCCAAATTTCAATAGAACTGATATATATATATATATATATATATATATATATATATATATATATATATATATATATATATATTCCATTAAAAGGTGGTAAAATAAGATTCATACATTAAATCATGTTTTTTTCCCATCAACGTACCATGGTTGTGAATTTTTTTTATTTTTGGAAAATAAATCCACCGCACCCCGATTTAGTACTACGATCACCTAGGTTGTAGGTACCCATGAAACATACATATTCAAGTGGAAAAACAAACCAGATCTGACGTGGCTAAGCTGAAGCACTCACTTCACCTTACGGAAGGCGAAACACTTAAAAAAAAACCCTAACCTCCACCACGGCCCCACATTTTTTCCCCCAGCTATCTTTCCATTCTCCACTCCGGAGCTCACTGTGCCACCCATAGTCAAGACCATGGGGTGCGCTTCACTACTTCCATCTATTTCATCATGTAACTTCAACAAATCACCTAGACTATCCATTTCCACCTCCGAACCGGATCGGGTGTGAACCGGTGTGGGCGGATTTTCAACCCGACCACGATTATCAAATACACTACCACTAATGTCAGGAAATGAGAAGCTAGATCCGCCACTGATTGCCTCCGTCTCTTCTTCCGGTTTGTACGCGACAAGTCTTGGGAAACACCCAGTGCCGACGGCTTGGTTGTCCTCTTCTACTTCTAATAGCAACACCTCACTGTCCTGAATATCGTCAAATTCTTCCGGCATAGATTCTCCATGAGCGTTTCCGCCACTTGACCCAGTGATTGGAAATGGAATCCGACCTCTGTTTGAAAGCACGAGAGTGCCTTCCCCGGGTTCATTACTATCGGAAAGCACATAGAATGTGCGAGTGGAAATTAGAGTTGCACGGCGAGCGAATTGTTTAGGTGTGGAGGAAGACATTTTGATGAATTAAAATTGAAAAGTTAACAAAGAAGATGGTAATGGTGAGTGGTTGAATGAGGTAGCGTGAGTTTATATGGAAGAGAAGAGATAAGGTGAATTCAATGAATTGGAGTGAAAGTGGTTGGTGAAGGAAGGTGTGAATAAATAGGCAGTAGAAACCCATCAATAAGTGAGTTAAATTTGGGTTCAAATATATCAAACCACATAGAATATGATTTCCCTTATTGTACTGTTTGGCTTGCGTTTTCGAAAGCGTATGACGTCATCAGAGAGTTTTTGTATATTTTACCACTAAAGGCCTGTTCATATTTACTTAAATACAGTTCAGTTCAGTTCAGCTCCAATAAGTTCAGTTCAGTTCAGTTCCAATCAGTTCAGTTTAGTTCTGTTCAGTTCAGCTCTTAATTTCCCTCTCACATAAAATATTCATTTCAGCTCAATTCAGTTCAGTTCAGTTCACTTCAGTTCCAATCAGTTCAATTCAGTTTAGTTCAACTCCAATCAGTTCAGTTCAGTTTAGTTCAGCTCAATTTAGTAAATATGAACAGGCCCTAAGTCAAGCATCCTTTGTTCCTGTAGGGTTTTGTGTTATGACAACTTCACAATAGGATAGCTTAATTATAGTTTATCGTTGATCCCGTAAAAATCAAATATTCCTAAAAATATTGTTTCATTATAAGTCGACTTGTTCAATTCTTAGTAATTATAAACGAAAACAAAACTTAAGCGTTTTGAACATTATGAAAATTATTTCTAGGGCTTATATTATTATCCAACCAAACCCTAACTATAAGATATGTGTATATATGTATCTTATCATATGGAATAGAATACACAGATTAATTCTCTCTCCATATCTCATATTACCCCTTATTTCACAACACGTTATCAGGATCATATCTTAATTTAATTTATCGAGTTAGTTGAATTGGATACTTTGATTACGACGCCGCATATATATAATTCATCCGTGATCAGGTATGTAATCACCCCTATTTTGATTATATTATAAAATATCTAGATCAACGTTAGTACAATTGATCATTTGCACAATAGATGATTCATTTTCCATATCCGTTGATTTACCTTTCACTTTGTAGTGCTGATTTACCTTTTACTTCGTAGTGCAGACAACAATAGATTTATTCGCTAAGCTGGTTAGATTAATAATTATTGTAGTTTTGATTTACCTTGAGACTAATCCTAGTTTTATGTTAAATAAGTTTGGTTGCACCATATTGTTAATCTGTATGTGGTTTAGTTTAAAGTATAGTAAATAAATGGTGTCAATTTAATATATCTATAATATAATTTCATTTAATTTGCTGGTTTTAGAGTCTTTAATTTTAATTTTATACAACGACAGAAAATGATGTATTCTGTGAGTGTTATATTGCTAATCAAATAACAAATGTACAAATTAACATGTTTAAACCGTATAATAAGAATATGATAAATATACCTACATACTTAAGTGATTTCCAAATTAAGAAGTCCTCATTCATAGTTTTTATTTTTGATGGCATGTTTAAACCGTATACTCCATATGATAGATGACATGCGTTTGGTATATTGGCATATCAAGTTCATTATTAAAGAGAATCACACTGGTTTGGATTTGTTATCGAGAATCCTTATTGGTTATAATTAAGTCTATCTAGCGATATATTAAAAATGCTTAACTTTGATTGACTATAATTACTTGTATGTGGGTGACGAAATAATCTCACTAACCATTTGAATTTTTTATTTACGGTATATGAAGTCAGTATTACAAAAATATAATTCATGAATATGATTTAGCTCTTTGCTAATAGATAGCAATGGTTTTAATTAATTTTTTTTATTGATATTACAATATTTGATGTCATATACATAAGTATCTATATGTGGAAATTAGTTAACCTCTAATTATGTTAATCATATTCCATCTTGTATTATTTTATTCATTTATATGTTGATTGCATGGGTGGAAAAGGAGTGGATTGATAAATTATTGTTAGTGATGAAAATATTATATCCGACATATAATTTCTATGAAATGGTTTACTTTCAAGCTAATACTAATTTGCATCTCCTTTGTTGGGACTTCAAGTTTCCAATTATATTCTTTTAACACTAATTACATGCGTATGATGCTAAAATATGGATTGATGCATGATTGAATGTAGTTATATATGAACTCACATGTCAACATAATAAAGTAAGTGTCAAAGACACCCAAATATTAATATGAATATACATTATTGATGTGAAAATTTTATATTATTTTCTAAAGTATGTTGACTAGATTATCCATCATGTTGAAAATATATAACCGAAGTTTTAAAGGATTTGATGCATCTTCCTTTGATTGAATATTTTAATAGGAAACATTACGTGAGATCAAAATGATGAAAGATAGCTAACTAAGCTAGTCTCACTAGCTGCAGTAGATTTATATATTAACAATTATTTTGCATAGAATTAACACGGTTGATGACTGTCCCAATGGTTACATACATCTATACCACTCACCGCATTACAGCTCACCATGCTCTTGGGTTCGATACATAGCAACTACATTGTGCCCCCCCCCCCCAACCCAACGTATACATATTTTTTTGTAACATTGTTCCTTTGTGGTATGTGATTGAACTACCCTTAAGAAGAAATGTTAAAAATATTTTCCTACGTGCTTTACCTTGAGTGATTGATTTTAAAAAAAAACGGGACAAAATAACATATAATAATACTAATTCATTATAAAAATCATTTAGTCTGTATAGTTAATAGATTTTTCCTATTTTGTTGTTGGAAAATAAAATGTGTTGATGTTTAAAAAATATAAATATATATGTTTAAAAATTAAATTGGGAACAATAATAATATCCATGCCAATGTCAATGTCGGATTCAAATAAATTACACGACACCGATTTCTCCGTCCATTCCTTCATTTTAATTTTCATACATTTTGTTGTAATTTCCCGACTCATGATGTGTAATTTTAGGAAATATTTCCATCTATATAAGAAATAACTTTATTAATACCAATTGGAATAAAGTTTTATAGTTTTCCTAAAACGACATACTATAAATGTCGTATTTCAATTAAGCGACACCAAGTTCCCCATCCACCCCCGTGAATTTTCAATTTCGTACTATTTGTTGTAATTCCCAGCTATCTCATGTGTATTTTTGGAAATATTGCGATCCATATAACAAATGGCTTTAATAATACCAATTGCACTAGAGCTTTACATGTTTTATAAATAACACATTATTCCTTATTACTGCATGCAGTAGATTGATATATATCTATATTTTTCGCACAGAATAAACACGGTCGATGACTGTCCCAATGGTTACCTTACTTACCTACATCTCTATATGACTAACCGCATTACAACTACCCTAGGTCTTGGGTTCGATTCCTCGCAGCTGCATTGTCGCCCCCCACCCACCCATTTATTTTTGTTTTATTTTTAGTTTTTTTATTTTTTATCATTGATCGGTTGTGTTGTGTGATTTAACTTCCCTTAAGATGATTTATTCATAATATTTTACTTTTTTTTTCCCCAATTATTTTTGCCTTAATTTTGTTTTTTCGTTTTTTTGAAGAATATTTTTGCCTTACTCTTTGTTCCAAATTTGCATCAAAAACACTCTTTGTTCCAAATCAACATTTTCCTAGCGTGTAGGATTACATTGGAAAACATGTTTAAGATTTAGTGTTGGGCCGGACCGACTCAATTAGGTGCTATCCATTAAGTGTGAAGAAGTAAAAATAATAGGTAAGGTACTCTATGTTTATGTAAAGTTATAAGTGTATAAAATGGCATTTATAATTTGGCAATCTAATATGTATATATACTAAATACAAACAAACTTCAAACATTTATGAATTTATATTCTTCATATGAAAACAACATGTTAGACATTGTTCTACACTTGTTTTGAAAACTAAACATAGGTCCTAATAAATCCCAAATTACTAACATATGTTTCAAGTAATACAGATCTATTGAAAGTGTCACCATCACAAAACGTTACAATTAATAACCTAACACAAAGTTAAATAAGAGGTTCCATGTCAGTAACTTCTCAAACTTAGTGTTGGGGGCTCCATACTAATCAACTCGACAATATACTTTGCACCCAACGTAACGCCTTCACCATCTATGAATTGTTGAACTCCTTTCTTAATGTTGCAAGATGTGACCTTTCCATGTTGATTGCGTTTGATGTGCAATGTGGCATCCCATGCCTGATTTCCCATCAAAACAACACTGCTAGGGTCTCCAAGTCCACTTAAATTTGCACTCGCAAAGGGTAGTGGAATGTTCTACACAAGTAAAACATGAAAACACATTATAAGAAATACATCAGTAACATGACCCCATTTAACATTCTAAAATTTAACTTACAATTGTTGGTTTAAATATGTAGCTATAGAGGAACTTGAATGTGAAGAAGGGGTTTGGGGCTGGTTGTTGGATAGGCTGGGCGGCAATATCATCACCACCATCATCACCATCATTAGCACCATCATTTGCACCTTCATGGTCGCTTGAATCAGACGAGATCAAAATAACGTCACTAGGCACTACAACCCCATCTCTCAAAACTACCACCTGAAATGAAGCGTAACCAATTAAAGTGATGAGTAGTGTATCACCAATCGCCACCCCATTCTCCTCGGCAAATACCTCCCACCCATCTCCAAACATCAATTTTTTGCCAGTTTTAGTCCTAACCTTCATCAACTTAACGCCATAGGTGATGGAATCATCATCGCCTCTTTGTACTTGAACCTCCTTTATTCCCCCACGAAGAACATCCCTCACATAATCTGGAAGACACTGTTTTAAAAATTATGTGCTTAGATAATGATACGTTGATGGTGAAACTATATTTGACAATTATGTATTGATAAAATACAATGCTCACTAAATAAAACAACTTCTGATCATCATTAACCGTGACAGTAAAACATGTTTCATCCCAGTTGGCCATTTCCTGACCCAAAAAAAATAAAAAAATAAGAGCAAAATTTAAAAAAAAAAACAAAAATGAAATTAAAATTAGTTGGATTTCATAGGTGTGGAAAACAAAGATTTCCATGGCCAAATTCGGTAAAGTAAACTAATCATTTAAAGCACTGATATTGACAGTATAGATTGACCGAATAAAGCGCATCTACTGACAAGTGGGCCAAGAACCCCGATAGAGTACATTTAAAAGTACAACTAAGAACAGACTAAACCGTCTCCAGAATTATTATTAACAAAAAAATTAAACTGAAACTTATAATTACTATTTAAAATCCAAAACAATCACAATTAGCGTGCCAATTTACTATTCCAATTTCACTGACAAGAACATAACAAAGCCAATTACTTCCAAATTGACATATAAGTCCAAATTTAAGGAATATTAAACAAATATTAATTTATAGCAATTCAAAAAAGCATAGCATACAAATCCAATTCCACCTCTTACAACGGCAAAATAAAAAATGTATAAATCCTCAAAACAAACACAAATCCAAAAACCTATCATAATTTATCCACGACTAGACTACATATTCATACCAAGTTCTATATGTAGCGAAAAATCTAACGGCATATGTATTAAAATATAAGAAAACGTTAAGACTAATCAATTATTCTACGTAATTTGGCAAATTGGCTGAAAATGAAACTCCAAATTATAGAACATGATAGAATTAAACATGGCATTAGAACTTGATACATAATTATCATAAATGAAAAAATGTGGTTCTTGCAACAGAACACTGAACAACCGGATTGTTACCTGTTGATTGCGTGTGCGGTGTTTGGTTGAATCTAGATCTACCACCGCGCACTATGCCGTCGGCGACAAAGGGAGTATGAGAGGAGAGAAGATTGTTTGTGTTGGAATGAAAGGGATAGGGTTTGAAAAAGGTTTTGAAAAAAGGTGGACAATTTGTTTGGATTTTTTCGATTATTTTTATGCCTCACGTGAGTGGTGGATGATGAGGTGGGTTTGTCAAAAGTAACCGTCAAATTGACCAATTAAATACATGTAACGGTTATTATATAAAACCTGACGATCATTATTTAACACCTGACTATCATTATATAAAACATGACTATCATTATTTTAAACCTGACTATCATTATTTAAAACTTGACGATCATTATTTATTTCCTGAATAATTTTATCTTAAACATGACTATCATATATCTGAATATTATTAACCTAACACTGACTATCAATATCTATTTGCTGATACGAACTATTTAATTCCTGACTAATATATGATCATTCCTGAGTATTATAAATTTTAAACAATATAATTATTGTATTTTATATTATTATTACAATTCCTGACTATTATTATCTATTTTCCGACTAATATTATCTTAAACCTGACTAAGTTATATTACATGAGAATATTATTATCCTAAAACTGACGTTCCATATCGTTTTTCTGACATTCAATGTCTAATTCCGGACCAATATATGCTAATTCCTGACGTGTTATATAAATTTAAAAACATTAAATTACTCTACTTAAATATTGATATTATTATTCCTGAATATTATTATCTATTTTCTGAGTAACATTATATTAAAGATATAATGTATCAAAATATTATTATTTTTAAACTGACTATACATATCTTTTTTCTGACAAGAACTATCTAATTCCTGACTTACATGATGTAAGTAAGTACTCTATTTAAATATTGATATTATTATTCCTGAATATTATTTTCTATTTTCTAACTAAATAAAAAACCTGACGAGTTATAATGTATCAAAATATTATTATGTGTAAACTGAGTATACATATCTAATTACTGACTAACATGATGTAATTGCGGACAAGAACTTTTTAAACAATTAATTACCTTTATTATCTTTTTCCTGATTTATTTTGTCTTAAACCTGACTGAGTTAATTTCATTTCTGAATAATATATCATAATACTTGATCGATAAAATTTAATTCCTGTTTAAGATATGCTAATTTCTGAGTATAAGCTACTGATATCAGCAACTAAAACAAAAAAGAAAATAACATCAACCAAATTTCCAAAAATAAAATACGTAAACTAAATTTCAAAAAATAAAATACATAAACTAAATTTCCAAATTATATATTACTGAAATGTACTTTAATTATGATGAAGTACAAAACATTGAAAATAAACTACAAAGATAATCTTCCTCAATTTTAATTCTTTTTGCCTCTCTGCATGGATGATTTGCCTCTTGTCTTTTTCTCTTTAATTTGCTGGCTTCTTCTTCAGCAAAAACAAAACGCAATCCATTCAGAAATTCAGCCCAGTCTTGCACCATGCCATTATTAAACCCATAACCCTTATGCCTCATAATGTCATATGCAACCCACCATTCATTTGAATTATGATTTCTTCTCACTGTTTCTGGAATCCAATATTTATAATACCATAATTCATTATAATATCTACATGTACAGTTAATCATTGCCTGGGCTTTGAATGTGCACCTAGGGAAAATATGCATGCAAAGTATTTCTTCAACAGCCATTGCTGGATGTGCATCTTCTAACGCGTCAATTGGATGTGGGATTTGATTAGCCATCTAAACAAAAAAAAATGAGGACATAAATCATTACAAAACTCAATAAAACAACAGTAGCAAAGGTATAATTATAATATGAAAAAAAAATATACCTTTTGTAATAGCAGTAGTTCAATTCTTATGAGATTAAGTAAAATTTCTGAAGTAGTTTATACGGATTTTTGTATTTGTTTTTCTGAATTCAATTTGTTAACAATATGGTTACTTATATATAATGTTTAGAATGTGAATAGAATAGATGCGGTGTTTTGGAAGAGGCCGGGAGAGTCATACCTTTTCAATTATGTCTTTTCATTTATAATTAACTTCTTTTCTAGTAAATTCATTTCATTTTTATTCAATTAATTTTTTGTCTGGTAAATGATTTTACGTGTTTTTTGAAAAGAGAAGAGGGAAAGTCATGAATTCTCAAATTCTTATATTCTGACTATATTTATCTTAAACCTCACCATATCATTTATGTCCTCAGTAATAATTATCTATTTTCCTGAATAATATAATTTTATTCCTGAATATTATAATCTTATAATCTATATTTTGACTATTTTTTGTTACTGAAATTAGATTAATATTATTCCTGATTGAAACAAATATATTCCTGAAGCATACAACTTAATTTCTGTTATATTCAAATTAATTCTGAATAAAATTTAAAATACCTCACGTACATATTATATTTCCTGATCAAATTATAGCTGACAAACGTAATCGTATTTCCGATTGAACCTATTTTATTCCTGAAATATAGAATCTAATTCCTGATATCATAATATTTTAATACCTGACATATAAATTTAATTCCTGATATATCAAAATTAATAAGTGATATATATAATCTAATTCCTGAAAAAATAATCAACAACATATTATAATCAGATACAACTATTATTAATTCTTTCTTATATGTAAACATAATCCTAACTGAGATCTTTTATTTCCTGACTAGTATTTAGTAATTCCTGATATATATGATGTAATTCCTGATGACATGATAATTCATAAGTGTCATAAAAATTAAGAACATTTATTTACTGTGTATAATATTTTATTTTCTGACAAAAATAAATTAGGATATGTTTCATATATACTTTTCTTTCAGATTACTACAAATATGACAAGGATGAAAACATAAGTAAATGTCTAGCAGGTTATACTGTATCAGATTACAATGTGGGATTTGTTTTATACAAAGCTCATTCAAGGTCTGTTATTTAATTATGATAAAATACAAAACATTGAAAATAAACTACAAAGATAATCTTCCTCAATTTTAATGCTTTTTGCCTCTATGCATGGATGATTTGCCTCTTCTTTTTTTCTCTTTAATTTGCTGGCTTCTTCTTCAGCAATAACAAAACGCAATCCATTCAGAAATTCAGCCCAGTCTTGCACCATGCCATTATGAAACCCATAACACTTATGCCTGTTAATGTCATTTGCAACCCATCATTTTTGCCATACTATATTTTGCCATTTTGAGGTTTGATTACTTTAGAAAAAAATTATTTTATTTTCTGATTAGATAAATGTTATGCCTGACTAACCTTACTTTATTACTGACTAAAAAAATCTTATTGCTGAGTAACTGAAGTTTATCCCTGACTTTAAAAATCTAATTTTATTCCTGACTAAACTAATTTTAATCCTGATTTACTCAATTTCATGCCTGATTTATTTTGTGATAACTCAATTTATTTTAATTTGTGATTTAAATGTGATATTAGTTGTTTTTTTTTTCTTTTTTTGGTTGAAAACTTATCTCACTGTGATAAGCACGTCTAATAGATCTTATTAATCCAAAATAAGGTAGTAAATGAATCCCAATTTATAATGGAAGATGTAGTACAAATATTTGATTACACGTGAATATTGTGAAATGTATCATGACAATCTTGAGGTACATTACAACGGCTGCTATTCTTCATCGGAAAAAACCCTAGGAGAGAGAAAACCAGGCACCCTCAACAATGAAGCAAGTACTATCTTCCGACTCCATGGAAATCCCAGATGGGATCGACATCAAGGTCGACGCTAAGATCATCGTCGTTTCAGGACCAAGGGGCACCCTCACTCGCAACTTCAAGCATCTGAACCTTGATTTTCAATTGGTCACTGATGAAGAAGGTAGTAGGAAATTGAACATTGATTCATGGTTTGGAACCAGAAATTGAACATTGATTCATTAGCACCATCATTTGCACCTTCATGGTCGCTTGAATCAGACGAGATCAAAATAACGTCACTAGGCACTACAACCCCATCTCTCAAAACTACCACCTGAAATGAAGCGTAACCAATTAAAGTGATGAGTAGTGTATCACCAATCGCCACCCCATTCTCCTCGGCAAATACCTCCCACCCATCTCCAAACATCAATTTTTTGCCAGTTTTAGTCCTAACCTTCATCAACTTAACGCCATAGGTGATGGAATCATCAACCTTACGTAACTGCTCTTCAACAATCTCCTTCCTTCGTTGCAGCCACTTCCTGTATACTTGAGCAGTAGTCCTGTCACCATTGTTTCCAGCCATCTGCAATTGCAAGAAAAGGAAATAAAAGGGTGTTCTAAACAAACACAATTGATCAAATAGAAAGAATGAATTGATAGAAAAGGATGGATATTGTTGTGGTTATATAAGCAGCGAAATCAACCTTTTAGTAGCCTGTATCGCGAAACTATCAACCATTCATTGCTTTATAAATATAATTTCATAAACAGTACACAATTCAACCAAGGACCCATTAATTTTTCAGTTGATAAATTTGTACTCCGTAATTGTAATCAAATAACGTCCGTTCACACTTCTCAATTATTGGAAATCGCAAGTACGACTATTGTAGATTCAAAGGATGTATCTAGCCGTAAAACAGGCGTATAACGGTATAAGAATGGATAGGGGTAATGCCAGGAATCGAACCGGTGTCATCTTGGAGAACACGTACGGTCTATTCTGAAATGTCGTCTCATAACAAATACTACGTTTGAAGTACATTTCATATGATAGTTTTACGTATAACATATTGTCCAATTGAATCTGGGCCAAGCCCATATCATAAAACCCAAGAAAAAATAAGGCCTAGCATGAAGGTTTGTTAATGTATAAAATATTTGGTTATATATTAAGAGCACTCTAACGTGGGGAAAACTAGGTCGTTGGGCTAATTCTCCCTAAGCCAAACAAAATTTATAAACACTCAACAAACCTAAATACAAGTATAGAGGTAAGTTAAGGGTCGAACCCAAAGGAACGGTAATGCCTAAGTTCTTCCAATTATATGCCTAAGCTAGGTCGAAGACTAGAGATAAAAGGTGGCTCTAACAACTACTAAAACGAAGAAACCAAACAAATATAAAAGCTAGGGATTAGGATCCGCAAATAATGGCAATGAACGATGCAAATTGAAATGGAAAGTCGACTAAGTCAAGCAATGTGAGGGAAAATCAATCAAGCAACCAAAAGAGCATGCCAAGCTATTCTCCTAGAGGTCTAACTAGCGTCAACTACGATAAACTCTAGCTAGGAAACATCACAAGACACCTCAATCGTGTAAATGCAAGCCACAAATCAATGGTCCGTATCAATGTGAACTTACAATGCAATCTAGTGCAATAATCAAAGTTAGCTACTCTCTAATTAATCACACACATGCACATGATCAATCAACTAAGTTTAATCACATCATCAACTCCATCAATTATCCCCAATTTACATCAATTCATTACATCAAAGCTTCACCAAATCCCTAACCAAACAACTACTCAAACATTATCATCAATTCTACCAATACAAACATCAATATCCAAAATCAATCATCAATTCATCAAAATCCAATCAAAATCAACAATCAAAACAATGAAAATTAAACAAAGCAATAAATGAGATAGAGTTTAGAAATGCTCATTGATGATAGAGTAAATCTCCAATACAATTGTCACATTTGAATCTTCAATCTCTCAATCACCATTGAAATTCCTCACTTTCTCTCTCTAAAATCTACTCCTAAAATAAACCCTAAAACTAGAGAGAGAAGCTCTCAACTAAGCTAGGAAAATGATCTAATTGAAACACTAATTCTAATTTGTTTCTCTCTCTACCCAAAAATGGGTATATATAATACAAGAGAATAAAAGAAAATAAAATAGAAAAGAAAGAAAAAGAAACTAAAATAAAATAAATAAGAAAAAGAAAAGGAAGTAAAAACAAAAAGAAAAATAAAAAGAAAAAAAGAAATAAAAGATCCCCAAATTCAGCAGCTCCAACAAGAAGGGGAAATAATCCCCTTCTTCACGCATATCATCATCAGCACGCACTCATCATAGCCACACATCATCATCAATCAGCAGCCCCTAATTATACCCACTTGTGTGCGGCCGCAAAGAAGGAACGTGCGGCCGCGTAGGCTGCGAGTGCGGCCGCACCTTTTGAGGTGTCGAAGTTGCTGCTGCGGTGGTTCAAACGGCTGGGCAAGGGCGAAGGTGGCTGGAGTTTCTGGGCAGTGGCTGCGGCTGTTGGAGAATTGGGGGAAATAAGGGAGTGCGTGAATTGGGTGGTGAGGTGGTGTAGCGTGAGGTAGGGATGGCAGCAGCTGGTGCGAGGTGCTGCTGGTTGTTGTTGGTGTTGTTGCGTGCTGTTGTGAAGCAGGGGATGAGTGGAGCAGTAGAAGAGGAGAGCAGGAACAGGGGAATGCAGAGGAAGAAAAGGGAGGAGTTGCTGCCTCCTTTCATCACCATCACCATCATCTCACTATCATCACCATGATGGTGATGAAGGTCAAAGTATGCAGTAGCTATCATCAATTTGGACTTCGAACCAACACCTACAAATGCACATAAAACCGAGGAATAAAAATAAAGTAAAATAAAACTAAAACTAACAAATAAAAGTAAAAGAAATAAAATGAAAAAGAAAATAATAAAAGAAAGAAAATAAAATAAAATGAAAATAAAATAAAGTAAAGGAAAATGAAATAAAAATAAAATCAAATAAACTAAAATAAAATAAAACTAAATCTATAAAATCTAAAATAAAAAGGAAACAACTAAAATAACGAAAATAAAAGAAATAAAAGAGAAAATACTAGAAAACCATAGAAATGCACAAAAGCCGTAAAATAAGAGAACAAAGGTAGAAAAGAGAGAAAAAGCATAAAACCGAGCATTTATTGAGCAAGAAAGCAATGAAAAGAGGACAAAAAGGACCTAAATGCTCATCAAATGTGTGCCATTTATGACACACATCACACTCTCACTCATGGGCATTTTTTTTGCCGATGAGGAAATTTTAATGAAAACAATGAAATTTTGGCTTCCCACTCATGAGCATTAGAAAAAATGCCCATGGGGAAATCTTCAAATGCCCATAGCAATGGCAAAAACTAATTGCTACAGTAGTGTGGGCCATGGTACCAAATCAGCAAAAAAATAAAAGAAAAAAAAATAAATAATGTGATGATAGTAATATTTTAGGAGAGAGAAAAAATAAGAGAGAGAATGGTGTGGGTTTTTTCTTAGCCCATGAGTGTGTGAGAAGTTGTAGAAAAAAAATGCCCATAAGAAAAAGTGGAAAAGAGGAGTGAGAAAGTGGGTAGAGAGATAATGGCATTTTTTTTATTTGCCCATGAATGAGAGTGGTCTAACAAACATAGTAGACTATGACAAATCTAATTGAGTTGCTTCAGTGGTCTGAAGCTACTACTCTCTAACGTATAGATCCGAGGTTCAAGTATCAAGCCAAACACGGGCCATTTTTTTTAATTTATTGTATTTTTAACCTTATCCAGGTATTGCAATGAGCATTGAAGTGTTATCGAACCATTGTCTAATTATGTAACTAAAAAAGCAATAATTTTGGGGTTAAGACAGCAGAGGTAATTATCGAAATAGAAGAGTCACAAAATCACAAGAAGTCAAGTTAGGAGCAATTATTTGCTTCATTACGTCTACAATTTCAGATGTGTCTTCAATGCATGAATATTAAAGTTGAATTTGCCGCTCCCAAAATAGTTTGAAAATTAATATCAATACACGTTGTACTTGTAAGTTTAGATGTTAAAGTTGTATATTTGTCATGTTATCAAATTAAAAAATTTAAGTAGTATAATAATAATACATTAACAAAAATTAACAAGTACACTTTAGTTTAAGTTAAAAACCAATTACTCCTAGAAAATGAGAATAAAAAACAGCAACCTGCATGGGACCACAGGTTCGAAACTGTGATCTCGTGTCATTGACAGGTCGAAAGCGTCGTAGTTATGAATAGAGAGCACCAACCATTGAGACAAATTTGGGTAATTATGATGTCGTCTACTGCTAAAACACATATTAAGGGTTCATAATTTTATTTTTAACCTTAATTAAGTGGGTTTATAGTTTTGTTGTTTTTTTTTTCTCATTTTAAAAAATCAGCACTTCCCCGACTCCCGGTCTGTGGATTTAACGATTTGGGTTTTATAAATTTTATTTTTTATTTTTCTATTTATACAATTGTAAGTGAATTATCTACTTATGTAATAACTAATTTCCTTACTTCAAGGTTTGATTTCGGTCTTACTCGTGTCTCTGTTTTTTCATGATTTGGTCAAATTCAAAATTGGGATGAACAGTGCTGCACTGCAACAAGTTGCTACCCCCATTAATATTTCTTACAATAACTAAGGTGGGGGAACAGATCTCCATTTACAATTTGAAGGCAACCTTATTAAGTAGTGCAGCCTTCACGCAATCAATATTCAATTTAACGTAAATAATGTTTTCTTAAAAAACTATGTACAAATACGTACAAGTTCAAAGTGCAAATTGACCCTTAAATTGAAATTAACCCCAAACAAATCAGCCACAACGAAAATTTAGTATGTCCTCCTTGTTATAAAGCTTATCAGTGATGAATTCGGACTCCAATAGGTCTTACAATAAGATCATAATATCACCGAGAGGGTTGTCACGGCACGGCCCGAAGGTTTGGCTGAAAGATCAACCACCTAGAGAGGGGGATCGAATTTTCCCAATGATTGTTGTGGGTAAGTTTATAGATGAGAGGAGCTTTTCCCAGAAGCGAGTGCAACAATGGATTCAATCTAGATGGCGAAAAAATGGTGAAATTAAAGTAGAAAAAGTGGGCTCAGTGTTCATGTTACATTGCTCTGACATTAGAGACAGGGATAACTTAGTTGATCAAGAGTCTGCCTCCTTGAACGGAGCCTTATTTGTGATGACACCATGGTTCCCTCAGGCGTCTGTACAAGCATTCAAGTTCAAAGAGGCTTGTTTATGGGTGCGGGTTAAGGGACTTCCACTAACAGCAGCCAGTCCAGATTTTGTGAAGCCAATCTTAAATGAGATTGGAAAAGTCATGTATTTTGATGAAGAATCACTTGCGCCTGGGATTAAAGAATTTTTAAGGGTTAAGATGCGCGTTCCTTTAGACCTATCACTTATACCCGGGTTTTATTTCGAAGCAATTGAAGGAGAATTTATTTGGGTGTACCTTCGATATGAACATGTGTTCATCTTCTGCTCTGTATGTGGAAGGATTGGGCATCAGAAGGATGATTGTAGGGTAAGTGTAGGCAACATGCAACACCTGTTAGGGCGTAGAATGGGAAATGTGGCAAAAAATCAAGAAAATGTATTGTATGAAGACAGTTCAACAATTATGTTCTCAGATAAATTAATTGGTCTTAAAAGGTCATTAATGTACAGAGATTCAGCTATTAACTTAGTCAATTACAAGAGATTGAGACCGGAGAGAGTGATTAGGCGCAAAAAAAACTCGGATCAGAGCAGCGACTCGAGTTCGAGCTCTAACGCCTATCCTGGTACTGTTGAAATCGAAAGACGAAGAAGGAAAAGAAAGGTAAGGGGACCTGCCTGTAAAGAGCATATTTGGGAACACATTGAGGAGGATGATTATATTAGAAAGAAACAAAAGGTTACTGTACCTTTGGTGCGGCGTAGAGGATTTAAAAATCTGACATTAGATTGTCCACAGAAGTTGTCATGGGATGATGTAGCTGATGGTTGGGCATATGACCTATCGGAGAAACGTAAACGTGTTGATCTTGGGAGTCAAAGCTCATCCGGCACGACAATAAGTGTATCATCTTCTATTTAACACAATGGCTACTACGGTTTGATTAGTTTTTCAAATTAATGTATTAGTAAAAAGTGATCGATGTATAATACGTTGTTTCTGTAACTATGCAACTACTATCTTTCTAAGAGATTTTAATACATGTGTGTGGATTGTGGTATGTATTGTTGATTAACGGTTTTTTTTTTTTTTTTTTTGTTAGCGTTTAACCACTTTTTTAATACATGAAGGATGATATTTGAATGTAAATATTTGTGAGTGCAATAGGTCTTAAGACTGTTAACTGCTAATATTTTTATAACAACAAGATACCCAAACACTTGGCCCAAAATTACAACAAAATATGGGGTAAACAGCTTATCTGCCCAATTCCCTCAAAAAAAATGTGCTCATAATTGAGATACAGGACTTAACAAAGACCTTGTATGGCCCATTAAGCTGGTCCTTAGCACGCCGCCTTAATGTCTCATGATATTTTCAGTCCAATAGAGTATAATTAACAAGTTTGTAAGTATTCAGATCAAATTCATTGATGGTTTGGTGGTTAGAAAGAGTAGCAAAGGAACTTTTGATTATGTGGTGAGCGTTCGAACCTTAGGCGTAACGATTATTTTGTTAGTTTTTTTTTTTTGATATAGAATTAGTTGTGTGTCTTATGCAACAACTAGTTTGATGCCCGGGCAATGCCCCGGGTCAATTTTTTTTAATATAAAAAACTATATTACATGGTTTTTAAAAAATAACGTTAATAACCTAAAGGAAAATCTATGTATGGAAAATAACGTGGCAAAAATGATAACACGTGACATGATACAAATCTTGCCTTGGGGTTTTAATATATACTAGTTCAGAGACGCAAGAACATTCGTGCGTGTGAATATATCAAGTATAATTCTTTGATTTTTTATTATATAATTTTGTTCCTTTTTTTCCACATGTTAGTTTTTTTATATGGTAGTTTTTACAAAATGATGGTATTGTGTTATTTTTTTTAGATGGGACAAATTTTTTTTTTGGTATATTTTTTTTTTAAGGATGGTAATTTTTTTCTTAAAAAAAGACAAAAATGAAAGGGGTATTTTCGGAAAGTGAAATTTATCATCCAAAACCACCTTTCACTTTATAGATAGGACAAGCTCAGAGACGTACACAATGCGTGCGTGTGCAACATAAGTAATCTATCAAGCTCGAGTCTTTTTTTTTCCCGCAATTTTATCTCTGTAATTATTCTAATTTTAAAAAAAATATGTTGTAGTAGGTGTATAAAACGTTGATAAAAAATAATTAAAAAAAATGTTGATGATGTCATGTAAGCTAAATAATAAAATTTGATTTCTCTTATAAAAAAAATAAAATAAGATAGAGGAAGTGTTTTTTTTCTTTTGAATAAAGAGGAAGTGTTTTTTTTTTTTTTTTTGACCTAAGAATGTAGTTACATTTTTTTTTTAAATAAATAATGATATTTTTAGAAGAGAGGGGTATTTAGGGAAAGTAGATTTTATCACCAAATAACCGTCTTTCATTCTTCCCTTCACATATCCTCTGCTTTCTCTCTCTGTCACTAACTCTCTATCTAGTGTGCTTTCTCTCTCATAGGGTTTCCAAGCCGCCGGTTTTTTGGGGGTGTTGGTGTATTTTTAGTGACTCACTAGCGCAAGATCTACCCTCTATCCTCTTGCCATTTCAGGTAATTTGAGTGTGATATTTAATTTTTTAGTCTGGATTTTGATTGTTTGCGTTGTTGGTGAATGGTTTGGGTGGTCGATGTGATTAATATAATTCGTTGTTGCTTGTTTATTTGATTGGATTACAGTGTTGTTTACTTCAATCGTTTTATGGTAATGAATAATGCTGCGGTGTTTAAATTTTGGGCTAATTTTAAATTATATGTTAATTAGGGGATTGTTAAATGTCATTTAGAAATAAGTGTTTTGAGTAATTCGGATAATATTCAGAATTAATTTTAGGAGTGTAGTTGTTTGGTTGATTTCGGATCAAATTCGACTGTTTCATATGCATATTTGTTGATTAATTTGTGCTATTTGTGAAATATGGTGTTCGATTTCATAACAATCTGTTAAGATCGACTGAACTTAGAGGCGATTGAATATGTCCAGATGAATTTGCCCAATTGGTTTTTCCGTTGTACTTGTTCAATCCTTCTAATTTAATCTAATTGAATAATTGAATATGTGTTGATGAATTTGCCCAATAATTTGTCGTAATCATGCAAGTATGGTTATCTGGTGATAGGTTCTATGTAGGTAAATCATGTTACTAGTGCGATGTTGAGTCAAATTTGTGCAAGTTTGTGATTAGATCTCAAATTCATTATTGGTTAAGTTTATATTCGGTTGCATGTTGAATTATGATATCATTTGTCTGAAACATCTCAGGCGTGAAACTCTCTTAAGGTGCAAACACTAGTGGTGTTTGACAAAGGCTTGAAGGTTGTTCAATCATTGAGGAACATGCGGTGTATTTATACACGATGTGCGTTCCACCTCAACCGTAGTAGGAAACAATATCTGGTTAGCATTCTGACCTAGTACATTCTTAGCATTTTCATTTGTTTATGAATGCAAAGAATAATGAACATGTGTTTGTATAACAGCCGATATCAAAGCGGTTGGCTAAGCAGATCAAATATGTACAAGATGAGAAAGGCGGTGATGGGCTGCTCCGCCTTCAACGTGGCACGGAAGAGAAGATTTATTTGGTTCGTATGCTTGAAGTGAAAACGAAAACAGGAGTTGAAACACGGATCACAGAAGGATGGTGTGAGTTCGTGAGGTCAAATAGCCTTGAACTTGGTGACTATATAGAAATTGAAATAGATGATTTGGAAGAGTGGTTATTTAGGGTTAGAATTTGGCGGAATGAAGAAGAAATAACAATAGTTGACCCGCATGTGATCATTGAGAATGATGGGACTAGAAGTGATGCTGACAGTACTGAATTCGTCCCAATGGAAGTCCTGGGTTTCGGTTTCCAAGAGTTCAAAGCGACATTCACAAAAGACAACATAAAGTGTGGTAGGATGGTATGTGTATGATACAAACTACACAATTTACATGTATCTAAGTTTGAGTTCATTGTCAATTAATGTTTTGTGTTTTATTTATTGCAGATTGTACCAGTGGAATTTGCACGAGCAAACTTCATCCATCTTGATGAAATAACAGAGGTTGAAGTTTGGACGAGCCAAGTATGGAAGGCTACAATGCACATCACATATGACGAAAGTGGTAATATTAATTCTTGCATTATTACGGACGGAATTGACAAACTGGTTAAGGCCGAAGGAATTCAACCTGAAGAAACAATAATCGTGTCCCTGCAATGCATCAATCCCCCAGAATTTAGCGTTATGTTGATTGATTATTATGCTTAAGAATTATGAGGATAACCATATGATTGTGTATGTACACATAGTCATGTGTGGACGTTGTGTGAGCTAGTGTAGCAAATAATTAGTTTAACTCAAGTAATGTGGTACTTGCACAATCAAAAATAAGTTAAAGTAGATTGTCAAACAAATAATAAAACACACAACAAAGTACTTGATACATTGTCCAGCTAGTAATTTAAGGCCAAAAAACTAAAAGTAATAGTACACTTTAGAGTTTAAAATAATACACTAAATGGGGTCTTTGTTGATGATTGTCTTGCTAACCAACTCTTGATGCCTTTGAATGTTGATCTGCAGACATATTACCACTAGTTCGTTTGCGTTTGATCTGCATTAAAAGTAGGTATTACGTTAAAATGATAAGCTACCAAAAATGATAAGCTACCAAACCAAAAAAAAACAAGAGGGCATGTGGTTGGTTAATTGAATAAAGGACACTTACTCTGGTCTTTCCTTCTGAATTTGATTGAGGTACCAATTCAGTAATCAGTTTCACCTTTGGTACTACCTGAAAACTCAGTAATTGAAAAATCGTTACTGGGTTCCAAATATAGAAGTTAATAACATAAGGGGGTACAATTGACATACTGCAAAAACAATTTACCCTGTATGAGTAGTACCTTCGTATGTTTTATGGGCTTTTCAAGACTGTGGTCTATGTTTGCGGTCCCAACCAATCCATTACCGGTGTTGTTGTCTTTTTGGACATTTTTACCATTTACCCTTTTCTTTGCCGGTGGTTTGGTGCTGACATTGGTTACATTGGCGTGACCGCCTTTTTCAGCAGTAAAGTCTTTGGTAGTGCCTTTAGTCGACAACTTTCCAACACTTTTCTTTGACGCCTTGATGATGACATTGGTGGTGCCTTTTGATGATGCATTTCCAATTCTTTTCTTAGGCGGTTGTTTTTTGGTGGTGCTATTTGATGATGCATTTCCACCTGTTTTCTTAGCCGGTTTTTTTTTTGTTTACATCGGTGCTCTTGGTGTCAACTCCTTTGTTTTTAGGGTTTTTGCTGATGCCTTTTGTTGATGTCTTATCCGCGGTCGATGCATGTTTCTTTTTTACCTTGGAAGTGTCCTCTCCTTTGTCATTACCACTGTCATCGTTGACCACCGCCCTATTCCTTTTCCTTACCACCGGTTTCTTGAAGCCCATTTCAGCTAAAGTCTTTAGTCTTGAACCCTTCGGCCGGCCTCTAGGTTTCTTTGTGACCACTAGATCTTGAATGATTGTATCAAACTGGGAAGGAGAAGGATCACAATCATTTACTTGATCAACCCCATCTTGTGTCTGAGTGACATCGTCTGCAAAAGATAAGATGGTACACTCATCTGCTTTTGTTATCTTGCAGTTTTCCACCTCAGTCCGCAAACTCGACAATGCTTTACTTACCAAATCAACAGCGTCATCATTCACCATAGCAGCTTCGTCACAGAGTGTTTCAAACTCACTCATCAACCTATAGTACCTTTTCAAAACAACATTCTCATTAGGATCGAGGTAAGAAATACGCACTTTAGTATGTTCTCTTAGGATATCCTTGCGCCATCGTTTGACAATATATTTTCCTGGTATGTCAACCACAGCATTCTGATCAAGTATGCGCATCATATGCTTGCACATAATACCATGCGTAACAAATCTCCTGCAGTCACAATAGACCTCGTTGGTTTCCATGTTAAAGGATGCTGAATAATACCTCCTTCGATCAGTAACAATTTCCTCACTCTGACCTTCTGGCACAACCCAGACACGATCTTCAACTGTGTACTGTATAGTATTTTCATCCAACATCTTGTCTACAGTACAATAACGGTACATCATTCTAGTACACTCTGTTTGTACCTCTTGAAACTTGGTGTCGGTGTACAGTTGTTGGAAAAACCTTTCGACTGGGAAGGCAGTAGCTAGTCTCCGAACATATTTACCACAATTCGCGTCAGCAGCAGTCTCGTCACGCACCCGTTTCTCCAATGCCTGAGCATACTTAACAGGAAATTCATATAATTTGGTGTGGCGATTGACAAATCCATCAAAAAAACTATTTATACTCTCGACACGCTGGGTAGTCTTCATTCCAGCCCAGAAATAATCCATCATATACGTAGGGACCCACATGTGTCTCTCCTTGTACAATCCTTTCAACCAGTCATTGTTTTCCAAATTATAATCCACAAGTAGGTCATTCCACCTTCTCTCAAACTCCTCCTCAATCAAACTTTCGTACACGACTTTTTTAAGCACCCCCTTGAAGTAATGGTAACTGTAAAGAAATAAACCAGAAAGTAGTAAGAAACCCCAGAGAACAGGTACCTATATAAACAGTAATATATAGTTTTAAAAGGTTACCCTTCACATTTCCCAAGTTTTTCTGGAATTTTCCTCATTATGTGCCAAATGCACCATCGATGTCGCGCCGAAGGCATGATATCCTCTATGGGCTTTCTCATAGCCGCAGCCTGGTCTGTGAGGATAGCAGCAGGAGGTCGGTTATTCATACATGACAACCATTCTTTAAATATCCATGCAAATGTGTCCGAATTTTCATGAGAAACCAATGCACAACCCAACAATATAGACTGTCCATGGTGGTTTACACCCACGAAATTTACAAATGGCAATTCATATTCATTCGTCAAATATGTAGCATCAAAGCAAACAACATCGCCAAATTCTTCATAAGCTGCACGGCTACGCGCATCAACCCAAAGCACATCTTTCAACCTACCCAGTGAGTCTAATCTGTGTGCGTGATAAAAGTGCTGGTTGCCCTCTTGCATTTGTTTAAAGCACGACATCATGGCAGCAGCATCGCCCCCGGCCATTTTCAACTTCCTAGCCTTGTAAACCACATGGGCCAAGTCTTTTACACTATATTGCAAGTCATCCTCCCCTTCAATTTCAGTGGCTAAGCATCCATGTATTTGAGAGACAGGAACACCCTTATCAAAAAATTTCAGCAACTTTCTTCGAACATTTGAAGTCAATTTCTTTATTCGATACTCTTTAACTAGCTTTGCGTCTGCAGGATTTGGCGTGTGATTCGTATGTTCCAACTCCACTGTCCTAATCACCCACTCCCCATCACGATTCATGCCAGCATAAATTTTTGCCTTACACTCACATTTTTTTGACTTCCGCTTACGATTGCTCAGCTCGTCAGCACAGACTACACCATCAACCACCCCGCCAGTACCAGACACGCCCATAGACTTAGACCTCTTCTTTGCTTCCCTCATTGCCCTCATGTCTGGTCTTCCCCAACATTCACACCTCCAAGTAGTGGCAATCCTATCCCTTACCTCCCCTTTAGAATACACACCTTGTGCCCTAGTTACACCAAATCCCTTTTGCTCGGCATATGCTTTGTAATAAGTCTCAACCTCTTTCCAACCCTTAAAAATCATCCCAACTTTAGGAGGTTCAACATTAGACACTTGATTACTACCAACACCTGTCTCTGTTGTCCTGTTCGTGTCGCTTGGGGTTACATTTTGTGGACAATTTTGGTTATCAGACCCCATTGGTGTGTTTAGACAACCTCCCTCATGGACCACCTCATCAATGTCAGTGGAGACACTCGTACTGTCATGGTCACCTCCAGACCCAGCTTCAAAATCTTTATCCATAAGAACAACCTTACGTGTATCTCAACAAAACCTGCATCAACATATGTGGATTTGAAGAAACTACATCCTACGAAGATTTAAGATATGCGCACAACCAAGATTATAATGTTATGTTAGGCCTACTAAAATACTATCATTATGTCTTGTTATACCACAATTAATTTGCAGTAATTAAACGTTTGAAAATTTATTATACACAGGAATTACATTATGTTAGTCAGGAATTAGACAGTTTTTGTCCGAAAATAGATATGGATAGTCAGTTTAAAAATATTAATATTTACATACATTATATATCGTCAGGTTTTAGATAATATTTGTCAGAAAATAGATAATAATACTCAGGAATAATAATATCAATATTTAAATAGAGTAATTAAATTAACATTCGTCAGTAATAAGCGTATATTAGTCAGGAATTAGATAAATAGTGTCTACAAATAGATATGGATTGTCAGTTGTAGGACACAAATATTCATATGTAATATAAGTTAGTCAGTTTTAAGATAAGATTAGTCAGAATATAGATAATAATGGTGAGGAATAATAATATCAATATTTAAATAGAGCAATTAAATGTTTTGAGATTTATAACATTAGTCAGGAATTAGGTTATATTAGTCCGGAAGTAGATAGTTCTTGTAAGCAAATAGATATGGATAGTCAGTTTTAAGATAATATTAGTCAGAAAATGGATAATTATGCTCAGGAATTGTAATATCAGTATTTATATAGAGTAATTATGCTAAGCTTTCTTACGTATAAGTGCACAATATTTTGGGTATAAAAAAAATAAAAAAAAAATTAAAAATTAAAATTGCACAACATGTAAACTAATACATTAAAAAAATAATAATGTGGAATCTATAAAAACTAGCACATATACATTCATTAAGGTTTAATCAATCGGCACAGCTCAAACTCGAAAGGTATACACTTTTATTATGCGTCGTACTTTAAGTAGTGACATTATGCTGACTAAATAAGATTAATAAATATTACAGTGTCCACGTCGATAAACGTCATAAACGGTGTATATTTGAGGAACTTCAATGGTTGTAGTTAGAGACTTGCTTGCAATTTAGCTTAGGTAAGCTATTTTCCTTGACCAAGCTAAGTTAATTTTGTACATCCAATGTTTAAGCTAATAGGTAGGGAATTTTATAATTTGCAAGCAACATTCTAATGTTTTGTCAGGCCTACTCAATCCTATCTAAACTACATCCTACGAAGATTTAAGATATGCGCACAACCAAGATTATAATGTTATGTTAGGCCTACTAAAATACTATCATTATGTCTTGTTATACCACAATTAATTTGCAGTAATTAAACGTTTGAAAATTTATTATACACAGGAATTACATTATGTTAGTCAGGAATTAGACAGTTTTTGTCCAAAAATAGATATGGATAGTCAGTTTAAAAATATTAATATTTACATACATTATATATCGTCAGGTTTTAGATAATATTTGTCAGAAAATAGATAATAATACTCAGGAATAATAATATCAATATTTAAATTGAGTAATTAAATGTTTTAAGATTTATAACATTAGTCAGTAATTAGCGTATATTAGTCAGGAAGTAGATAATTAGTGTCTACAAATAGATATGGATTGTCAGTTGTAGGATACAAATATTCATATGTAATATAAGTTAGTCAGTTTTAAGATAAGATTAGTCAGAATATAGATGGCCCTTTGCTTCTTCTCTTGGGTATGCATCGATTTCCATTCTTTCTGTACCACAATTATTAAGCAACCAAGCTAATAGCTCCACCACAAGTGGTAAAATATTTATAAATACTTGACGCCCCCTCTCCATTAAAGAAAGGCCATTAGAGTTATTGCAAGGAGCTAATTAAGAACATATAGCTTAACATAAAATATTTTATTATTATTATTACCTTTTTAATAATAGTATTTTATTATTTAAATACAAATAATAATGATAATACAATTTTGTATATATTATATATTATTATTATTATTATTATTATTATTATTATTATTATTATTATTATTATTATTATTATTATTATTTGTACGTTAATATTATTTAGGTAGGTATTATTCAAATTACCTAAGGACAATACATAAAATTCCAAAGCGATTAGCTTAAACGTTGGATCTACAAAATTAACTTAGCTTGGTTAAGAAAAATATCCTACCTAAGCTAATTTGCTTAAGAAATAAATAATATAATATAAATTTGTCAAAAAAAGGTAGGTTAAGGCATTAATTAAATTAAATGTAAAAGGTAATTATCAATTAACATGTGTACTAATATATGTTTGGGACAAAGATACGGATCATCACTTAACACAAAAGTCAGATATATTAAATTTATATAATATAATAATTAATTTCATAACATTATAGACGTTATCGAACAAAATATATTCGATTTATGAATGGGGTAGAACATAATAAAATATAGTACCGGCTTCAATGTTTGATTTTAAAATTTTAACATGATTTCCATATTTCCCATTCACATTCGACTTAATGCAAATTTATTGTATAAATCTTTCCCACCCAAAAAACTAATCAGTAAAAAAAAATACACAAAAACACAAAAATAAAAATAAATTAAAAAAAATAAAAACACACTTACAACAAATATTTGCAACAACAACAAATTGGAGGCAGTACACTCAATACAACGGATACAATATCACAAATTTAAGGAGAATTTAACACCATGATAAGTTGTAAAGCAAAAAATCAATCGCTAATGTTTGATACCAAAACCCGAAAATTTATAGCACACACTATTTTTGCAACAAGAGTTTTAATTAAACACAAACGACTAACCTTAAACACACCTTCAAATGTGTTAAGAGTTCCCAACCAGGTTCGTTATTTCATTTGAATCAAAGCCAAGCATCAGCTCCCTCTACCATCCGAGTTTATGTTAGCTAAAATGAAGAACAAAGACTTCAGTTTGAAGAAGGTAACCCACCAACTACCTTTAATTAATTTGCTGCTACAAATTAATATTTCTGATTTGTTTTCAAAAAGAAAATAAAAAAAATTCGGATTCTGGACAGTTAACGCCGTCATCTTGCCGTTACATGGGCACGTTACCATGTGGCTTGCCGACGTGGCCATTTCCGTTTGCCACCGTGTACATGTCCTTCACTGACTAAGCTCAAATGCTGACTTGTCTCTCAAGATTAACAAACTCCAGCAATCAAAGAGATTATTATTATTTATTATTATTATTATTATTATTATTATTATTATTACTATTATTATATTAAATGTTTTATTTTGACAAACTTGTATATAGTTGGATTACGTGCTATGTATAATATACAAGAAGGAAAACAAAGGAAAAGGCAGAAAGAAGTCAAAAAATTCACCACTAGTAGCGACTGATAAAAAGGAAGGACAACTTGTACTGAATGACAAACCAGCTGAGGATGCAGTCATCACTACAATAACCGAGCATCCCTCCACTAGTCTTCCTATCCCATCAGCCTTCGAGTTTGGAAGTACAAGCAGTAGTGGTGCGATTAAACCTGCTGAGAACGTAGATGTCTGCACTACAATCGAGTATCCCTGCACCAGTTTTTCAATGCCATCAACCTTCGAGCTTGGAAATACAAGCAATAGCTTCATAAATAATGAATTTCCCGACCATACAAGTATTCCATCAACGTTCGAAGTTGGTAACACTAGTGATACTAATAATGCTAGTTATAACTTCGACGACATAATGATAGATTTTTCGTTGTGGAACGAAGTAGGTTTAAAAGATTTTTTTTGATTTATAGAATTTTGAAAATATAGGAGTGAAAGGAATTCTACCTTGAGGTAAAGGTAGTGGTCGGATTTTGATGAGCCAGTAGATTTTAGTTATTTTAGACTGTTAACACAAACTTAAAGTTAGTTTACTTTGTTGGGTTGCTCTAGTTTCTTGTTTAAGGTGGCATCAAGAAACTATCCATCTTCAGTCGGAAAGTTATCCTTTAATTTAGTCCTTAATAATATATTATACACCTCCGTTTCTTTTTAGTTGACACGTATTCCTTTTTAGGAAGTTTTTTTTTAGTTGACATGTTTCCTTTTGGGGTAACTTTTTAACCTTGTATTTACAAGTTACCCCACTTGCTTTTTCATTCTCTCTCACTCTCTCTCCTCTCTTTAATATATGTGCCTAAATCAAACACGTCAACTAAATAGAAACGGAGGAAGATAGTAAGAGGTTGGAGGATACCAGGAAATAGGGGTGAACATAACAGGGTACCCTGTAAAAATTCCAAGAACCGAAACCTGTTGCAACAGGTTCCTCAAAATGGGAACCGGAACCGGAACTTGTTGAACAGGTTCCTAGAAATTGGGAACCAGAACCGGAACCTACAGGTTCCGGTTCTGATTCAAGGTACCCTGTATTATAAAATACTCACTAACTTTTTGTAGATTTTTTAATAATAAAAATGATTAGTCACTAATTTATAATGTTTACAACTCGCAAATAAGACAAACTAATAGTAGTTGTCTTACAAATTTAATATATATATTTTTGTAATTGCAATTTTGATACATATTATTTAAAAATTGAGTATCCCTCAAAAAAAAAAAATTGAGTACAAATTAGTGTATAATTAAAAATTAAGTGATATTTTTATCAGGTACAGCGTACCCTACAGGTTCCGTTTCCAAAAATTTGAGAACCTGATCCGGAACCTGGCTGTTACAACAGAAACTCCAATTTGCTACCCGGAACCGGAACCTCTTGTACAAGTTCCGGTTCTGATTTAGGGTACCCTGGTTTTTTGCTCACCCCTACCAGGAAATACATTGCTCGAAAAACACTCAATCTTGCTTAACACCTTCTACACATAAGATGTCCTAAAAAAACATGAGGGCCCGTCATGTTAGGGTATGATCGCAATAGGAAGCGTACTTGATTTTTTATAAAGTTAATGGTGTGTTTAGTTCGAAAAATAGAAATGGAGTGGAAAGGAAATAAATAAAAGGGGGGAAAAATCCATTTAACTATCACCTTTTTATTTGTTTGGTTTAACCATATAATGGTGTTTGTTAAGACGAGGGTAAGGGTATTTGTTACCCCAAGTTTTTGAGAGGTAACAAATGAGGGTAACCATTACCCTTAGATAATAGTAATTGTTATTATGCCTTCTAACCAAACACATGGTAACGGTATTGGTTTAATTTATCGAATCAATTTCCAAATCAAAAAAATACAATAACGAACCAAATGCCCCCTAACAGTGTAAGTGATTGTTAATCATACACTGTTGACATGCTTAGGTAATTCCTAAGAATATATACATTATTACATTTTTCATTGATCTAAAGTACGTAGTAATACAAAAATTAGGCCTTTAAACTTTTTATAGACATGTTCTAGTAGTAACACAAGAGTCAAGAGGTATGTTTATTATACTCAAATAAATCCACATTTTGATAACCAAATAAATTGCTTATTTGATGAAATTTGTTGAATTACTTGAAGTCGGTGAACACAGATAATTTGTTATAGTATATATTTGATCATCTAGTTGCTTGCTCCATGACCAAATTATGTTCGGAACAATTAGTCACGTAGCTCATGTATTCAATATCAATAGATATCAACCATGTAATATGCTTGAATGATACGGGTCAATCAAAACAATGTGATCACAACTAATGTCGTCGAGAAGAGGGTGTATACTGTATAGGTTGATTATGATTTCTAAGTCAATTTGTTAATAAAATAAATCTATTATTCAATTTACCTTATTATTACAAAAAAAAAATGGTTGTGTTGATGACTTGCTTATAAAGTAATAACTAATTACTCCATATTTAAACTTTGTAATATGATTAAGGAAATTTTGATATTTATCACCTTCTATTAATCTATTATGTCCATTTTAGCAATTACCACATTCTTTTTTTTTTTTTTTTTTTTTTTTGGGAAATTACCACCTTCTCTTTCAAAAACATCAAAAGTTATCACCTTTTTGCCTCCCAACTACTACATGATGTATTTATTCAAGTAAATACTGGTATAGTTGCACTTGTATAGCATATTTCGTATAATATAAGTTCATATCATACAAAACTAGATGTGAATATAGTACATATTGTATTGGATTGATAAAATTTATTTGGTATGACAATATAACATTAGGGTCTGTTCTCTTACGTTGAAATTCAGTTCAGTTCAATTCAGTTCAGCTGAGTTCAGTTCAGTTCAGTTCAGCTCAATTCAGTTCAGTTCAATTCAGTTCAACTCCTAATTTCCTTTTCTATATTCATTTCAGTTCAGTTCAGCTGAGTTCAGTTCAGTTCAGCTGAGTTCAGTCAATGAGAACAGGCCCTTAGTTTTGATGTGATAAATGTTAGGATTAATAATGTAGTCTCTAACTTTTGAACCATTAGATAGTTTGTATCAAATTAGTGCTTGCTGAATTTGAGTATGGAAAATGGATTGAGATTTGAGAACTGATAATTTGGATAGGGAAAAGGAACGAAAAGGCCAACCAAGAAAAATAAGAGCCAAAAGAGTAAATCTAGTATTTTGGTAAGGGTAAATCCGTCAAAACACTAGCGCTAACCTACAATTCATACTTCTGGCTAGATCAGAGGTGGCCATCGTGCAGGCTAGCTAGGTGGACTAGGCCAGAGTTAGGTGGGTTGTGGGTCGGAGAACATGAACCATTTAAAAGTAGGGTGGGCCGGGTCAAGGATTGGGTCGGAGAAACTGGATACACTAGAGTTCTGGTCATGGGTTTGGGTCGCAGGTGGGTCGAATTGGGTTCGTGGGTGAAGTGGGTTGAGGACTTGAGGGTGGGTCAAGCTAGTTTCACCGGTTAGGTGGGTCATGGCTTAGTTGGGTTGAGACTGGATAGTTTTAAATTTTTTATTAGTTTTCTGTTTACATTTAAACTTTAGATAATTAATTTAAAAAGTGATTCGGTAAGTTTGTTGGTGAACTGGATTGGGATAGAGGGTTGGGTTGAGACGTTGGTTTAGTCGTGTGTGTTGGGTCGGTATAGGTGGGTCGCGTCAGACAAGCCCAAATGGGTTGCACGAGTTGGGTCAAAATGGGCTAGGCCGACATGGGCTAAGCTCAATTTTTCGGACCACAACACGCCCAACCTTTTTAAGCGAGCTGTGACGAGTTGTGTCGGGTTGGATCTGGGTCCGACCCATATAGCCTACGAGCCAAGTTGGGTCGGATGGGCTGGGTCCATCCCAACCCATTGGCCACCTCTACTTCTGACTTCTCATTTATACTCCGTTTCATCGAGCTATCTCACATAGAGAGACAACTACACTAACAATTTCAATTTAGTAATTCTTATAACTCTCTCCACTTAAAATATAAACCCTGAGAAAAAAAAATTCCCTAAATTCCCCTCAAAATTTCCCAACATACATTGAACTATATATATAATATATATAAACAAAAATATGTTGAATGTAACTAATTAGTAATATTATAAAAATTATATTAATATTTAACATAAATTAAATAGCTTACTGCATATAAAATATAAATATTAAACGCTAAAAGTGAAAATAAACCGATTAAATATTATGATTTGTATTATATTTTAACACTTATGTATAAAAGTGGGTATCCGGAACTAGAACCAATACCCATTGGAACCAATTCCAATTTCTAATTTTAGAACCCGGTCCCAACTAATTCCAAGTCCGGATCCTAAAATTTTAACCAAGTATCTAGTTTGCTCACCCCTATCTCACATAGAGAGATGATTACATTAACAATTCTAATTCAATAATCCTTATAATTCTCTCCACTTAAAATATAAACCCTACCCCCCCCCCCCCCCCCCCCCCAAATTTCCCTCAAAATTTCCCTAAATTATAAACCCTAAAAAATAAATTGCCAGCGAGTTCTTTGATTCTCCTCGTTGCTTTTCAATTGAAGCTCTCTGATTTTTGTTTTTGGTGGGTTTTCGATCTTTTTTCTTTTTTTTTTTTTTCATTTTTTATTATTTGAATCATCTTATACGTATGATGTATTGTTATGGACTTCTGCTGTTATTCTTCCTTGTTGTTCTCAAACTATGAATCTCTTTCCCATTTTCGATATTTCCTTGTTTCATCCCAAAAAAAATTGCATCAATTTTAAGAGCCATAATTTAGGGTAAAAATGAAATTGCAAAGAAAATCATGGGAAGAAAACTGAAATCGTTCCCACAATCTGCTCTTTTTCAAGGGTAATCAATTTGCTAATGAAAATTTTTAAAAAAAAGTATAAATCTTTTAGGAGGTTGATGAGGGAGGTGAACAGAATGAATTCAATCAATCAATCAATCAATCAAAGCCTTAATCCCAAAAGTGGGGTCGGCTAACATGAACCAAATTTGATTATTCCGTGTAGTCATCAACATAAATCTTTCTCCTCCATCCCTTACGATCCAAAACTTCATCCTCACGTAAACAGAATGAATTAATTTAGTTAATTAAAAGTGAATTACAGAAAGAGAAGACTGAGGTTTATACTTGAATTACGAAATTGTGTTGCTTAGGTAATGAAAGCCAAAAGCTTCAATTTTTATGAATACTAACTAAATTGCATAATCAACTGAATTGTAATTTGGTATAATTTTGTACTCTTCAACAAAACAATGCATAGTTTTATATTTAATTACAATCACTGCTAGCTTATTTGGAGCCTAATGAGTAATAGTAACAAGGCAGGGATAATAATTGAGACATAATTTTAGGCAAAGTTTTAAGTAGCGTAGTATTTGGTTCTAGTCTTGACATGTCTGATGAGGCTGCAGTGTGGTGCCCTGCTCTGTCTTTATTGAGGATCCCATTAATTTCAACTATGTTAGCGTTCTTGGCAAGATTTACAACTTTGGATTTGATCACCTTGCGCCCGAGGTTCTTGACCCTGCTGCCTGTACTAAGCTAATCAGCCCTATCCCGATCCCTCCAACCCTTGCCGGTTGTAGTGTGTCTGCTCCTGTACTTCCTGACCCTTCCAACAAACGCATTCTTATGCGCCTTTATGGGGTCCCCTCTCACTGTCGTCACTGTATGCTTTCATTCCTGATGATGTTGTACTGGGAAGTGGAAATGTCTCGCCCCTGATTTCCAAGTTTGGGCTGACTCTGCCGTTGTTGCTGATGGCGTGATATACTTTCACTGCCATAAATTCCAATCTCGTCTTTGCGCTTTTCATATAGCCAAGAAATAATGGTTGAAAGTCTGGTGGAATTTGTGCTTTAAGGACAAGGACAACAATAATCTTGATATGAATGTCGGAAGGATACACTTCGATGCAATGCTTCATTTAGGCAACAATATCTTGTGCTTTGCTGGTTGGATACCCATATATCCTACGCCTGCTGTATTTACTCTTGAAATTGTCTTTTACAAGTTCGAAGTACTAGTCACTGGTGAAACTGTAAGCATCAAGGCCTGCGACTCCTACTCATATGACCTTCCAAAGGCTAAAGGTGTGCTTCGTTTCCTCTCTATTTAGTTGAAGGAGGCATTGATAGATTTTAGTCCCAAAATTTAGCACGGGGGATTAGTTTTTGAGTCTTGTTTCATTTTGTTATTTGGTAGCTCTATGAAGGTGTAGAATTTTCATATTTGATTGTGAAGGTCATGATTTTGTTTGGTTGTTTTCAGCTGTGCTACTATAGTCCTGTAGTACTATGTTCAAATCTTACACTCAGTGTGCTTCATAGTCTAGAACCTGTGGTTGTTTTATGTTGCGTTGTTCAGTTAGAAAAGGGCTAAAGTGATTAGTATTTGCTCTTCGTTTATCAAGATTTTCTACTACCGTCTATCTTGCGTTGCATCATATTCGGTCGTGACCCAAACCAATTATGTAGCGAAAAATGTCAATTTTATATTGTGCTACACCGTTTTATCCCCGTCGAGCCAACAATAATTGGTGATGATATTATTTTACGAACGAAATTAATCTTGGTCACCGACATATCTTTGGTCTTAGAAGCTGAATTAATTGAAAGATTTGGGTCTAACTAGTTGTAAAATTTAATTACTCTTTATATATATATATATATATTTTGTTAGATATTTGACTTATCTATGTGTTTTTTTTTTTTTTTGAAAGATATCTATGTGTTTACATGGCTTGATTATTATTTATCAATAAGTAGAGTATTTATACAAAACCTAAGAACATAAGATAGGAAATAATCTTCCTAAAAGATATACTTAAATAATATCTTAACATATAATAAACATAAATATATTATTCTCCTAAGATCAATACGGAAAATATATCACACATATATTTTCCGATATTATCTCTAACATTATTAAATATAATGTAATTAGCAAAGTCTAACGCATTAAAAAGATTCGAAAGGCTTAATAGATCAAATGATCAATACAAATATAATTACATTATGAAACTGAGTACGGTATTAAAATTTAAACCTAAAACAAGAACGAGTTGAAAAAGAAATTGCAACATATCTCTCTTAACAAACTGTTTGATAATGAAACGGACTTTTCGGGTCAAGTTGCTTGCACAAAGCTAAATATGTATGAAGAAGCATCCGATCTCTGGACACGGAACGATGAACATTAGACTTGGTATGCTTGCAAAAATAGGTAAGTTGATCCAAAGTGGCACACCCTATACTTTGTCCCAAAAACATAAACAACCAATTCAAACGCCTCTTCTTGTTAGCTAATATAGGCGCACAACTGTTTTCACTCTTACAAAATCTACACGTCCGAAGAATAGGGTCGGTCCATTGCTTGGGTGCACGATCACGGTCACGCCATTCGCCTTGCCCTTGTATAACAAACTTAACAATCTCTTGGAACTTTTCTTTAAGGTCATAGCTCACAATTTCGATTGCCTTACATATTTTACATCTTACTTCGCCGGAGATTTTATTAAATCCTTCATCTAACAGTTGTCGTAAGGTATGGACCGTGGCTCGCCGTTCTGTTGCCCAAGGGTACGGTGGTGCGATTAGCTTTTGGCGTTTGATTCTGTAAATAACTTTGGGTCGTTGATTAGACTTTGACACATCAAGTTTGGAAAATTTAAGCGAGAGAGCACGCTCGAGGATAGAATCACGTTCAACTTCCATAATTCTTAGTATACAAAGAACGTTGATGAAGAGTGCTAGAATAGAATTGTGTTTATGTGTTAATTCTCAATTTCTCATTGCCTATATATAATGCTATCAAAATAAAGACTTGGAGTCTAAGGCAACAATCTAACCATCAAAATATTTCCTAAAATTGATTCTCCAAATTATATACGTAGTATATTCTATCCTATATTCTCCAAAATCTTATCCTAAAAAGGGTTCTATATATAGCAATTTCAAGCTTCGTGAAGCATTGAGTATCTTAGAAATTTGGGCTTGTACTTGTAATTAAGGTACGAACTTAAACCAACCCAATAATTAATTGTATAATCAAACAGGTAATCTGCCTTTAATTTAATTGTAGCATGAAAATTGTAGGTAGACTTTCGTTCATATAGACTAGGGCTTATTGGAGGCATACTTTTAACCTACAAAATAATAATAATAATAATAATAATAATAATAATAATAATAATAATAATAATAATAATAATAATAATAATAATAATCTAATATATATACATATATAAATAAAATAGGCATTTTTGGAGAGCATTCAGCGCGCCACATAAGCAAATTAAAGGTATATTTTTGACCAATTAAAACTAGAATTCTATTTTATTTTAGAATAAAAAAATTCACTTGCCACCTAAATAAAAGAGACGAATGAGATTTAAGAAATTTGTCACTTAGGTAAAAACAACGAATAATGATTTATGACGATTTAATTTATTTAAAAAACTAAAATTTATCTCTTAAAAAAATCATCTTAAGATAATCTTTATAGTGTTTATGATAAGAAATAAAAATTATTATTTAATTGTAATTAAATTAAAATTTGTGATCCTACCACTATAAATTGACGCATTCTACGTCACACATAATATCTCATATCAATACAAAACCAAATCAAGCGAATTTTGTCCGTTTTAGGTCATCAATAGTTGCGTAATTCTTAATTAGTTTAATTTTTTAAATTCCATGTGTTAAATGTATATATTTGTGATTATTGCTTACATTGTGTTTATTTAGAAAACTTAATGATTATATGTTTATGTTTTGTTATTGAATTTTGTTTTTACATGTAGATCTAATTAAATAAGAGAATTAAATTCAACAAAAATAATTGGAAAATCAAAGTATGAAGAGGTATTTTATCTTTATAAATCGTTTACATTTTTTAAATTTTTTATAGACCTTTTAAGTTTTTATTAATTAATTTTATGATTAAAACAATTTTTTGTGATTTTGGTAGCATAATCAAGCATTCAAATTAACTTAATTTTTATTTTTAATTGCATTGCGTTCATGCCTCAATTAAAGTCAACTTTATACAATTTCGTCCAAAATAAATTGAAAAAACATTTTAGGCCATTAGATTTTTTTCAATCGTTACAAATAAGAAGCAATATCGCACACATTGTTAGTGACAACAAAATAATGATTTAATTTTTTAAAATATTATTGTTCGGGCGATTGAGGATGATGATAAAATTCAATGTATAGATCTAGATTTGATTTTGTACAATTAAAATTTTTAGATCAATTTCACAACAATTTTTAATTTCTCGGTAGATATACATATTGATTTATTTTATAAGACTGTAAAGATTAATTTTATATGAATTTTATTTTTGCTAACATGTTTTATTTATCCATTTTGATTACATGGAAGCGATATGGGTGTGAACGAAAGTGGTGATTTTATCTAAATAGAAGATAAATAGTATACATGATTTTATTATTTTTTTTAATATTTTTATCTTTTAAAAAACAACGAATAATGATTTAGTATTTTTATTATTTAAAAAAAATATTTTTTTCATATTAAAGATTTTATCCCAATATGTAATAGATAAATTATCACATTTACAAAAAAAAAAAAAAAATTGAAAGATATCATATTTACAATTATTCATATTTTTAAATTCAGTAGTCATATAATTAACAACCACAATAAAATGCAAAACAACAATAAAAAAAATAAATAAAAAAAAGTCGAATCATAAATTACATTAAAAAAAATAAAAAATAAAAAATAAAAAAAAAACCCTTTTGTAATAGGCAATAACACTTTAATTAAAATATTATGTGTTTTTTGTCTGAAATTATTAGATAATAAAATAAATCAAATAATTAAAAAAAAATTAGAATCCATTCGAAAATATATTTTCTTGAGATTTATATATAAAAAACCGTGCATTGCACGAGCTTTCATCTAGTAATAATAATAATAATAACAATAATAATAATAATAATAATAATAATAATAATAAATAATAATAAATAATAATAATAATAATAATAATAATAATAATAATAATTACAATAATAATAACAACAACAATAATAATAATAATAATTATTATTATGAAGCGGGTTAAGTATGAAGCTCGTTGTCGGACGATTGGCTATGGTTTCATTCCCTTCTCCTTTTCTTCGCTTGGGTAATTAGAGAAGGAAGTTGTTGCGTTGCTAAAGCGGATTCAGAGGGTCTTGACGGCTCAAGACATTGGGGCTCGTGCTGCAGCTCATATCTTCACTAGGGTAGGCTTTGCTATAGCTAGATGAGTGGGGGCCCAGATTGTATCTCGGCTTCCCACTAATTTATTGTAGGTTGTATGACTTTTGTGTTTGAGATATAATAATAATAATAATAATAATAATAATAATAATAATAATAATAATAATAATAATAATAATAATAATAATAATAATAATAATAATAATAATAATAATCAATTCTATAAATCCGTACATGCATACAGACATACAGTATTATTTTTAGTTTTTATCTTTTGTATACTGATGGAAGTTTTTTTTTTTTTTTTTTTTTTTTTTTTTTGAGGGATACTGATGGAAGTTAATCAAATAGAAAACAACACAAATTATATACTTTCTCCAAAAAAAAATTATTTATCTATTAAATTATTATTTTTATTAATAAATAAAATATTTTTTGACATTAAATAAGTTACTTCCTCCATTTTAGAATAGATAAAGGTAGAAAGAAAAAAATAAATGGAGACCATGTGGCAAGAAAGGAATATTGAAATTTTATTAGTTAAAAAGATATATCTCTAATCATTTTGGAGTGCATAGCAGGCTAATGCACATGACCTCCTAATTTGCAGAGACCAAATGTTTAAGAAAATTTTGCGTGAAAAGACCTTTTATAATGATTTATTTGTAAGAAAGGACCTTATATTAAAAATTAAATTAAAATAAAATAAAAAATGGCAAATTGGGACATTATTTCAAAAATAAAAAATTGTGAGATGGGACCTTTTGACAAAATCCGGCCATTAACCTCGAAAACCACCTCCACCTAGCCTAAATCCCACACCAATCCCTGAAAACAACTTCCACCTCACTCATATCCTACACCGAAACCCCCGAAAACCATATCCACTAGGCCAAATCTCACCCCGACCCTTGAGGACCACGTCACCTCCACCTCGCTGAAATCCTACACAAACCCCCCGAATACCACCTCTACCTCACTGAAATTCCACACAAACCACCCCGAATACCACCTTCACCTCACTGGAATCCCACACCAACCCCCAAAAACCACCTCCGCTATGCCAAAATTCATTAAAAGGTCCTATCTTGCGATGGTTTTTTTTAAATAAGGTCTCATCTTACTTTTTTTTTTTTTTTTGAAATAAGGTCCCAATCTGCCACTTTTTTATATAAGATCCTTTCTAAAAAACAAGTCATTTTAAAATGTCCTTTTTCGCAAATTTTCCAATATTTTACAAAAACTTTTGTAACCCAGTTATAATATCATTTTAAAGAAAGAGCAAAGAAACTAAGTTTAAAAAATAAATTAATTAAGAATCTGAAATCCTAATTAGCATGGGCACTTCTCTCGATAGGCAAGCTTCGTGCCATGCACAAATTTGCACTCTTTGTTATAGATTACCAATCGTGGGGGTTAAGGATTGTTGGGGTGGGCTGTTTTTTATTTTTATTTTTTTTCTTATTTTTTTATTTATGTTTTTTGACTAATTACTTAGTGACATGTGTTACTTAAATAAAAAGAAAAAAGGTTTACCCAATGTACAGGCCAGGTTAACGGTCATAAGTGACTAATAAAAGAAGATGCCTTTTAAAGGTGGGATTATTAAATAATAATCCAAAGATGGGATTATTAAATAGTAATCCAAAGGTGGGATTATTAATAGCAAACCGGACAAAGGTAGGATTATTAGAATCAATTTTTCCAACAAAAAAAAAAAAAAAAAAAAAAAAAAAAAAAAAAAAAAAAACTATATATTTAAATATACAAAATAATTTGATCCAAAATCTATTTCTTATTTTATCCCAATCAATCAACATAAAATATTATTCAAGCTTTCTTTTATTTGGTACCTTGACGACATTTTTTTTTTTTGGCAAAGACGGCATATTCATTTTTAAGGTTATGTTGTACGTAACAAATAAGCATTAAACGCCTCTCCTTATTTGGTTTTCCGTATTAGTTTAACAATGCATAGCAAAATTACGCGCTAATTATTGTAATTAATTAATGAATATATTTTAATTATTACTAATACATAATTTCCTGTTTTGGCGTATTATACATAGCCTTTAAAGTTGTGTTTAGCATTTTTGTTAGTTTTATTTGGGTAATGATATATGCAACCCTTATAACTTTATAAGTGTTTAATGTACTTCCTTTTTTTAATAATTAGTTGGGAACTTTATCTACAATTCACGAGCAAATCGGTGTAATTAATTGTTATTGATTGTCTATTATGTACACTTTTAGCTTATCTTTTTCCTTATTATTTCGCATTTGATAATTTTCATTCACCAATTAAGTTAGGTTAAACGGAAATTTCACTAAATGCCCCTAAGTTATTTTTTTATTCACCATAAAATTCACCATATGCCCCTGAGTTTACCAAAATTGTTACAAAATACCCAAATGGCTAATGGACATTAACTTCGTTAGTCATTTAGGCTTATTTTGCCACGTGGCAGCTCTTGATTGGCTGCCAATTATGTTATTTTAATTTTAAAATAAATATTTAATTAATTATAAAAAAACAAATAAAACAAACAAAAAAATAAAACCCATTAAGCACCAGCCCAGTCCCCAGCCGCCACCCCGTACCTGCCATCGCGGATTTTTCCTGAACCCCCGCGTCGGCGCCACCGCCACCGCCAATCCGACACCCCATCAGCCGGAATCCTTGAACCACCGATTCCCCAAACCTAAAATCGCCCCTCCTTTCTATTTCAAAAATCCCTCCCCTCCCCATCGTCGGCACCCAAACTCCCATCCCAACCTCGAGCCGGCGAACCCAAACCGCCACTTCCATTGCCACCTCCTGAGGGTGTTCAGATTCGGGTACCCAAAACAGCGGGTACCCGCTCTTTCGGTTCAGTGAAAATTCAGCCCATGCCCCGACCTGATAAGCTCGAGTACCCTATATTTAACAGTCATCTGCTGCATTGTTTTAAAAAAAAAAAAATTTAAAATACCCAATTATGAATCTGTTGTAAATAATGCCTACCACAAAACCAACTATAAACTAAAATAACTAGCTATATCAAATAAAATTGAGATTATTTTGTATAATGTACATCAAAAAAAAAAAAAAAAAAAAAAAAAAAACACTTGAATTACAAGTATAGAATATACTCAAATAAAAGAAGGAAAAAAGAGTATACAGTACTTAAGTCAAGTGAATAACAATCACATGAACAAATCCTAATTCATGAACAAGAATAATTACATAAAAACTGAACAAGAGTAAGGCCACATTCTCTTCACCTTAATTTTGCTGAACTGAAATTATTTTTACTGAACTGAAATTATTTTTGCTGAACTTAAATTAATTTTACTGAACTGAAATGATTTTTGCTAAACTGAAATTATTTTTACCTGATCTTCTATTATATCTCTTCTTTAAGAAAAATGAACTGAACTTATTTTACTAAACTGAAATTATTTTTACTGAACTGAAATTAATTTTACTGAACTTAACTTATTTTTACTGAACTAAAATTATTTTTACTTATTATTATTTTTTTAAGGTGAAGAGAACAGGACCTAATTATCAAAAAATTTAAAATACCCAAGCAAGCTTGTACGTTGGTGGAGATCGATCCTCTAGGCCATGAAATAGAGGAGTGAAGTGAGAATAAATGCAACTGATTAGAAGGAGAGGAAAATAGTGCGGTGAAGCTAAGGGACAACAACAATGACGACGAAGTTGCGGTACGGTGTCGGTATGTGGACGTATGAGCAACAACGACAGAGGGATGGGCTCTCGGGTGGTCTGAGGTAGAGTGGTTGTTTGCAATGGACCGAGGATTCTCAAATCTAGAGAGGAGAAGGAGAGAGAGAGGAGAAAAGCTATGTATGCGGCTAATGATTCTATGATAGAATGAGTAAACCCTTGAATATTTTCAAGAAAAAAAAAAATTAAACCTACCGGTCATTTAATGGGTACCCGTGGCAGTCAAAGTGCGGCCCATTACCCGACCCGATTATTGAACTTTTAACAGGTCGGGTACCCGACCCTCAAGAAATAAAAAATATCAAAAATTAGCATTCGGGTAGTTTGTGGGTCTTCGGGTGGTCAAGCGGATCAGGTTTTTTTGAACACCCCTACCACCTCCATTTCCTGAACCACCTCAATGAAACCCCAAAATCAAAACCCTAGATTTTAATTTTTAAGGTTTCAATTTTTGGGTTTAACAACTACGGGCCGGTGGTTTTCGGCTAAGGTAGGCGGCGGAGACATCGGGGATGAGACTTGGGCTGCCGGCAAACGGGTTTTGAGATGGTTGTTAATTTGATGTTTCGCTAAGGTGTAAAGGGGTTTTTGTGGTTCAACGAGAAGGAGGGCCGGAGGGGGTATGGTGGTTTGGGAAAAGCGAGCTACTAGCGTAGGGCTAAAGGTAAGCCGTCGGCGGCCCGGTGAGGAGGTGACGGTGAGGCTAGGTTGGGCGTCGCGTTTCGGTTTTTTGGAGATGGCTGGGCTAAGGTAGCTCGTCGGTGGTGGTTATAGGTGGTGTTTTGTTTTGTTTTTTTTTTTTGAAAATTTTTTAAGCTATTTTTATAAGATTTAATTAATTAATTTAAATAATAACCAATAACATGCTTCCATATGGCATAATTAACCCTAATGACAAACAGACTTAATTGTTGTCAGTCATTAAGGGGGTTAAAAGATATATGATGAATTTGTTGACATTTTTGTTAAACTCAAGGGTATATGATGAATCTGAAAATTTTCATAGGTGTATGGTGAATAAAAAATTAATTCAAGGGCATTTGGTGAAATATCCGTAGGTTAAAAGATATATACTCATGATTTTTTTGCTATAAATAATCATTGGTTAGATATATAAGACTTTAAGTTAATAAATATATATTGATGAAACAAACATTTTGCGTATAATCTCTAATCAAATTTTTTAAACATATTTATTTTTTTAAAAAAAATACTAAAGACATAGGCCAGAAGATAATACGTGTCCTTTTTTGTGTGTCTTTAGTATATAGTTATTGATGGATGATTACGTACTTTGTTGCATGAGTAGTACAATTTATTATTTTCCATTCATTTGTCGAATTGAATTACCTACGTCCGTTCCCCATTTTCGTTTAGACCTTGTCTCATGTTTCCAGTTTTCCACCTTGCTACAACGAACCTAGCCTAAAACTTGGGCATAAACCATATAGAAGTAAAAATCTTAAACATTATTGCATTGTTGCCATGGTAAAACCGCTTGACTTTTCTAGATACTATGTCAAACACACCCATATGCCATATCCTTTCCACGGGGTATTGTATCTAGGTCATAATAACCTCTCATCATCATGTTAAGCCAATACTCCTTACAATCATCACTAAAGTAAATAGCATTATGCTGATAATTCGGGATGGAGCTTTGATTTATGACACACTCACGGCAGAGTTATTACCAACAAATACCATATATTCACCCAAATCTTCAACATTAGTACAACAACAATTCTCATTTCTACTATGATCAAGCTTATAAACCTTAAAATTGCGAGTGTAATAGTATGTTGTTTCATATTCGTCATGAATCTCATGATCTAAGTAAAATCTATCTATTAAATCATCAACTTTATATCGTATTACTACTAACACATCACCATCTAACTCAACCATATGGCATTCTTCAACGTAACTCAAATGTTACCCCAACACACTTAAACAAGGGTTATATTTATTATTAATTGTGCCAAGATCACAATATGTTAGGTATCCATTTCGATGCAAGATCAACACCTTCCAAGACATAACATCAGTTACATAAGGCAATTTATCGCGGCTTGTTGATATAACCTTTGTCCATGCTTTATCTCCAGGCCGAGCCAACGACAACATGTTGATTTGGAAGAAAATTATTTATTCTTATTTTCTTTTGAGTTTGTTTGGATCACTTTTTGATTTTTTTTTTTTTTTTTTTTTTTTGGGGGTTTATTTTAATTTATTTTTTGGGGTTTCTTTTCAGTTGAAAATTTTAAAAGCTATATACAGATGTACTAAAAGTCGCTCAGAAACTCTAATTCTAGATCACACCAAAAAAAACAATTATTTTAAGGTGTTGGAAATTGAAGTAGTATTGTTTTATCAACACAACCACAAAATTATATGGCGATAAAAGGATTTTAAGATGATGTTCATCTTTTTTATGTTCACTAATTGTATGCTCTATGCTAATATTGGTTAAATTTTGTTAATTAGGAGTTTCGAACATTTTTTTGATGAGTGATTTTTTATTTTGTATAACTTTATAAAAAAAATCTCGTGCTTGTGAATTTTTTATGTCAAAGATTTTCTACGACCCACACAAATCTTGTGCTCGTGATGTGCTTATACTTGTGCTTGTGGTCGGCTAATAGTAACCAAGGTATGGTTGGCATCCACCTTCGGTTTTTCGCTTAACCATTATGAAAAATCATTCCATTATGAAAAATCATTCCATCATGAAATACAACCAATTCAATTTATTAAGTCCTCAATTTATCGAATCCAATTTCATGACAATGTCACCAAAAAGATCATTAGCAACATAGACCAATAATCCGCAGTCTAAAATACAACCAATTCAACAAATTTATTCGGGTTATAAAAAAAAAAAAAAAAAAAAAAAAAAAAAAAAGATCAAAATAATGAAGTCAAAGTGAAAGAACAGAATTTGGGTACAAACTAAAACCAACCCCATAATCAAACAGGTATGCTGCCTTTAATTGTAGCATGAAAATTGTAGGTAGACTTTCGTTCATATGGACTAGGGCTTATTTGAGGCGTACTTTTAACTAGAGCTGTCATCTAATCATCATTCCATGAACGACAAAAATATATTAAGTCATCAATTGAATTCAATTTTAGAGAAATTGCACCAATAAGATCATTAAGAAACATAGACGAATTATCGCCGTTTTTTTTTTTGTCTATAGAATGACAAATATATTAGGATAAAGATCATGATCTAGTGTTGCATCATATTCGGTCGTGACCCGAACCAATTATGTAGCAAAATGTCAATTTTATATCGTGCTACGCCGTTTTATCCCCGTCGAGCCAACAATAATTGGTGATGATAATATTTTACGAACGAAATTAATCTTGGTCACCGACATATCTTTGGTCTTAGAAGCTGAATTAATTGAAAGATTTGGGTCTAACTAGTTGTAAAATTTAATTACTCTTTTTATATATATATTTTGTTAGATATTTGACTTATCTATGTGTTTTTTTTTTTTTTTTTTTTTTTGAAAGATATCTATGTGTTTACATGGCTTGATTATTATTTATCAATAAGTAGAGTATTTATACAAAACCTAAGAACATAAGATAGGAAATAATCTTCCTAAAAGATATACTTAAATAATATCTTAACATATAATAAACATAAATATATTATTCTCCTAAGATCAATACGGAAAATATATCACACATATATTTTCCGATATTATCTCTAACATTATTAAATATAATGTAATTAGCAAAGTCTAACGCATTAAAAAGATTCGAAAGGCTTAATAGATCAAATGATCAATACAAATATAATTACATTATGAAACTGAGTACGGTATTAAAATTTAAACCTAAAACAAGAACGAGTTGAAAAAGAAATTGCAACATATCTCTCTTAACAAACTGTTTGATAATGAAACGGACTTTTCGGGTCAAGTTGCTTGCACAAAGCTAAATATGTATGAAGAAGCATCCGATCTCTGGACACGGAACGATGAACATTAGACTTGGTATGCTTGCAAAAATAGGTAAGTTGATCCAAAGTGGCACACCCTATACTTTGTCCCAAAAACATAAACAACCAATTCAAACGCCTCTTCTTGTTAGCTAATATAGGCGCACAACTGTTTTCACTCTTACAAAATCTACACGTCCGAAGAATAGGGTCGGTCCATTGCTTGGGTGCACGATCACGGTCACGCCATTCGCCTTGCCCTTGTATAACAAACTTAACAATCTCTTGGAACTTTTCTTTAAGGTCATAGCTCACAATTTCGATTGCCTTACATATTTTACATCTTACTTCGCCGGAGATTTTATTAAATCCTTCATCTAACAGTTGTCGTAAGGTATGGACCGTGGCTCGCCGTTCTGTTGCCCAAGGGTACGGTGGTGCGATTAGCTTTTGGCGTTTGATTCTGTAAATAACTTTGGGTCGTTGATTAGACTTTGACACATCAAGTTTGGAAAATTTAAGCGAGAGAGCACGCTCGAGGATAGAATCACGTTCAACTTCCATAATTCTTAGTATACAAAGAACGTTGATGAAGAGTGCTAGAATAGAATTGTGTTTATGTGTTAATTCTCAATTTCTCATTGCCTATATATAATGCTATCAAAATAAAGACTTGGAGTCTAAGGCAACAATCTAACCATCAAAATATTTCCTAAAATTGATTCTCCAAATTATATACGTAGTATATTCTATCCTATATTCTCCAAAATCTTATCCTAAAAAGGGTTCTATATATAGCAATTTCAAGCTTCGTGAAGCATTGAGTATCTTAGAAATTTGGGCTTGTACTTGTAATTAAGGTACGAACTTAAACCAACCCAATAATTAATTGTATAATCAAACAGGTAATCTGCCTTTAATTTAATTGTAGCATGAAAATTGTAGGTAGACTTTCGTTCATATAGACTAGGGCTTATTGGAGGCATACTTTTAACCTACAAAATAATAATAATAATAATAATAATAATAATAATAATAATAATAATAATAATAATAATAATAATAATAATAATAATAATCTAATATATATACATATATAAATAAAATAGGCATTTTTGGAGAGCATTCAGCGCGCCACATAAGCAAATTAAAGGTATATTTTTGACCAATTAAAACTAGAATTCTATTTTATTTTAGAATAAAAAAATTCACTTGCCACCTAAATAAAAGAGACGAATGAGATTTAAGAAATTTGTCACTTAGGTAAAAACAACGAATAATGATTTATGACGATTTAATTTATTTAAAAAACTAAAATTTATCTCTTAAAAAAATCATCTTAAGATAATCTTTATAGTGTTTATGATAAGAAATAAAAATTATTATTTAATTGTAATTAAATTAAAATTTGTGATCCTACCACTATAAATTGACGCATTCTACGTCACACATAATATCTCATATCAATACAAAACCAAATCAAGCGAATTTTGTCCGTTTTAGGTCATCAATAGTTGCGTAATTCTTAATTAGTTTAATTTTTTAAATTCCATGTGTTAAATGTATATATTTGTGATTATTGCTTACATTGTGTTTATTTAGAAAACTTAATGATTATATGTTTATGTTTTGTTATTGAATTTTGTTTTTACATGTAGATCTAATTAAATAAGAGAATTAAATTCAACAAAAATAATTGGAAAATCAAAGTATGAAGAGGTATTTTATCTTTATAAATCGTTTACATTTTTTAAATTTTTTATAGACCTTTTAAGTTTTTATTAATTAATTTTATGATTAAAACAATTTTTTGTGATTTTGGTAGCATAATCAAGCATTCAAATTAACTTAATTTTTATTTTTAATTGCATTGCGTTCATGCCTCAATTAAAGTCAACTTTATACAATTTCGTCCAAAATAAATTGAAAAAACATTTTAGGCCATTAGATTTTTTTCAATCGTTACAAATAAGAAGCAATATCGCACACATTGTTAGTGACAACAAAATAATGATTTAATTTTTTAAAATATTATTGTTCGGGCGATTGAGGATGATGATAAAATTCAATGTATAGATCTAGATTTGATTTTGTACAATTAAAATTTTTAGATCAATTTCACAACAATTTTTAATTTCTCGGTAGATATACATATTGATTTATTTTATAAGACTGTAAAGATTAATTTTATATGAATTTTATTTTTGCTAACATGTTTTATTTATCCATTTTGATTACATGGAAGCGATATGGGTGTGAACGAAAGTGGTGATTTTATCTAAATAGAAGATAAATAGTATACATGATTTTATTATTTTTTTTAATATTTTTATCTTTTAAAAAACAACGAATAATGATTTAGTATTTTTATTATTTAAAAAAAATATTTTTTTCATATTAAAGATTTTATCCCAATATGTAATAGATAAATTATCACATTTACAAAAAAAAAAAAAAAATTGAAAGATATCATATTTACAATTATTCATATTTTTAAATTCAGTAGTCATATAATTAACAACCACAATAAAATGCAAAACAACAATAAAAAAAATAAATAAAAAAAAGTCGAATCATAAATTACATTAAAAAAAATAAAAAATAAAAAATAAAAAAAAAACCCTTTTGTAATAGGCAATAACACTTTAATTAAAATATTATGTGTTTTTTGTCTGAAATTATTAGATAATAAAATAAATCAAATAATTAAAAAAAAATTAGAATCCATTCGAAAATATATTTTCTTGAGATTTATATATAAAAAACCGTGCATTGCACGAGCTTTCATCTAGTAATAATAATAATAATAACAATAATAATAATAATAATAATAATAATAATAATAAATAATAATAAATAATAATAATAATAATAATAATAATAATAATAATAATTACAATAATAATAACAACAACAATAATAATAATAATAATTATTATTATGAAGCGGGTTAAGTATGAAGCTCGTTGTCGGACGATTGGCTATGGTTTCATTCCCTTCTCCTTTTCTTCGCTTGGGTAATTAGAGAAGGAAGTTGTTGCGTTGCTAAAGCGGATTCAGAGGGTCTTGACGGCTCAAGACATTGGGGCTCGTGCTGCAGCTCATATCTTCACTAGGGTAGGCTTTGCTATAGCTAGATGAGTGGGGGCCCAGATTGTATCTCGGCTTCCCACTAATTTATTGTAGGTTGTATGACTTTTGTGTTTGAGATATAATAATAATAATAATAATAATAATAATAATAATAATAATAATAATAATAATAATAATAATAATAATAATAATAATCAATTCTATAAATCCGTACATGCATACAGACATACAGTATTATTTTTAGTTTTTATCTTTTGTATACTGATGGAAGTTGCATCATATTCGGTCGTGACCCAAACCAATTATGTAGCGAAAAATGTCAATTTTATATTGTGCTACACCGTTTTATCCCCGTCGAGCCAACAATAATTGGTGATGATATTATTTTACGAACGAAATTAATCTTGGTCACCGACATATCTTTGGTCTTAGAAGCTGAATTAATTGAAAGATTTGGGTCTAACTAGTTGTAAAATTTAATTACTCTTTATATATATATATATATATTTTGTTAGATATTTGACTTATCTATGTGTTTTTTTTTTTTTTTTGAAAGATATCTATGTGTTTACATGGCTTGATTATTATTTATCAATAAGTAGAGTATTTATACAAAACCTAAGAACATAAGATAGGAAATAATCTTCCTAAAAGATATACTTAAATAATATCTTAACATATAATAAACATAAATATATTATTCTCCTAAGATCAATACGGAAAATATATCACACATATATTTTCCGATATTATCTCTAACATTATTAAATATAATGTAATTATCAAAGTCTAACGCATTAAAAAGATTCGAAAGGCTTAATAGATCAAATGATCAATACAAATATAATTACATTATGAAACTGAGTACGGTATTAAAATTTAAACCTAAAACAAGAACGAGTTGAAAAAGAAATTGCAACATATCTCTCTTAACAAACTGTTTGATAATGAAACGGACTTTTCGGGTCAAGTTGCTTGCACAAAGCTAAATATGTATGAAGAAGCATCCGATCTCTGGACACGGAACGATGAACATTAGACTTGGTATGCTTGCAAAAATAGGTAAGTTGATCCAAAGTGGCACACCCTATACTTTGTCCCAAAAACATAAACAACCAATTCAAACGCCTCTTCTTGTTAGCTAATATAGGCGCACAACTGTTTTCACTCTTACAAAATCTACACGTCCGAAGAATAGGGTCGGTCCATTGCTTGGGTGCACGATCACGGTCACGCCATTCGCCTTGCCCTTGTATAACAAACTTAACAATCTCTTGGAACTTTTCTTTAAGGTCATAGCTCACAATTTCGATTGCCTTACATATTTTACATCTTACTTCGCCGGAGATTTTATTAAATCCTTCATCTAACAGTTGTCGTAAGGTATGGACCGTGGCTCGCCGTTCTGTTGCCCAAGGGTACGGTGGTGCGATTAGCTTTTGGCGTTTGATTCTGTAAATAACTTTGGGTCGTTGATTAGACTTTGACACATCAAGTTTGGAAAATTTAAGCGAGAGAGCACGCTCGAGGATAGAATCACGTTCAACTTCCATAATTCTTAGTATACAAAGAACGTTGATGAAGAGTGCTAGAATAGAATTGTGTTTATGTGTTAATTCTCAATTTCTCATTGCCTATATATAATGCTATCAAAATAAAGACTTGGAGTCTAAGGCAACAATCTAACCATCAAAATATTTCCTAAAATTGATTCTCCAAATTATATACGTAGTATATTCTATCCTATATTCTCCAAAATCTTATCCTAAAAAGGGTTCTATATATAGCAATTTCAAGCTTCGTGAAGCATTGAGTATCTTAGAAATTTGGGCTTGTACTTGTAATTAAGGTACGAACTTAAACCAACCCAATAATTAATTGTATAATCAAACAGGTAATCTGCCTTTAATTTAAGGACATTATGTAAAAAAACTACCTTATAAAATACTTTTTTTGTGACAAACTACCTAATAAAAAAAATGTTGTAAGAAACTACCTTATAAAAGGGTAATGTTGTAAGAGACTACCATCGATCGGAAAGTCACCATTGACTTTCAAATTCCGGCGTTGACCAAATCACGTGCCAATCACGTGACTTTTAATTCACTGTTTCCCTCCTTTTTTCTTAATTGGCACGTGACATGATCAACGCCGGAAAATAAAAGTCAATGATCAACGCCGGAAAATAAAAGTCAATGATGATTTTTCGACCAAGGGTAGTCTTTTACAACATTTATCCTTTTATAAGGTAGTTTCTTACAACATTTTTTTTATTAGGTAGTTTCTCACAAAAAAAATGCTTTATTAGATAGTTTCTCACAAAAAAAATGCTTTATAAGGTAGTTTCTCACAAAAAAAATGCTATTGGGCCCGCAAACTCCTTGGGCTAATTCGCTGGTGTCGATTTTCGGCTTTTAATAGCCTTGCTCCTAAATTACGCAACTTTGATAATATCCTAGGTAGTGGAATTAGAGTTTGACTTGGAATCAAACTCTTTTCCTATAAAAGGGGGGGTTGTTACGTAGCTTGGAGTTAGTGAGTTGGTAGTAGTAGTTTTAGTTTAGTTGTGTTTATTATTAGTTTTAGTTTCTTTTAATTTAGTTTTCTTTTCTCTTTCTCTCTCTAACTTTTCTCTCTCCTCTTAATTAAACTCTTAGTATTATTTTCTCTCTTGTTTCTCTCTCTACAACTCTTGGTTTAATCTTAGTTATTTATTTTACTTTTTCTATCATGTCTTGTTTAATTGCTTTGCTTATTTTAGATTTAATTATGTCTGAGTAGTTTAATTCTAGGGTTTATGGGGATCCATAATTAATATGAAGGGATAATTTGTTATTATTAATTATTGATATTGCATGATAATTTCTTATTGAATTGTTTTAATTCTTTGCAATTAGATTATGAATCGAGCAGATGTGATTTGATTGTAAATGTTTAGCAATATTGAATTGATGAATCGAGCAGATGTTAATTTGATATTAAAGGCTATTTTCAATAGGAACTTAGATCTAGTAAATTGCGAGAGCCTGTTAGATCTATGTTGGTTAATAAATTGCGAGAGCCTGTTAATCATGTTATCTGTGCAATGTTAATTATTGATTGTTATGTTTTATCCCGGAATATTAATTATTGGTGAACCTGTGACCCTAGGCCTTTTTATTATTGTTTTTCTCCCTAAACTTTATCTCCATAGCATAGTTTCATATTAAATACAACAAATTGGTTACCTTAATAATTTAGACTATATTAATTAATTAGGAGTAGAAAGACCAGTTTCCCTGTGGATTCGACCCTACTTCCCTATCTACTTTAGTTAGAGGACTTAGGTATTACTTTTGATTAGGGGATACGACTTTACCCTGTCAGTCAGCCGTTGGGGTGGGGTGGGTCTTGGGTGGTTGGGGTAATTTTTTTTTTTTTTATAATTTTTTTTCAATTTTAAAAGTTTTTTTTATTTATTTTTAAAGTTTTTTTTAATAATTAATTAATTAATATTACAACAACCACTTAGAGGCTGCCACGTGGCATAATAGTCATTAATGACTAACGGTGTTAGTCGCCGTTAGTCATTAAGGGCATTTGATGACATTTTTTTAAACTCAGGAGTATTTGGTGAATTTGAAAGTTTTGATGGGTATTTGGTGAATAAAAAAATAACTCAGGGGCATTTCATGAAATTTCCGTTTTTAAAATTCATGTTTAAATGTATATTTGTGATTATTGTTTACATTGTGCTTATTTGGAATACTTATAATTAAATGTGTAATTACAAAAATTATTTTTTGTGTGATTTTTTTTATATAAAATCATGGGATATAAAAATTATCTTATAAAATAAATGGTTTTATCTAAATATTCGATTAATCTAATTTCAAATCTAATATATATAAATAAAGCAAAAAATTTTTGGGAGCATTTGGCGCGCCACATAAGCAAAGGTCTTATTTCGACCAATTAAAAATTAGATTTCTATTTTATTTTAGATTTTAAAATTCACTTGCCATCTAAGTAAAACTGACGAATGAGATTTAAGAATTTTGCCACATTGATATAAATAAATGAATAGTGATTTATTTTTGAAAATTATCTTTTTTAAAAAAAAAATTAAAATCATCTTTTGTTATTTTTTTTTTGGAGAAAACTAAAAATCAACTTTAGATATAAGGATTTAAATAAATTTTTTTTAAAAACATAGGATTAAATAATTTAAAAAGAACTCATGAATAAGTTATATTTTGATATTAGAGTTGAAATTATCAATTAAATAATATTTCATGTATACTTATAACAAAAAAATTTAAGTTTTATCAAAAAAAAAAATTAAAGATTGAAAGATAATAAACATAAACTACATTCAAGTTAAAAATTTTAACCGAGTGAACCTCTAGAGTAACCTCTATTTGAACCCCACAAGTAACTCCTGACCGAGTAATTCGAGTAACCCCTATTTTTATAACTCGGATAACCCCTAACAAAGTAACTCGGGTAGCCTCTGCTACACGGTATGGCTTACAGTACCAGAAAATTGTTGTTTGATAATATATGTTGTGACAAAATCAAGTTCAAATAAGTGAGAAAAGATAAAACAATAATCGAAAATTATAGGTCGCATTTACTCCCTCGAGCCTTCTCCTTCGTTTGTTTATTATTATATCATATACTCTTTCCCTGTCCTTTTCTCTTAGTTCTATTCCCTATTTATCACTCTATTTATTTCTCTTCAAACCCTCTCGCATTTCTCCTATCCCTATATCTTTTTTTTAGCCTCTCTCTATCTCATCCTCTTTCCTTTATAACCCATATTTCTATCTCTCCCATTTTTTCTAATTTTTTTTTTCTCTAGGCCTTTATCCCTTCTTCTATCCTACCCCTTATCTCTTTTGAACTGGTATCTCTATCTTTCGGTTTACCCTATCTCTTAGCCCCTCTTTGTCTCCCAATTCAAACCCTTCGCTATTCTAGTTCCCTTTCTTTCTCTCGATGATTTTTTCGATTTTGGCCCTTGTTTCTCTACCTCCCTTTCCCTTTCTCTCCATCTCCCCTTCCTCTCCTCCTCTATCTTAAGTAATCTGTGACCGATTAACCCCAGACTGAGTAATTCTTCAAGTAACCCCTTAATGAACCCTCAAGTAACCGCTGAGCGAGTAACCCCTGACCGAACTCTTTAAGTAACTTTTACCGAATTTCTCAAATAACCCCTGATTGAACTCCTTAAATAACCCTTACCTAGTAACTCAAGTAACCCCTGACCGAGTAACTTGATAACCCATGACTGAGAAACTACTCGAGTAACCCTTGACCGAGTTACTCGAGTAACCCCTGATCGAGTACTCCGTCAAATAACCCTTAACCGAGTGAACCTCTCGAGTAACCCCAATCTGAACCCCACAAGTAATCCTTGATCGAGTAACTCGAGTAAACCCTGACTGCATAACTCGGGTAACCCCTAAAAAAATAACTTGGGTTACCCCGGCCACACAGTGTGGTTTAACTTTCATGTTAAATGTGCCATAATTCTACCACAATTCTACCATAATGTTTAACTTTTATGTTAAATATGCCACTATCAAGATGACTTGTCCCTATACCATCCTCTAAAAGGCTTTGGCAATTATCTCCAAAGCCCCTTCCCCCACCCCCCTAACTCTCCCCTTTCCTTTTTATATATCTTGGTTTATCTGTAATGCACGCTCTACAAATGGCAAAACGTGATGTAGGACATGCTTGTTAACAATAATGTTGGAGTTCCTTTTTTATTTTTTTTTCTAATTGCATCTAAAATGATTCAATAAGTTCAAATAAGTAAAACATTTTCTAAATCAATGTTGGAAAATGGGAATGTCTATTTATGGATATTAGATATAACAAGGAATTGAATTGATCGAAATTTTCTTTTAGAACCAATATTCAATCCGGAAAACAAATATCAATATCCGAAATATAAAGGTTTGTATGTGAGGCCGTGAGGTTAACATAACTTAACACTTGGGGGAAACATTGATGATTTTAATCATAGTTAGCAACAAGCTATTCAGCATTCACTTTTTATGCCTAACAAATTAGATATAGTTTGTAAGTGTTGTTGTTCGACCCAAAAGATAAAAGATTGTGAAAAATGATACAGTATTATGATGCATTATGGAATAAATATGGAACTCATTTGTTGCCAGATCAATACCATCGTTTTGTCATGGAAATCACCCCATGAGCTACAGAAAATTACTATGTGGACCGTATAATCAAAGCGTAAAAGACTTGCAAGATAGTAACTACATAAAGATACTTGACCGCAACCATTTATCTCCGTCTAAAATTCTGATAGGGTCCGTCAAGAAGAACCCGCCACTCCAAGTACCACCAGCACCACCATCATCATCACACGGGGGGAATCTAGTTCCTCCATTATAATCAAGCAGTGGTGACTTCTTTTTACCTGCAAACAAATTTAAGAATGATGTCAATGGCACCCTGCACCCAAGAGTCCAAGACTATCAATTTTATAACTGATCACCCAAATATATATATTCAACATTCAAAGGCAACATGCAACCTATCTTTACATTTCAGGTAGGTCATGAAATACCTCAAGCAGATAGAGCCACAAATCAAACAATCATATGCATTTCCTTCACTTAATAAAGTGCCCACATAGATATACGAAAGAGCCTTTATAACCATTGTTTTCTTTCTAAACAAACATTCAGATGGTGTTTCAAGAATCCTATCCAAAATCTCGGCCATTTCGTAAATTGCAGAAATGACTGAAACAGACTTCTCAACTGTTTGAGTCTGTCCTTCCGCTCCACACCTTGTATGCCGCAAATGTGAAAATATGAGAAGATACAGTTTTGCATGGCTATATATAAAGATCATATAAGACAACACAAGAACATGAAACAAGTAAACTATTTTCACGTGACCCTTTATCCAAGTCATCAGGAACAAGGTGAGTCTAAAACTATAATTTGAGCATGATGTATAGAGCATCAAATACTGAGGAAGTTGATGGTGAAGGGTTAGCTCTTGCATTGCTTATTGTGCAAACATGCAAGGTCTTTTCCCTCTTCAAAACCCCTGCACCAACCTGACCCCAAGTCTTTCAGATTTTAAGAAAAATCTCCTAAACAAACAAAGTGGAAGTGTCCTTCGATATGAGAATCGTTTCTAGCCAACGCAATGTCTTTATCCATCTGTTTACAACATTATAATAAAAATAAACATAAATAAGAGCACTAAAACGTAAATGAAAAAGGAGTAATATTTTAGAAAACTGTTAAAGAGACTCACAAATTTCGAAAGATTTTTCACTTTCTCATCACTGAAACAAAGATATGCCATTATCTGCTGAGCACTGAGCATCATACTATAAGTTACATAAATTTGTCCATCTTCACCTGCATTGCCAATGAAGAGATTTAGGAACATAATTTTGCTCAGATTGTTAATGCTGATCTGGCTCTGTTGAATACAACTAAAGAAGGGATTGCCAATGCCATTAGTACATGTTTTTCACTGACACGCAAACACCATCACTTCCATGACAAAGGAGCAAAACAGAATAAGTAGAGGGTTTTACATAAACAGAGCAACGCCAAGCAGAAAATTTGATAGGTTAGAAGAAGCCACGACTATCTTCTGTTAATGGATGATATAATCAGAAGATTCTGTTATCCAAAACGATAAGAACTCTGTTGAAGTGGCATTAGAGAAAGAATAAGCTATACTTCATAGAAGCATAAAGGTATACTACAGAGAAGCATCAACAACATACAGCAACAACAACAATAAATAACCATAATTAGCTGCCGGAAAAATACAGAGCAGCAACCAGACAACTCGACAGCATCCTAGTAACAGCCACAAAATAAAACCAAGCAGTAGCGACAAGGCCAACAACAACAAAAAAAAAACACCAAAAGAAAAATCGACAACCAACAAAACACACTCATATAAACTCTAAACCCATCACAATTAACATGCTTACACCTCAAAAGTTAATCCCAATCCCCATTATGAAAAAAGAACTCAATTGCTTGAACTTAAAATCAACATAAAAGAATCTCAAACGAAATGCAGTAGAATATATAGTCCTGTTTTGCAAGACAATCAATCCAAGAATTCATCCAAAAACTTTTTTTCTGAGTTCAATAAAATAAAGCGAAGATTGAACACCAATAGATTCTCGTCATTAAGCATACCTTGCCAACCAAAGCAGGGCCAATAATATCATTCACGTTTTGACAGCCTATATGAGATTGAGCAAAGCCAGGCTCACGACCATGAATAAACTGCTCAAGGATTAGTTGCCTAGCCTGGGACTGCTGCTCCTGCAAAAGAATATGCTGAAGCTGTTGTTGTTTCTGCTGCTGTGGCTGCAATTGATGACTTTGATGTTGTTGGATCTCCAGCTGCCGTTGTTGGAGCTCCAGCTGCCGCTGTTGCTGGAGAGCCAAGATGTGCTCAACCTCAGACAAAGATTGATTTGACAACTGGTGATGAAGTGATCCTGGGTCAGGGACTTGTTCTAGAGGTGATTCATTTAAGTGATTTCGTTGAGACAAAATATTTCTCTGTTGGATATGCTGCTGCTGAAGCTGTCTTGACATTAACTGCTCAGCTAATTCACGGTGATTGGATTCTTGAATCTTGATCAAGGTGAGAAAAATGTTGGGTCTCCAATGCGTCCCCAAACATGTTTGAATTAGAAATAGGACCTTTATCATAGAAATTAAGCCACGATTCCTCAATATTTTGATCAGAAAGGCCACCAAAAGGAGCATTCCTCCCAGGAGAATGACCCATAAGATGACCAGGCATACCCATGGTAGAGGGCATACTTGAAGGTTGGGCTTGCCTGTTTGAATTACTTTCAAGTTCAGACCACAACAATCCAAAAGGGTGCAGCTTATCATCTTTCTGAATTGGCATGCCAGTTTCTTTTGCTTCATTTGGATGTGTATGATAACCAAATGATTTGTCACAGGCCCATCGGCACTTCTCAAACGTCTCCCAACAGGGTACTGCCACTCCCAGCCGTCCCAGGTCTTCCAGGAAATACAATCTCTGCAGCACAAGCAAAGAGATGGTGTTAACATTATAAAGTCACATTCACCAACAAGCACGTGATAAACAACTAAACACAGAAAGGCGATTCTTAAAACAATACCTTCATCTTGCGCAGAAGAACCATGGAAACCTTTCCCTTCAGAAAAAGCATTTTGTGCTAAAACATCATGCTCAAACATTCGAGTGTGAGCTGGTTGATTTGAATGATTGTCCAACTCTGACAACCACCAAGTTTGGTTATTTAAAGCGGACACATCATTCATCTCTGAGGTGGATGTGGACCCTCCAGGGTTATCAATCTTAAAACTTAAATCTGAATTGATACCAAGCCCTTCCTGAGCATTCAACTGTGGCATTACATCACCCAACTCATGAAAGGGGGCATGTTCTGAAGCATCTGCCAAGCGAACTGGTAAGTCAAGGCCGAAAAATCCTTGTTGAAACCATGAGATGATGTCAACACCAAGAAATGGACCCTGTATCTCTCCCTGAGGATCACGGTAATATAAGCTTAACTCCTCAGGTGGTACACCATCACTGACACGATTACCATTTCTCTCACTCTGGGCATACAGCAAACTGTTACTCCGACTATCTTCAAGAGATTCTGACATGAACAATGAGTTGGAATCATCGGGAAGGTTAGAACTAATATCAAAAGCAGCACGGTCAATTTCAGCAGCTTTGAGAGGAGTGATTTGGTAATTTTCATCATCAGTCTGTGCTGCATCGGCAATTTTCAAGACTGTTGACATTGGTCCCTCGGATTCCATGCTCCAGCCTTTGAATTCTACATCATATTGAGCATTTTTCCCTGAAACATGTAGCAATAACTTAGAAATGACATTCAAACAATTTTCTTTTGAAAGATACATAAAGTCATAAACACGAAGATGAAAGTCAGGATCCTCACCATCAGCCTGCCCAGGTTTACCACTTGCTGAATCGTGGAAACTGATAGCCTCCCCAGCAATTGGAGGAGGAGCATCCTGGTCTTCATCAAGAGGATCCATGTTGCCAACACAATTAATTGATACACTGGGACAAAGAAACACTAATCATACCATAGGGCATAAGGCATAAAGTTGACCAAAGAACAAACTTGCTGACCACCATCAACAAAACATTACACAAAAACCAAATCTAGGTAACCAAAACAAACTAAAACCAGCCATTTTCACTGGAAAAATCACAAATCAATCACCAGAATTTCGACAATAATGCTAAAAAAACAACTGATGCCCAGAAAATTCAAAAAGTTCAATCAATTTTTTGATAACTTTTGAAGTACTAATTAGTGTATTCATATCGACTTCGACGTCCCCACATATCTACTCTATTTCTATATGTTTATATCTTGTCTTGTGCAACCTAACTAATAACATATACAATGCGCGTAACATGCTTGTAAAAATGTATAATCACATGACTTATGTACGCATTACAAATACAATATTCAAAGTTCACATAACTAAGAATGACATGTACTAAACCAGAATAAGTAAATTAAAATTATATGGAGTGCAAGACTATAAAATATATATAGAACAATTATGACCAATTACACAACAACAAAAAATGCATCTTTGAATTGTAAAATACAAAGCTCTTTTCGATACCGTCCATTTATATAAATATATAGAACAATTATGACCAATTACACAACAAAAAAAATGCATCTTTGAAATGCAGAATACAAATCTCTTTTCAGAATTCTAGCATATTCCTCTGACAGAGTTCCTATTTATCAACTTATAAAACCAGATTTTATGAAAACTATAAGCACTATATTCACTCTCTTCCCAATTTTTAGAAAACAATAAGCACTAAAACAAAGCAGCATAAATACATATTCATCCTATGCCTATCAAATTCCTTGTCATTGGTCCTTCAAGTGAAACGTCCAGGATCAATAATCACTATTCACTATTACCTGAAGAGAAGAAAGAACCAAAATCAGCATGAAGAACCAAAATCAGCATGAAACAGCAACCATCAGAATTACACAACACTTTCTGTAGCTAATGTTTGGACCTCAACCTAGATATCACACTGAAAACTACAATGGAGTAATCTGGTTTGTGAGAATGTAGTTCAACGGACCAACATTGACTATATAGTATCCACTCAGACAAAATATAGCAATCAAATGCTTTATAATCCTTGGACCAAGAGGCAACCAAGGTTGGCATGTTATAAAATTGAATAGAAAAAAAAAATTACCTTTGTCGGAAGCCTCATTTTGACTGTCATTACCACCATTCTTCTTCATCCTCATCATCGTCATTCTCACTTTCTTCTGATTCACTTTCACTGAGATCTGGAATTTTGGGCTTAGGTGGAGGTATAAAGCTGGTGGAAGATCGTTGGTGACCACTTGAAACAATATTTCTTAAATCTATGCCTTCAAGTTCTTTTGCTCTTTCCTTCCTTTTCTTTAAATCCTTGATCTCTGTTTATTTTTTAAAAAGTCAGTAATGTGCCTTTTCATGCTCTCCTATCAGACAGAAGAATTGTGAGACCTAATAGGCACACACCTAAGCTCCAATGAAAAATTTCAGCACCTAAGCTCCATAAATTGAAAAGCTTCAACCAGTATGAAAGTAACTATTAAAATGATCTGCAAAAGCGAAGCCAAAATAAATTTAAGTATGAACTAAATTAGCACATGTCAGTGATTGGTGAATACAGTACCTACTGCAATAAGCTCAGTTAACTTTCCTAAATTTTGAAATATATCCAGCGAAGGAATTTGTAAGTTGTAAGCTTTCAGTTTCCAATGTTACCAAATGGAAAAAGCTGTAGTACCACTTTCAGCAAGTGAATTTATGGATTACCAAGAGACAATGATTTAGCAAAGCTAGATCCTGAAGAGGAATCAACAAGCGGCAACAGCTTAATTATTACACACAAGAGCCAATTTTTGCAAGCTGAATCAATACTTTACTACAGCCCCTAGTCTAAACTGCACCTTATCCAATATTCCAATTAATACATCAATGTTGAAGCACCTGAAATAGCTCCACATAACAGATTGTTGCAAGCCCATAGAATTCTGAACGAGGTCCAGAAGGGTGTTCACATCTTGTTTTTAAACAATAAAGCTCTTGATTCTACAAATACTTAATGCCAATGAGAAGGCTGTTTCTGGTATTTTTTGCATCCCTTGATGCTCATGGTATCATATATACCCAAGCATGCAAAGTCTAAATTTTTCAATGATACTATTGCACCTGAAATTCATGCCCAATTAAGCTGTAGATGGTAATTTTATAGATATAGTTGAAGAAAGAACAACCAAAAACTATAAAACAGATAGTAAATAGCAATCTAGCAAGACAAGCACAAATGTACAATCCGTACTTTCTAGTTTCTACCACCATACTCACCTTTTTCAGAAGGGTTAGTAGACAATCCCTCCTTCGCAAGCATCTCTTCAAGCTCTTTCATCAAGCAGGATTCACGCTTGTTTTCAGAAGCCTGTTTAACTTTCTTGTATATAGCAGGGGAAATACTGCAGAAGAACAAAGGAATAACATTAGCCTTCACAGAAACCATGTGGTAGCAACTTGTTCAATTACTAACATTAATTTGTAAGATTGCGATACTAAGAAATTAGAGACCTCAAGCCGCAAGATTTAAATCACTGATTTTTAACGCTCCACTTGCTTGCCATATGAGGGTGGTTTAGGAACTTCTTTCTTCTGTTAAGTAAAATACTTCAATAGAAGATAATATTGATAAAGAATTTCATCAATTAGAAGAAATAGAGAGATATCTCACCTTCTTAGGTTTCTGCCTTCCTCCTCATCACTTCCCTCCGATGTAGATTTTGAAACCTTACTTTGTTTTCTTCTAGCTCCTTTTGTGTCCTCCTCGGTCTTTTTACGTTTTTTGACTGACTCTGTTTTCTGTGGCTTTCTTTTGGTAGCACTTCTCTTTCTAACTTTCACTTCCTCTTCTTCAACCTCATCACTTTCATTCCCTGAAGAAGCAGCTGTTTCCTCTTTTCTAATATTGGAAAAGACTTTTCGAGAAGAATTTTTCTTAGGATTCTTCTTCTTCTCACTCTCAGTGGATTGAGGAACATCAGATTAGTGTTTAACATCTGAAAAATTAGTGTCACACCTATTAGCAATGTTTATCTCAACACATCCACTTTTTGTTATCTCTTCCAAATGAGTTCCAATTTATGTTAGCTCACCTCATCCACTTCCTGACCGATAAACTTCTTGAACGGATCCAATGAATGTTTATTGAATGCCATGTCTTCCTCCAGAAGCCGACGTAGTCCAACCAATGTAATATTCCTGAGTATAAAAAAGATTTCTTCTTTACTATAAACTCTTCCATAGACAAATGAGCATCAAAAGATTCAATGGCAACCCCTCTTGCCTTCCAAGAGAGAATGAGAGAGATGACAGCTCTAAAAATTGAGCTATAGAAGACATACTCGGAACTCTCTCTGAGATAAGAAGCTCTAGCCCAAATGGCCTTCTTTATTGTGATTTCATCTGGGACAAGTTTGCTTTCAAGTGTTTAGAGTTTTAGACATTGAAGCAATTTTCAGGACATGAATCCACATAATCCATATCAGCTATATGAAATAGACAAAGGTCTTACCTTAAGGGAGTCACAGAACCTCCTGGTGAAGATCCATCCAATTTAGAAAGCACATTCGACTCCAAACTGCTTACAAGCTTCCCTAAATTTCTTATACTGAGCAACATAATCACTTGCGGAGTTTCCAAAAAAAAAAGATATTATGCTTGATAAACTACTTTTAATCCTTAGCAGTTTAACATGTCAAAAAACATATGATGACACAAACTATGCTAGCTTCTATTCACTTGAGAGGTGTGCATAAAATTCTCTTTTTAGGGTCTGATATAGTGAAAAAACTATGTGAAAACCGAAAAATCACAATTTTAATTGAAAATTTCCCAACCTAAAAATTGATATGTGAAACTTAAAAACAGTCCAAATGGCATTGGCATTGCCGTAGTCCATAGCCATACCTTACGATAGTCAATTATTCCTCCAAATGGAAGCTCTAGCTCGTCACTGACTATGACAGGGATGCAGCCACTAAATATAGCATCAAACAGTCTTGCAGATGATGGAGCATCACCAGCTGTGCTCAGGCAAAAGATGGACCTGACAAGCAAGAAAAACTACTCAGCTGCATCCACAATTTGTAGGTGTAATATACTATTCAGCTAAAAATCTCAACACAACCAACGTATTGAAAATTATGAAAGAAGGAAAAAAAATTAAAGTAGATTGTCCAAGTGAAGTTCACAATGCTCACTTGCGCATTACATTTTGGGCTGCAGCTTTACCAGCCTCTCCAGATGTCCCTTCCTCAATGACTACACCATCAGCACCAGACAGCTCTATCACAAGTTTTTATCGGATCTTCCCTCCCTAAAAATCAGAACAGCAATATAAGTAAAGACCTTTAACATCTTGTGTATGGTACTTCCAACAAATGTCTTTCTTCTTTCACAAGCATATCCCAGTTTAAAACTAAACACATTTCTTCGCAAAACTCATATCTACAATTCTATAAAAACCCAATTCAAAACTTCAAATCTCATTAAAAATCAATCAAATTTCACACTAATTTGAATCATTATAAGATTTATAGCCAATAGTTTAATAGTGTCCCTTAGAATAATCCTAAATTGAGTACACTTAAAGTTAAATTAAATTTCGATGAACCCTAGATTGTGAATTTGATATTTGATTATTAATAAGAAGAAAGAAAATCTTACCTCAAAAGCTACTTCAATGGAGCAGTGAAAAGCCAGAAGCCGCTCCAATGCGAGTTATGTCGAAAAGTTATTTGTAGGCTTTCTCAACTCAAGAGAGATGGAGATGGCCTTCCTCAAAAGATCGAGAGTGATAAGGGTCTTCCGTACTGCTAAAAGGTTCAGGTTTCTTGGACTTGAGGGGTGAATTAGCATGGGTACATCGATGTAGAGGACATATTCACAGCTGGCTAATATTGCCCAGAAATCTGAACATGAAAACAAAACTCATGCCAATTACCAAATTCAAAGCTATCCAATTTCAACTAAAAACAAACAACAAAAACACAGAATTCAACATTATAACCCAAAAAAACCGAGAGTAAATCATTTAGAGGCAAACAAAAAGATCAAAAACCACATTTCATAAGAAACTCCCAAAACATCAAACCCTAAAACATAGAAACTAATAATCTCAAGATCAAATTCCGATCCAAACAATTTAACCAACTCCAAATTCAATCAATTAGAATCAATTTTAAACAATGAAAACAAAAGCGAAAACCCCAAATTGACTATACATAATTCAACCAAATAACCGAGTATAAACCAATCAAATCCAATCAAAGTGAAATTCCATCAATTCCACAAAACACAAACATCAACAACATTGATTATAGTTAATGATAATCAAATCCAATTATAAAGCGAAGATTGAACACCAATAGATTCTCGTCATTAAGCATACCTTGCCAACCAAAGCAGGGCCAATAATATCATTCACGTTTTGACAGCCTACACATATACAACAACCATTAAGAGCAAAACATAGTTCTTGAATCGAAAGGAAAATCTTATGACTACCGCTAAACTGAAACTAACACTAACCTTAGAAACACCCTTTCCCATGTAGTCTTTACCTCCACCTCGGAGTTCAAGGGCTCCATAGACTCCTGATAATTCACAAGCATAGTTGTAAAAATATGTGTAACTACTAAGACAATAATCAATCAGCTAGTAACACAATTAATTGATACACTGGGACATAGAAACACTATTTATACCCATAGGGCATAAGGCATAAAGTTGAGCAAAGAAAAAAACTTGTTGACCACCATCAACAAAACATTACACAACAACCAAATCTCGGTAACCAAAACAAACTAAAACCAGCCATTTTTCCTCACCATTTAAGTAATCAAACAATAGGCAAGCTCTTCCATAATACGAAAAATACAAGTTTAGAAGGCTCTTAGTTGGTAGTAATGATTAAAACAATAGATCAAGTAAATGGCAGAAGCTCTTTGTTAAAGTAGCCTTCGCAATTATTCAGATTACTACTCAACAAGCAAGTTCAAACTTGGAATATTACCTCTTTGACCTCTTCAACAGCGTAATGAGCTTTGGTTGGTATTCCCAGCTCTTCCGGTTGTACATCAATGATCACCAAGACAGGATTTGGGACGTAACTACATACCCCAAACATATGTACAGTCAGTTCACAAAAAGAAGGGAACAGAAATATTGCTTAATAACCTTGTAAAAGACACATTCAGAATTTTTAAGTCTGTACAGATCAAGTTCCAATCAGTTTAGTCAATCATCTTCTCAAGATGAAAATCGAATGATAACAGACAACTCATTCAAGTTCTTAAAAGTAAATAGGGTAATGTTTGACACATTCAACTCAACCATATAATATCCTTTGCTCACCCAAATTTGCATGAACAGATATACTGACATATTGGTCAAATTCACGTGTATGGGATACCCCAAATCTCACAAAAATTACTCACAACACCATCTTAGTTACCGTTGAGCCCAAGTATGGTCTACTTCTAAGTCTTTTAATATTAGCTCATATATCTTTCACAGACGTTTAGCTACCATGGATTTATTCTCAAGGATTATCCAGCAATATATCAGTCACAAGATCCTTGTCAAAAATAAGTAACTTGAACCACCTATGAATGAGTCGAAATTTCAATTAATTTTCTACATTACTAAGTAACAATGGAGAAAAAATATAGGATACGTGAGAAATTAGAGAGGACCAGAAAAGAGTGAATAGTACAACGCGGAAAATCACAACGCAACTTCATTTTGAGCTGGGGGGAGGGGGTTATCTTACTCGTTAAATAATCTGTGGATATCCAAATCATTCTCCCGAAGCTTAGGACCAATGCTATACCAACCTACAACATGCTCCTTTGCTGAAAAATAAGAAGAATTAGTACAAGATGAAATCAAGTTCAAGCTGAAGAACTATAAAGGTAGGGATAACAGGTGTGTTAATCAGAACAGAATAACCATTAATTCTCCTAAACATAAAGAATATAAATTCATGGTAGTTGTGATCAAGAAACCAAATCCTGGGGTCCTTGTCATCTTCCTCAAAGGGAAATGCATTTTTTGAGTCAAAAATCAGAGCAAGATCATATTACAAAAATAGAGGGATAAAAAGGAATTCCTCATTTATCTGGTTAAACCCACCATACAAAGTTACAAACCATGAAAGTATTAGTTTAACCACTTGAATTGAATAGATAATAAACACCTTGCATCGTAAAACCAAAATATGAAATTCAGAATACAATCAATTTTAACCACTGTATACATGGATACAATACATCAGAATATCATATGAGCTGTTGGGCAGTGCATAAAGACCTAGTAAATTTCTCTTAGATAACAGCATGTAAAACACTTTCAAATCCTGCACGCCGCTACGAAAAACTATTTGCAATTCTAACAGCAGAGCTACCTCTGATATTAAACAACAGCAAGCAATCAGGTCCGTCCCAGAGCCAAGGCAAGAGCGGAAGCTGCCTCGGGCCCAGGGAGAAAAGGTCCATTTTCATAGTTCCTTTCTACATTAAAAGAACTGATAGTGGGTAAGGTGTTGCTGCGAAATTTGGACCTATATTATTTTTACAATATTTAAGGCAACATAGCATAAATCAAACATAATAATCACCTTTGAATATAACATTCTCAATTAATCTAGTTGCAAACATTATACTCAAATAATTCTCTCTCCAACTTTCCAGTCGATTTTATATCTCGAAAAGATTCAATTTTACAGGTGAAATTGGAATAATTCCATACATTCAATTCACAAAATTAACAATTGAATTAAATCATAGTAGTGTATTGAAAGAAAATTTAACTCGAAAAACACAAAGATCTTTATAAACCTAACTAATCATAACTAATAATTTAATAATCAACTACAGAAGAACCCTAAATTGAGTATACTGAGAATTAAATCAAAGAAAAACCCTAGATTGTGAAATTGATATTCGATGAATTTACAAATCTTACCTCGGAAGCTGGTTGAATGGAGGATTAAAATATCAGAAATTGCTTCAATGGAGATCGTGAAGTGCGGTTGAAGGAGAGAGAATTGAGGTGAAGGGAGAGAGAGGAACAGAAACAGTTTGGCAGTGAGAAGACTTGGGAATAAAAGGGGTAAAAAGGTCAAAGCACCTCTAACAACAAGCAAATCAATTGCTAAAACAAGGGCAAAATCGTAATTGTACTTTTTGAGGGGTAAAACAGTCACTACACTATTACTAAGAATTTTCCAGCCTGCCAACTTCTCACTCTTAAAAGTTACTGGTGAACCGATGCGCGTGCACCATATTGCTAATCAAAATTAAGACGCTAATAAGGAAGCACTAAGGGCCTGTTCATATTTACTGAATTGAGCTGAACTGAACTGAATTGAACTGATTGGAACTGAACTGAACTGAACTGATTGGAACTGAACTGAACTGAACTGAACTGAACTGAATTGAGCTGAAATGAATATTTTATGTGAGAGGGAAATTAAGAGCTGAACTGAACTGAACTGAACTGAACTGAACTGATTGGAACTGAACTGAACTGAACTGAACTGAACTGAACTGATAGGAGCTGAACTGAACTGAACTGAACTGAAATTAAGTAAATGTGAACAAGCCCTAAATATATATATTTGGATTACCTATTGTGATTTTGTGTTTGAAGTTACGAGATACATATGTAGGACAAGTTGCTTAAAATCGAAATTTGTTTGACATAGCCTCCTTTGCATGCGTGGATTGTAATCACATAGTATTATGTGCTCAAGTAAGTCAACAATTTAGATAACCATTATTGCATAGTTTTCAATATGTATTATTGACTTACATGTATTATGAAAGTTCGTATTATTGCAACAAATTCTAAGTATTGCATGTTTTATATGTATTGATTTGATTTACTTATTATTATAAATCTCATAGAATATAGCGTAAGAATTTGTAAGTAGATATCTATTTTGTTATTTAAGAAGGAATAATATACATATACTTTGGTGTATTACTTTAGCATTTGTGAAAGTGAGTAAATTTGAAGTATAATTAGTGCTTATTCAATGTGAACTTGTTGTATAGAGTGTCATTAATGACCATGAATGGATAAAGTTCATTGGTTAAGTAATGTAAGAGATTGACTAATGTGTATTTTGGATAGTCAGTAAAGTTTTGAGAAAGATAATTCGATCTAAATTAGCTAGCAATTGTCAGTGGCCATTACACATATGGTTTTGCATGCCATATTGGAGATTAATAAGTGGCATGTGTACATGTTGGACTATAGTCATGAATAAAGGTATTTAATAAAAATGGTTGCTATATTAGAAGGTAATTGTAGTGTATCAAAAGGAATATAAGTTAATGTGGTATTCATATCGATCATTATGCCTCTTTTGAAATTACTTGACTTGTCATTATGGCTGGTAATTAAGACTCTTGGGACTTAATTCGGACTTTTTTGATCGAAGAATTTATATTCTACAACCACACATTTTTGTATGTAGCCTGTTGTACCGTGCAGCAAGGGTTACTCGAGTTTCTTGGTATGGGATTACTCGAGTTGCCGAGATTACTCGAGTTTCTTAGTCAGAGGTTACTCGAGTTGCTAGGGCTACTCAAGTTACTTGGTTAAGGGTTACTTGATTGAATTACTCCTTATCGAGTAATCCTTGACTGAGTAACCCCTCGAGCAATCCATGACTGAACCCCTTGAGTAACCCTTAACGAAGTAATCCCTCCCCCTCAAGTAACCCCTAATTGAGTAACCCCTCAAGTAACCCCTGACTAAACCCGCAAGTAACCCCTGACTGAGTAACTCGAATCACTGACCGAGTAATTCGAGTAACCCATGACCGAGTAACCCCTCAAGTAACCCTTGACTGAGTAACGAGTAACCCCTCAAGTAAATCTTGTCCAAGTGAACCCCTCGAGTAAACCCTGTCTGAACCCCTCAAAAAGCCCTAATCGAGTAACCCCTCAAGTAAGTGAACCCCTCAAGTAACCCTTGTCTCAACCACTCAAGTAACCCCTGACTGAATAACTCGAGTAATCCCTAATTGAATAAGTCGAGTAATCCCTAACAAAAAGACTCAGAAAACCCTACCACAATTCGTTTCAAATAATTGCAACACTACTTTCTTTAGTAAGATCCACAATCATTTTATTATTTCTCTCTCACCAATTTACACTTTTCTTATTATTATTTCTCTCATCTCCTACGAACAAATAAATATAATCCATTAACTATACTTTATATGACTAGGGTATCCTACGCGCGCGAAGGGGCTAGCTCTTGCGGAGAAGTTGTATTGGCGTGTATTTACACCTTTGGTTAGGGTGGTAGACCTAGTAATTTTAATACTGACTATTTTATTTATGTGCATATGTGGTGAATTTGTAGAATTATAAGAAATGCACCAAAATCTTTTAAGACAATTATTTTTTAAATCCTCAAAAGTTTGATAGTGTTATATCAAAATTATTATTATTATATAATATTTGATTGTTTTCCATCCCTTCATATTTTAAGCGGCCATTGTTAGTTTAGAACTCTTAATTGTTGTGCATGTTTCAATAGTACTTAGTATAATATTTTTATCGTGTTTTTCTTTAAATGAATTTTTTTTGTGAGCTTTGGTCATGTGGAGTAATAATATGTAAACAAGTTCTTAAATGTTCTACGATGACCATCTAATATCTATATCAATACTAAAGCAATAGCCAATTAGTTATATTTTTCATCTTAAATTCTCTTCATAATTAATACCATTTTTTTCTACCACCGATTTCCCTTGATTTTAGGATATTTAGTTCTTTATACCTCTTGATAACATAAGCGTGCTCAAATATCACCAAACTATTTAATATATGAATCCCATTCAAATTCAATGATGGATGTTGTTTATATGTAGACTTAAAAAGCTAATAAACCACATAATGAGGGATAACTCAAGTGGTTAGAGCTCCCCTCCCGGTCCAAGAGATCTTTGGATCGATTCTCATCATTCGCCCTTGGGCTCTCTAAACACCAAAACAAAGCTAATAAACCTTAACAATAGTTGCAATTAAAAAACGACAAGATTTTTTTTTTTTTGGGGGGGGGGTGATAATAAGTTAGTAGGATTTTATTCCAAATCAAAGTTCGCAAGAGTCAAGAGACTTTGCGGAAATAAGAAGAGCAACTATGAAAAAGTAAAAATAAACAGTCACTTGATAATAAACCGTTTCATTGTACATACAAATTTTTTTCTTTTTAAATAATAATAATAATATCATATAAGTGTAATTAGAAATTTTTTATTTTAAAAATTATCATAACAAATTATTTGTTAACAAAAACAAAATTAATTGATGATATGTTTAATAATAAAAAAAACATTAAATATATTAATGATAGTAAACATATTAATGAGGGTAATAAAGTAAATACACATTTTGTACATAACTTTGTACATAGTTTTGAGGGTATGATTGGTAGTACACTATTCCTAAGAGAATGTTTCTACTTTTTATAAGGTAGGGATAAAATCACAATTTTTTGTATGCATCCTGTTGTACCGTACAACAAGGATTAGTCGAGTTTCTAAGAATGGGAATACTCGAGTTGACGGGGTTAGTAACGGCTTAAGGGACATGTATCCAATCTTACTATCAAATATCTTGATAATAAGAGTGTGTTTCCAATTCAAGGTTGTCTCAGCCTACGTTTCTCCTCCTTCGTGAGCAAAATGACAAGACATTTAGGGTCATCATCCATACCCTCCGGGGGCTCATCATCATCCGAGACATCATCATCATCAGATAATAAGATTTGGTTTCGATTCACCTCCAGTTGAGTTTCATGAGCTACCATATCTCTTAAAGACATGGTATTTAGACCAAGCTGATTAAATGGGATTGAGACTGAGGAGTTTTGGGGATGAGAAACAGGCTCATGTTAAAAATTAAGTGATTAATTTTTCTTTTTGATTTCTTTGAAGATCTATTGATCTGGTGATCATTTTCTTCAGAGGAGAGACCGTGAGGGAGAGAATTTTCTTTCATTGGAGAGAATAGAACGGCCACATATGCATTATTGCATTAGCAACAAATCCCTTTTTCTATAAAAGGAGATGGAACAAAAAAGGCACAAAGAACAGAAGCAATGCATCCTTTACTAATCAAATTCGTCATTTTAAAAAAATACCCAGTAAAAAACCCTTTTAGCTATCCAATTTACACAAAAGCATTCAAACTCAAACCCTATAGATGCAAATAGAAAATTCACTAGAGTAAAACCCAAATTACAAATTATACATTTATACCTAATCTAAACTAATTTATACGAGGTGTTTAAAAAATGAGCCGACCCCAGTCAATTCCCCTGGGGGTATTTTGGTCTTTTCAAGTAACAGTGGAGGGTATATGCGTCTTTTCATGTACTAGTTGAGGGATACATGTGTAATTTTCTCACCACACAGTAAAAACAAAAAGCAAACAGTAATTGAGCAGTACTTGTACAGTACTTAATAAATGACCCTGCTTTTTCAATATATTTACAAAAATGCCATCAGATTAACAAAAATTCGTTTATGTGGCAGATTAACTTGTATTTTCCTTTTACTAGTAAAACATTAAGCTTGGTAAAATATATCATCAATAATAAAATATTAATTTAAAAAAATACTTATAAATTTAGATAATCTATCTCTACCCTATAAAAGCCGGGGATCACAAATAAGAGATTCAACTAAAATGAGGGATTGCTTATGAACAGTGCACGGGCGAATTTGCCCCTGTATTTTGTTCCTCAAAATCCTTATCTACAGTGGCGTGACTATATTGCCCTCCAAATGTTTTGCATGTGTCTGCCACGTGGTGGAGGAGAAATGAGTGCTGCCTAAATGTTTGCATGTATTTGGGCACATGGTGGGACACTGATCTGCTCTAGCTGAATTAGTTTCTCTCCTTTCTGCACACTCTTTCTCTCTCCTCCGCACTTCTCAGTTTCTCTCCTCTTCTCTCTCCTCTTACCTCTCCTCATCTTGACACAAATCTGAAGGAAAGTCCATCGATTTTCATCGCAATGGAGCCAACCACCGTCCTCTGCCTCTTCCTCCGACTCAGGTTCAGCGCTTTCTCTTTCAGATTTTTCTGCTTTTTTGGTTGTTGATTTTATTTTTATTGGATTTGGAGCTGGTTATGTTGATTGGATCGGGAATTTGATTTTGAAATTATTGGGTTTTATGTTTTGATGATTTGAGATTTTTTTGGTGAAATGTGGCTTTTGTTTTTCGCATTTTCTTTTGATTGATTGGTTTATACTCGGTTATTTGGGTTATACTGTTGAATTATGTATAGTCAATTTGGGGTTTTCGCTTATTTAGGGTTTCAAGTTCATCAATTTGGGTTTCTTTTCGGTCCTTGAGCCATCTATTAATTTTGGAATTTTTTTGGGTTGCGCTTCACCGACATTTAAATGCGCTTGTTGATGTTCTTCCTCCTGAAGCTGATTCGAGTATCTCGCTTTTGAGTCAGTCTGAGAAGCCTGATGTTAGTTATAATGTGAGTTTTAATTCGGTTTTGATTCTCGGTTTTTGGGTTATTGAATTTTAGGGTTTTTTGAATTTGATGTGTTTTGTTCAAGATTTGGAATTGTGGGTTATTGATCTGGTGGTTTGTTTTGGTTGAATTGTGCATTTGGAGTAAAATTGTGAATTTGGTAATTTAAATTAGGGGTTTGGTAATTGTTGATAAAAAAAAAGTAGTGATCTATAAGAAGCTGCTTCAGTAGTGCGATTCTTTTTCTTTTTTAATTTTGTTTTTTGATTAATTTTTATTTGTTTTAATTTTAAATTTTGTTGATGAATTTGTAACTCCTCTTTCTTCAATTTTTTTTGTTTTAATTTTGTTTTTAGTTCAATTAATTTGGTATGCAAGTAGTATGCAAAACCCCTTCTTCGATTTTGATTAGGGGTTGATTAGCAAAAATGTCCTTTTTAGTTTTCATTAGCTACACACGATTGAAAAACTTCACCTGGCCTAACTTAGATTTTATCGAGAAAGGATTGGCATTTGTCGCTAAACCATGAATTGAAGGCTGGGAGGGTGGTTTTAACTTTTAACCCCAGTGGTTAGTATTTTGCATAATCATGAAAACCCATTAATTTCATTTAGGTTTTATATGGATTTTGAATATTAGTCCATTATTCCAAAAGAATCAGCATATTCACAGTGTTTTGGCTAATAATCTATATAGAAAAGGTCTGGTTTTGTTGAATGCTGAGTTGGTTGAGGATATTAGGAGTGCATAAGTACTACTACCAACTTTAACTGATAAGATATGACGACAAAGACTTTGGTGTTATATCTATCTTAAACAGTTGAGCTACGTTCTACTAACAGGTGAACAATTAAATTATTTCTACAGTAGTAAAACCAATTGAAAAAATAGTAAATTATTGATTTATAAAGCTTTTGAAAATCACAAATAGAATTGAAGACTTAAGCAAATTGAAAGGGAAAATTCAGTAAAAGGGCAATGGATTGTGGGTCAGTTCAAAGAAGCCCAAGAAGTTTTCAGTCAATGCAATTATCCATGATTTTGGCACACGATTCTAACAAACCGCAGCCACCCAGCCACCTCGCGTCCAGGGATCGCAAACGCTGGTTCATAAGGGTAATATAGGAACTCTATTCTAACTTTGAAACTTACTTTGTGGAATATGAAGAGTGTTTTTCTTTTACAGCTTCTGCTCAAGTTTTGGGAAGTGGGATTAAGGTTTTTTAAAAACTAATCTACTGTTTGGTTTGTTCAAGTGTTGGGAAGTAGGGTTAAGGTTTTAATTTTAATTTCTGTTGTTAATGAACATAATTCTGCTCCCGCTTCCAAGTAAGTTTTTATTTTATTTTGATACAATTTACTGCTAAAATTATATCATATGGTTTTATTTGTGTACTTTGTTTAATTTAATACAAGTATAACTTATGTTTGCATGCTTGTCTGGAATTTACATTGCATCTATCTTTTCTGTTTTGATGAGTTGCTGACAGGAAATTGTTTGATTTTCCTTGTTAAATTAATTGTTTTTCCTTTAGATCAATATGTATATATCTTTTAGTATGCTTGCGCAGGTAGAAGGATCTATGCTGCTTTTGAAGCTGTTCTAAATCTATGTCTTTAATTAAGTCTTTGTTACATTGTCATTTTGATATTGGTTTGAATACTTAGACACTTTGATTTAAGATAAACACCCACACTCACCAACAATTTCAGTCTAGGCGAAAACCGGTACTTGAGGTGAAATGAAGTCCTTATAATGAAGGGGAGAAGTATGTATGAGAAGAGTGTTAGAAGTATCCGAAAAGGAAGATAGAACTTAATTTTGTTGGTTTGTTTCGGAATTGTGAAATTTGGATGTCTCTTGTATGATGTAGCTATTCTGTTTAATATAGTTCAGTTGCGATCCTCTTATTTCTGTGAGATTCGATTTCTGTATGTGGAGTATTGACTCATTGTTTGGAACAGGATACCGGTTGTGGGATGGCCGCCAATTCGATCTTTCCCAAAGAATACCCTGTCATCTACTTCTGCGAAGAACAATGGACAGACGGAGGAGAAATCAGGAGTTGCATGCCTCTATGTCAAGGTTAGCATGGATGGTTTTCCGTATTTGAGGAAGGTGGACCTCCAAACTTATAGAAACTATGTGGATCTCTCTTCTACTTTAGAGAAGATGTTCAGCTGCTTTATAACTGGTATCCTTATTTCTTCATCTTCAATTTGGCTCTTTTCTTTTTTATGTTTCGGTGGTCTAGATGGTGATATCATTTCATCAGAGTACATAAATATTGTCAGTTTCTGCTATAAATTAACAGTCGTGAATTCGTGATCTTTCTCAGTGGTTATATCTCGTGAGAAAATGAATGAATCCTACTTTTAGGACATGGTTATTTTACTTCATTTCACGTATAGATGTCCTAATCAGAAAACTAGCTTATAAAGTGTTGGAATAGTTAGAAATTTCAGAAGTTGAGCAGTACATTCACATACTTGTAGTTATATGAGAATTTAGAGCAGTACATTTGAAATATAACAAATGTACAAATGTAGGATGTCATGGTGAAGCATAGTAGTCACAATTATCATTAAAGTCATGGATGTATGTACATAAAACTGACAATATTTGATGGAGAACATTTGGGTGCATGGATGTAATGTGTTTGATTTCTAGGCTATTTTCCTTTTGTTGCGTGTTTTGACTGGGGGTTCACCTTTCCCTTCCCAACTTAGTTGTTTATACAAGCAGTTCAATATTGCATATCTGATGTCATTCTATTGGCAGTTGTGGGGAGATTTTCTTGTAACAAATAGGAGCAGTGGCATATCTGGTGGTTTGTTTTGGTTGAATTGTGCATTTGGAGTAAAATTGTGAATTTGGTAATTTAAATTAGGGGTTTGGTAATTGTTGATTTTGAAACATTTGTTTTTTTCTTTGACTTTGAAAGAATTTTATACTATAATTGGAGTTTGATTTTTTGCTTCTTGATGCATGTGTGAAAGGGACTTTTTGTTGGTGATAAATTGTGAATTTAGTAAAGAAAACGAGGGTTATAAGAGCCTATCAATTACTACTTTGACCATTAAATCCGGAAATGGTTAGTACTTAAGTTTTTTGTTTGGACTGGGAAGAGGGGAGAAGTACTATTCACCTTTTACTGACTAAAGTTTTTTATTTGAACTGGGAAGAGGGGAGAAGTACTATTCACCTTTTACTGACTATCTTTGTCTATTTCAGATTTGCTGGACATTGCAGAAAGTTGATTCAGAGAATGACAAAGGGTTTCAGCAATTTCTGGATAATGTTCGGTACAAAGCTAACGGCATTTTGCGTTATGAGCGAGTCTTTGGCCCTGGTTATGTGAGCACCGGGGGAGTAGGTACACTTTCTTTTGTTACCTGGATAATAAATTGTTATTCAAAGTAATGGTAATCATATCAATTGCTGTTTATATTTCAATAATGCAGAATAATGCACAATGAAGAATTGTCCTTTAAACTCAGACATCAAAAAAGAATAACACAGGTGAAGTGGCTATATATGTACTCTGCACTACATAGGGATACCTTTGATGTCCAAACGGTAGATAAAATGCCACTATTGGTTATCAACCAATGAAGTACTGAAGTCATAGGTGGCTGGGTTTACTTTTCAGAAAGTGGTTGTTAGTTTTGAAGTTTAATGTGAGAAAGGTGAACTTTTGGGAGCATAGTGCCATAGCTGCATATTTAGTTGTAACTTTTAAGGTTGGTGAATCAACTTGTGCCATCTACTAATATTGGGATTTTTTTTTTGTTTTTGAAGGTTTTTGGTACATAAAAATGTATCTTTGGACGATCTAGGATATAGCTTTAATTTTCGTAGAAATCCACGAATCCTATTTGTGCAGAAAATCCTCAGATTAAATGGAGTAAAAAAATGGAGTAAAAAAAGCTCACAGTGCGCATCAATGGAAAGCTTGAAGTATGTTTCTTCAATGGAGGAGAGAGGAGAATGAGAGAGTATTCTCTGTCTTTAGATTATCTTTGCAAAACAATCACTAACAAAGGCTGAAAAAGATGGTGTCAACGTCTAATATTTACTTACTAAATTGTTCTAATTCATCAAAATGTAAGCTCCATTTCCCTCTAATTTTTTGAGTTTCATTTATTTTAGTACACAATTTGTAGAGATTTTCTTGGGTTTTGTTTGATTTCTCTTTGTTGAGCTTACTAATTGGGTGCTTGAACTTAAAATTGAGTAATTTCCCATTTTCATGTGAATGAATTGAAATTATATTAATCCTTTGTATTGAACTGAGCTGTAATGTTAGTATATTCAGTAGAATATTTTTGGGCCGTAGAGTTTTTTACGATTTGATGCAATTGAGCTGTACAGTGTCAAATTTTACTCTAAATTATCTTAAATTTCCTCAAATATTGTTGGGTTCACAAGCTCTAATCTACTATAATCCTAGAGAAGAAACCAAATCTATAAGAGCTGAAGCAATGACGCTGATTTATGCCACTTCTCTATACGATTTGTTTAAGCATGTCATTTGTGTTCTCAATAGCATACTATGTTACATTGACACGGGTACGGGTATCCGATATTGGTACGTATCCGAGTGTCGGATACGCCATTCTTAAAGATTTAGGACACGGGGACACCGTCTTAACATTGGACTCGGGTACGGATACGGCAATAATTTTTCTAAAGAAAAAAATAAATAGATAATTCGTGCAACAAATTTAAAAATTGATTACATAAACTGATAAACGCATAACAAAAGTTCTTCAACTGGATAAAACTGATTACATAAACTCATTAAAACTGATTAAAGCTAAATATCCCAAACAATGCCGACTACGTAATAAAAGACCACAAGCAGAGTCATACAAAAACAATATAGATATCAAAAGATGTTCTTCAACTGTTCAACTAAATGTCTAAATCATTGGCAGCACTATGATAACTCTAAAAAACACTTCAATTCTTCTTAAATGTCATCAAATGCTATAGCTTCAAATTCTGGTTCATTGAGGGAAAGGTCAGCAACTTCTAACAAGCTATCTCCATCAATATTATCTCCCCCTATTAAAAATGAAAACAACAGAAGTTAAAATAGATAAAATGAGAAATTATTTACAACTTACATGTTTACTTGAAAACAACAAATAAGAATTATGAGCTACTTACCAATATCCCAATATTTAGTTGGTCCCTCTGTATAATCCTTTTGCTTTCTAGAGAGCAAGCGTAAGTTGATGTGAATATAGACAAGAAGTTCCAGTCGTTGAGTATTAAGCTTGTTTCTTTTAATAGTTTGGATGCCACCATATGTGCTCCAATTCCTCTCACAACAAGAAGAAGAAGCGGGTTCCGAGAGTAGCTTGAACGCAAGGCTTTGCAACATTGGAGCTCCCGAGCCATAGTTGGACCACCATGACATAGGATCTTCATATGCCATTGCTGCAATGACATGGGGCTCATTAAAGAACCCTAAACCCCTTGAGAAAGTTCCATATTCAAGAAATACTTTTCGAGCATCATCGGCATTTGGGAAAAGCCTTTGTAAACACTTGTTTCTATTTAATGAAACCTCTTCATCTTCATTAGGAGGTACTCTTGGAATGCTGCCATCTCCTCGTATCCATTCTTGAGTGTAGTATCTAGGAACTAAAGAATGTGCCAAGCAATGTAGAGGGGTATTGCTTTTGTTCCACCTACTCTCAATGACATTTTGAATAGCATCATAAAATGGAGACTGCCTGTGAGAAAATCAGCACCTTCATGATTGAAAATAACTTTTTTCACTTGTTCGATCATCGTATCCCACATGTCATACACCAAGTGTAAGACACAAGAATCTGTATCAGCAGCCCTTAAGAAGTTCATCATGGGCAGTGTAAACTCAAGAAAATAGTCAAGTTTATCCCACCATCCATCACTCACCAACAGATCTTTAACCTCCCTCGCCTTAAGTTCAACAAGATTCCTCCCATTGACCTTGAATTTCTTCCAATCAGGATCCATTACAGTTTTTTCAAGAGCATCCTTTAGTAATCTTAACCTAGTTGCCATCACAATCTTAGACCCAAACCTAGTTTCAGCAACCTTTAAGAGTCTTAAATCAGAATAACGTTCAAAAATTGTTCTTGACAAACCATGATTCAGAACAAAATAATTAATTTCATCAACTTGCTTCACTAACTCTAAAATCCATTGACACTCTTTGTAATGGTCAGCTTTCTCACTAGGCTCACATATAGATCGCAAAACCAAATTTAAGCAATGAACAACACAGGGTGTCCAAAAAATTTGAGGATATTTTTGTTCAATCAAACCACCAGCAGCCTTATAATTAGCAGCATTATCAGTTACAATTTGAACAATATTAGATGAGCCTACATCTTCAATGATTTTAGAGAACAAACCTGCCAGATACTCAGCATCTTTTGTAAGGATTTCGCTTGCATCAAAAGCTTTCAGAAACATAGGGCCAGAAGCTGAGGCAGCCATTATGTTTATCAAAGGCTTCGATTTGAGATCTTGCCAACCATCTGAGCAAATTGAAGCTCCTTTCTTCACCCAACTGTCTCTAATAGGTTGGAGTAATTTCTCAACATGAGCTTTCAATTGAAGTAGCAACGTTGTTCGAAGTCTATCATAAGTAGGAGGAGTATACCCATACAAGCTTCCATTGGCTAGCCTTTGACAAAATTTTCTGAAGTAAGGATTTCTAGCAAAGTTGAAAGAGAGCATGCCTGTATAAAACATCATCGCACATTCTTTATCGGCTTCTTCCCTTTCTAACACATTGAAGGCTATCTCGATTTGACCTTTTCTTTTTTTTGTATGAGCTAAATCGGAACCTTCAGGGAGAGAGATGTAATCCTGCTTCTGTTTGACGCTTAAATTATGAGCCCTTTTCTTTTGTTCAGCTTCATCATTTTCCCTCTTAATCTCGCGATACACGTCGTCTGCTATTGTGCAAGGTGCAACACCTTGTTTGGCAAGTTTAAGCAAATGAGCTTTCACTTTAGAATAAGAACCACTGACTTCTTTGTTGCAATACTTGCATCTCCACGTCTTGTTACCACCTCCACCAGCAGATACACGCAAAACCTCGACATGAGTCCATAATGGTGTTTCGTCAAACCCTACATTCTTGGTTGGCCGAGGCATGGATGCTGGATACAAGTACAAAATTTTAAGACAATAACAAATCAATTAAATTATTCAAGTAAATAACAAAGTATAAAAATTTGTAGATTATCATAAGAAAAAGATTATCATAAGAAAAAGATTATCATAGAAAATAATGCATGCGATATAATTGAAGATTATCATAAGAAAAAGAAAATAGTTAAGAGGGAATTTGATTTGATTTACTAACATACCTTGTGATATTTGGAGATCTGATAAATTTTCTTGTAAATACTAAATTTTGTGGAGTGTTTTACTAACATCACTTTTTATATGGGTTTTTGAAAACCATTCTATATGGAGAAGCGGAAGAGTTTACCAGTAGAGTGGTAGACAGTAGTTAATGAGGGAAGAGGAAGGGTCATGGAGAATAGCTAGAGTAGTCACGGAGGAAGAAGGATTGGAAAGAATATTTTTATATTACTTTATATCCATATCAATAGTAGTATCGATATAAGTAACACGGATACTTCATTGAGATAGCGAATAATCATACACTAATTCAATAATTTAGTTCGTTAAATTGATTCAATACATAATTATATATTGATCAATCGTTAATACATTGATTCAATAATCTCGTTCTTATATTAGGTTAACCAATAGCATTCTAATGTTGTTTCAATACATAATTATTAGATATTGATCAATCGATAAATCGATAATACATTGATTCGATAATCTCGTTCTATTGGATTCTTATTATTAGGTTAACCAATAGCTTTCTAATGTTGTTTCAATACATAATTAGATATTGGTCAATCGATAAATTGATAATACATTGATTTGATAATCTCGTTCTATTGGATTCTTATTAGGTTAACCAATAGCTTTCTAATGTTGTTTCAATACATAATAAGATATTGATCAATCGATAAATCGATAATACATTGATTCGGTAATCTGATTCTATTATTAGGTTAGCCAATAGCTTATTATAAACGATTCCTTTGTTGTTTATTGTTGTTCTTGTAATGTTGTATACATAATTAGATATTGATCAATTGATAATTCGATAATATATTGATTCGGTAATATCGTTCTATTGGATTCTTATTAGGTTAGCCAATAGCTTACTAATGTTGTTTCAATACATAATTAGATGTTGATCAATCGGTAAATTGATAATACATTGATTCGGTAATCTCGTTCTATTGGATTCTTATTAGGTTAGCTAATAGCTTATTATAAACGATTCCTTTGTTGTTTAGTTTTATTTAAAACTACTACGTAAGTATAATGATGTTGATTCGATAAATTGATTCGATCATTGGTAAATATTATGATGTTGATACCGATTAGCTAGTTATAATTATTTTTATTTCACCAATGAATTATAATCTCATTTTCTAGTAAAAAATAAAAATTAGGATGTGCGTGATTTCCCAACCATTGAACTAATCAATCAAGCTTTTAAGCTTTTATATTAAAAATATATTAAAAATTTTGCGGCTACGCCGCAAATAAAAAATAATTTATTTCTTTATACACAATATTTATTTTGAAAAATGTTTCTTTTTAAAAATGTAGCAAATATCATTTATTATAATTCATTTGTTTTTCAAATATAGACAAACTCCATCTAATTACTAAAGCGTATCGGTTTTCTTCTTTGAAAAAATATTACGGAGTATTAGACTTCATTTGTGTAAAAATTAAATAAAAGTTATATATATACTCCATTTATTTAATAAAGTGTATCATATTATTTGTATTTAATATACTTCAGTAATTTAGTTGTAAGATTTTTCCAATACTTTTGTCCATAATATATCAAAAATAGTACTGTATATACAAACACTCAAAAGAAAAACACTCGAAACCTTGCTTGGGAAGCCAAAGTAGTGCCAACAAACTAGTAATAATCTAATACTAGTAATTTGTACCACTTTTCTTGGGAAGCAACAACTGCCCACACAGTTTTTTTTTAAAGTTTTAAAATTAAATTCAATAAATAAATAAATAAATATACTAAACGTCTAAAGTAAAACTGTAAAAGTATTCGTACAAATTAACAGCTGTAAAAGTAAATATAATATAATCACAATAGCAAAATTTTGCTTGAGAGTCAGTTCATCTTCTTCAACGGTTCATCTTCTTCAACTGTAAAAATTTTACAGTCACAATACTCACAAAACCTCCTTCAACATCACTTTCTTCCTATCCTCATCTAATTCTTCAAACTTTCAAAGCTTCAAGTATTTCAATGGCCGTTGTAAACTCGTAACCGTGTTCATCTTCGAAATTGTTTGAGAACCGTCTTCATCTTCTTCAAAGCTTCAACTCCTTCAATGGCCGCCGTACGCGAGAGCAAAATGGAGTATCCGGAACGGATTTCATACCCGGATCGGTGTCGCGTCGTATCGACCCGGGTATGCCGGCCAAAATGCCGTGTCCAGGTAACATAGATAGCATATATACGTATAGATTTCATCATTGGCTCACTACTACTTTTTTAATTATTTGAATAGTGAACATCGAATAACATTGTTGTTTAAACTTTGCCATAGTTATAGTCATCAAGGGGCACTAATAGCGGTGTTCACATTGTGTAGTTTTAGTTGTGGTTTCTGCTGTGAATAAGTTGTTGGCTTTAGGATTACAGTAGATTAAGTGATCAACAGAAGTAGGATGGTAGTTTGAGCTTGAGCTTTATATATACATAATATTAATATAAGACTAAAAAACACCATTTTGGGCTAGCATTTGGGTTTGCAAAAGAATGTGCATACATCGTTTAGCAAATGGGCTGGGACTACAAGTTTATTAGAAAATTTAAAAGGCATATCTTTATAATTTTATAATCATGCGACTTGGGGTAAATTTAATAATTGATTTCTTCAACCTTTCTTCCTTTTTACGGCATTCTTGTGATTAGTAGAGAAAGAATATCATTTTTTGTTTTTTGTCTATTCATATCATTTTAGAAGATGAAGGGAAGATATATATCGAGATCAAAATCAGTATGCTGAACAGGAGGTTGCTGCTGCTAGAGGACATGAGCTGTCACTTCAGGATAAAGCTCTTGAAAGAAATTAAGGAATCATTGGAGCAACTGGAGAAACAAATACAATAGTGCAATGAATTTGAGGTGAGTATTGACTAGGGAGTTAAAATTCAAGGATTGAAATGTAATATGTGTGAATATTTGTTTTTTTTTTTTTTGTCTTTTTTTTTTTTTTTTGTAAGAGTTAATATTTGTTTTTACTTGCTTGAGATAAATTAATCTGTAATAGAAAGGAAAAAATAGATGAGAAATTTTTACTACAGGATATAAAAATTACCTCGATACTATTGACATTGTAGCTCTTTTTTGGTTTTAGGGGTTGCATTTCAGGTTAAGCTCAAAAAGGAAGAGATCATGCTTAGAAGTTTCTTGACCATGTGGTTTGGAGAAAGTGCGCCAAATAATGTTAGCATATTTTTTGACAAAGCTCGCCAATCAGCTCCTTGCATTATTGTGTCATGCTCTTTGACAAGCTTCACTCCATTGTCCATGTATAGTGATACAAAGTACCTTTTGAAGTACAGTTTTTAAGAAGTGATAGTACTAAAGTTATCATGTAAAATTACATTGAAAAAAGGAAGTGTTCTTTTACAAGCTTATATATTTGTAATCTTGTAGTAATTTTTTGTGCTTTATTAATTGTTTTATTTGGAAGTTGTTGTAAAACTTTGAGTTAAATATTCATATGTAGCATGGAAATCTGTGGTCATTACTATTATCAAAGAAAGAAAGATCACTTAAGAAAATAGAAGGACTTAGCTTGGGAAAAGGCTCATTGGACCACTTAAGCTAGCTAATTATATTTTTTTAAGTTAAATTATGAAGAAAGATCATTTGAGAGAGAGAAAGAGAGATTAATTACAAACTAGCTATTGGCTCGGGCGATGCTGCGGGTCATTATAAAATTTATTACTTTAATCAAAATATATATTTTTTTGGCTTGTTTGTCACTAAGAGTTTAAGTGGTTTATAATTATTTTGTTTTTAAAAAAGGTGATAGTTTAAGTAATTTTTTGTTTGTATGAGCTGATTTGAGTATAAAAACAATTTTTTTGCATTAATAAATATAGGGTAAATGATAAATCAATTTATTTGTTGTTAAAAAAAATTGATAAATCAAATCTATAAATTTGATGTCAATATATACACTACGTACTTAGTAATGCACAAAAAAATATTACTCAATAATCACAATTGTAATATTTCTTTTTTTAAAAAACATAATCACAATTGTAATATATGTATATATAAATCAACTCGTTTATTCTATAATTACAATTTTATTAATTAATGCACAAAAAATGGAATAATTTTTAATTTCTTACAATTTTTATTATTGTGCAATTATTTAAGAGTTACATTCAAAGGGAAATTTAAATAGGGTGTTATGCACGTGAAGAGTTTTTCAATTAAACTAAACATTAATACTATTAATGCATGGAGTTTTACAATCATTTATGGGCTCATGTGATGTGGCGCCAAATGGCAAAATCGGTGACACATGGCAAAATAACATGTTTTGCCATGAGTTTTAATATATATATATATTGATAGCACATGAGAGCGAGTGAGAAAGAGAAATACTACTCGAAAGAAAGAGAGAGAACATTTAAGAAAGATTATTTGAAGGAAACCAAAAGAAAAATCCCTTAACAAAGAGGACACCACTTTACAAAATGACTTATGAAAATACGTAAAATTAGCTTAGAAAGAAGGTTACTAAAATGCTAATAACAAAGAGAGACCACTTAAGAAATACTTCCACCGTTTCTTTTTAGTTGACACGTTTCTTTAGTCACTTTTGCGAATGCACAAATCAAAACGTTAATAATTTTTTTGTTTTTTTTTTTTTTTTTTTCACCTCTTCCTCTCTCCCTCTCTAAAAAACCCTAAAATCTCCGGTAGCCGCTAGGGGCTACCATCATCATCTCTTTGATGATGGTAGGCCCCAATTCTTTCTTTATTTCCTTTGTTTTAAATTGTACTTTATATGCATAAAATTTTTTAAGACCATTTTTAGCCCGTTTTTATATTTTTGTTTAAAAAAAAACAAATTAAACCTTTAAAAAATGCCTAACTCATATTGTTGATCAAACCAATTTAACAACACCTATCAACTAACCAACATAATAACCATAACACTACTTTGTCTCTTCAATAATGGACCCAATTTACAACCAAGGCCCCGTCAATATGCAATTGTCTACAAACCTACAAGCCTTTTCATTTCTACTTAAAAACATTCTACAATAAAAATTAATGCTAATCCCTTTGAATATCTAATAAACTATATTTACTCATAATACAACCTATGAGACACTTTACATTTAACACATTAGTATCACTTAATTTAAACAACAATGCAAACCTCCAATCCAACATCATTACATATATGCAAAACAAATACTTTATTTTTCCGCATTGCCTCACCTCTAAACGAGAATTACACACTAAGCATCAAACTAGCATCGCGCGCGTAGCGCGCGTAGACCCCCCTAGTAACTATTAAAAGTGAGAACTTGGCAAGTTGAAAACTCCTTAGTAATAGTGTGATGACAATTTTGCCCCTCAAAAAGTACAATTACTATTTTGCCCTTATTAAGCTAGCTGGTGATCTGTTTGCTCCTTTTCTTTTGCTGTTTTGCTTGTTGGTGATCTGTTCCCCACCATTTCTCTCTGCCAAAATGCTTAGCTGGTGTTTTGTTACATGTTGATTACTTTTCCTCTCTCTCCTCAGTCTTTACCTCAGATTTCAATCTCTTTCCTCAAGGTGAGTTCTTTGATTTTCTCATAATTAACGAATTGTAATTCTTGTAAAATTTTGATCTGTTTCAATAATTTTTGCTTTTGATTTTCTGCTCGATTTTGCTTTTGTTAATTCGTTGTTTCTTCCAATTTTCATTTTCGATTTTCATGTTTGAATATTGATTTCGCTGAATTGTAGCTAAGTGACTTTCTTATCTTTTTTCTCCATTGAAGCAGCTTTCGAGCCTTTTCCGTTACTCCATTAAAGCAAATTCTGAGCTTTCCCCTTCACTTAAGCAGCTTACAAGGTCTATTAAAAAAAAAAAAAAAAAAAAAAAACAGCTTACAAGGTAATGTGATTTTGATTTTCAATCATCAATTTTCCATTTTAAAATCGGATTTACTCTTTGTGAATTATTATCAGATTTACTTCGATCTAATTTTGAGAAAAAAATGGAAACCAATTTTATTAATTTTTGTGGGTTGAATATTTTAGGGTTCAATCTGATCGAAAATTAATGTCGAGATCTCTTGATCGATTTGCTCACTTGCATTCTGGGTATGTCAAATTCTGATTTTGTATACTCCATTGAAGCATACTCTCAGTTTCCCAAGCGGCTAATGTTCTTTCTCCTCCATTGAAGCAAATTCAGAGGTGATTTTAATTGCGGTTTTTGGCCTTTCTCTCCTCCAGTGAAACAAATTCAGAGGTAATATTTTCTTTTTTTTGTAATTAATCATCGAATATCAATTTTAAAATTTAGGTTTGGATTGTTTCAAATTGATTCTTAATTTTGTTGATTTTATTTTATTGGATTTGGAGCTGGTTATGTTAGTTGGATCGGGAATTTGATCTTGAAATTATTGGGTTTTATGTTTTCGGGTTTGATGATTTGAGAGTTTTTGGTGAAATGTGGCTTTTGATTTTCGCATTTTCTTTTGATTGATTGGTTTATACTCGGTTATTTGGGTTATACTGTTGAATTATGTATAGTCAATTTGGGGTTTTTGCTTCTGTTTTCATTGTTTAAAATTGATTCTAATTGATTGAATTTGGAGCTGGTTAAATTGTTTGGATCGGAATTTGATCTTGAGATTATTAGTTTTTATGTTTTAGGATCTGATGTTTTGGGAGTTTCTGATGAAAATGTGGTTTTTGATCTTTTCGTTTGCATATGAATGATTTACTCTCGATTTTTTGGGTTATAATGTTGAATTCTGCGTTTTTATTGTTTGTTTTTAGTTGAAATTGGAGAGCTTTGAATTTGGTAATTGGCTTGAGTTTTGTTTTTATGGACAGATTTCTGGGCAATATAAGGCAGCTGCAAATATGTCCTCTACATCCATGCACCCATGCTAATTCACCCCTCAAGTTCAGGAAACCTGAACCTTTTAGCAGTACGGAAGACCCTTATCACTCTCGGTCTTTTGTGGAAGGCCATCTCCATCTCTCTTGAGTTGAGGTAGCCTACAAATAACTTTTCGACATTACTCGCATTGGAGCAGCGTCTGGGTTTTCACTGCTCCATTGAAGTAGCTTCTGAGGTAAGTACAAATTATGTAAAAAATTATACTACGTATATGTGGTTGATTCTTGTCAACTACGTTCTTTGTTTGGTCTCACTTGCAATCTATGCTGTAATTCCTTTTTAACTTATTATATTTTTTTTTGAATAGTTTTTAACTTATAATTTAGTATTGCCTTATTAATAGGTAGTGGTGCTTGGAGGTGGCTCATTTGGTACAGCTATGGCCACTCATGTTGCAAATAGAAAAGCAGAAATGGAAGTCAGTATGCTCATGCATGTTTGTCAATCTTTTAATCAAAACCATCGCAATTGGTAAAGCCTTGGCTTGATTCGCTCAAAGACTTGGCTCTCCATGGGAGTATTTTGTATTTAACCTTTTCATGGTTTCATTGCAGTAAATACTTTCCAAATCATAAGCTACCAGAAAATCTTATTGCCACAACTGATGCCAAATCTGCTCTGCAAGGTGCTGATTTCTGCCTTCATGCTGTGCCAGTGCAGGTTTCTAATCTTATATCCATTAGTTTGTTATTTCTTAGTAAACTTGTATGCCGCGTGCAGTTGTGTTTGATTGAAGAGTGATAATGCATGGTTTTATTTCTGCTCTGCACATGTGGCCTAATCGGCTGTTGTGTTTCAATCATACAAGTTCCAATACGGGAAACTAGGAAAGTCATTAATGAAATATAAATCAACCACCAAAGTTGATCAGTAAAAATCCAAGTTTTTGAAAAAAAAAAAAATCATTTATGATTCTGATGCTTGATTTAGTAGTATTGAGCCTTAGTATTGAGCGTTTAGTCATCTACCTGGGTTTTCAGGGAGTCGCATTGCGCAGTTCTTGAAGAACGGTCTCTTTGCTGTTGAGGTACTTTCCTCTTTCGAATTTTTTGGTTTTATTATTGGATATTTGAATTGATATAGATTTTTTGTTTTAGAATTATGAAATTAAAATCTGGGTTTGAATTTTTGTTGGGGAAGATAGAAAGGAGAAATTTTCCAGCACATTTATTGGATCAATGGAACAATGCAAATTTCTTGAATAAATGTATGAAATTAACTAATATTATTATACTATATGATTGAAATACCAATAATTTGCCCTCATTTCTCTATTAATTCCAATAACTAATGTATTGATTTTGATTTTGTTTGATTTAGTAGGAAATTATTACTATATTTGGAAGATTTCAATCGGTTTCCCAATCAGATTGTCTGATTGGAGGAAGAAGAAAGGATTAGCAAGATGTCTGGTTATGCGGGTGTTGTTGTTTCTGATCCTTTGCTTCATAGTCAGTTTACTCAGGTTGAACTTCGCAGCCTCAAATCCAAAGTAATTACCCTTTAAACCCTCTTTATTGCAATTTCTGGGTTTTGTTTATTTTTTGGTCATTGCAAATTAGATGGTGCACAATATTGTATTGGTATAGTTCTTGATTTGAGTATTATTTCATAATTATTAATTTGTTACCACTGTTCGAATTTAGTTGTCACATTACTAATCCAAATTGCTACTGAGGGCGAACATTAAGTCCGGATGGAGAGAGTAGTTATTAAACAAAATGATGTAGAAGATGATTAATGGGTGTTTTTTTGTTTTGTTTTGCCTTCTGGTTATAGTATACTTCGTTGAAGAATAACAATGGTAAGGTTACCATTGGAGACATGCCACCAGTTTTGGTAAAGTTAAAAGCATTTAATTAGTCTTTCAAAGAAGAGGATATTAAGGATATTTTGATTGAGTCAGCCTCAGATATAAATCAAGTGGTCGAGTTCGAGGATTTCTTGAAGGTAATGACTTGGTGAATCTCTTTTTCTTAATCTATCTGTGTTGTTTATTTGTATGATTTGTGTATTAAAGCTTTAAGAACTAAGAAGTAGATTTTATTGTTTGAAAATTATGAGCTCAAGTTATAATTAATTATCATCTGTTTTTTTTTTGCTATAATTAATGTCTTATCTGTATGTAGAAGTTACAACTTGCTTTATGACATTGGAGGTTATAATGTAGTAGTATGTATAAGCATAAGTAACATGTAGGTCAATTTTATTGGCATTGGCAGGTTCATCTAAACTTCCAAGTTCGAGCCTCAGCTCAGGTTGATGGTACAAAGGACTCCTCTGCCTTTCTCAAGGCCTCGACAACTACCCTACTTCATATAATCAGTCAATTCGAGAAGGGATGTTATGTTCATCACATCAACACTTACCTTGGTGATGACCATTTTGGGTGGTCTTGCAGCTTTGGTGGCTGTTTAGACCCAGCAGAAAGAAGTGTCTTTGTAAGTGGTAGGTGCTCTTTCTCTGTCTTTAAAGATTTCATTTTGCTTGGATTGTTAGATGTATAGTTTTCATAAGGTTATTATTGTGTTAAGTTAGTATAAAGTCTGCCATTGTTAAGATTTGATTGTAAAAGATTGAAATAATGTCACTTATGCAGTATTGGTGCTCCATTTCTTTGTCTTTAGAGATTTCATTCTCATTATGCTTGGATTGCTAGATGTATAATTTTCATTAGGGTGTAATTGTATAGTAAAGGGCCCTGATTCATAAAGTCTGAAGCGCATTTCTAATTATGGTTTGAGGTTTTGTCCTATTGGTTGCCTGTTCAATATTTTATATTTTGTTCTGATGTAGATAATAGAACTAGGAATTAATAATAACTGGTTTCTTGGTCTTTTACTTTTTGTTGGATCCCAAGTTAATTGAAATTATATGTTTTACATCTTTTTTGGGCCGGAGGTATTTCCTGATCAATTGCTCTGTACTGCTGTATTTGGCCCACATTGTGTACACAGTTGCTTTATCAGTTGTAAATAGAAAGATTATGCAAGAATATTTGAGGTAGAAGGCTTTTAGTTTCATATTATGAATCTGCCTTGGACGTAAGAAAAGATGTGATAGAAAGTGGAACTAAAAATTTTTACATTTAATTGTGCCTAAGCCTTGTTCTCCATTCAATGTTCCGAATATCTTTTGCCAATTCAAAAGACACAAAAGGTTCACTATACCTGTGATTTTGACCTTTTTCAAAGTCTTTGTGTGTGTGTGTGTGTGTGTGTGTGTGTGGCAGATGAGCTGGTTAATATGTAGATCAATCCCTTTTTAGAAATCATGATAGTTGGAAAGAAATGAAATGAAATATTCCATTGTGTTTAAGTTAAACGTGTACCTGGTTTAGATTTAAAAATGTTTTCTGTTTCTTTTGTATTTCCTGGGTTTTGAATCCTCTCTGCCTCAATGCGTGTTATGTGTCGAGAAAGCAAAATTTTTTGTTCAAAAGTGTTGAACATGAATGAAAGGGTTGCTTATGCTCTTGATCAAGACTTATGTAATTGGCACATAAATGCTTGTGGATTTTGACTAGAAGTCGTTCCTGCAAAAGTTCAAACATATGTGCAGAGCTCTTATTAATATACGGAATATTATGATTGTTTAGTGTATGATAGATCTGTTTTGACATGTTGGTTTGATGTGTGCTAACTTCCCATATTTTCAGTGACGATGATGATGATGAAGATGAAACTGAAGCTCTTTTAGCGAAGCTTGAACAAATAAAGAAGGAAAGGGCTAAGAGAAAATGTGAGAGTGTGACTGTAAAGCCTTGAAGTAATTTTGACTTGGGAGGATTTGAAGCTGGTTCCTTTTAAGTTTATGAATACTGTAGCGATAAAGTATCAGGCGATAAAGTATCAGACTCCAACCTCTTGTTTCCTAGAGATATAACATGTGAGGACTGATTACAAATGAAATGATAATCCGTTCTCGTATGCTTTTTTTGTGAATTTTTAGTTTAGGATATAGATGCAACATAGAGGAATGTAAAAAGGAAGAGGTTGCTATTAGTCTGTTAATATGAGTACTATTCCATTTGTTGTGAGTGATCCCATGATTCCCAATTTCCCACCTATATCTAATTTAGATCAAATCTTCAATTAATGCTACTTGGTTAAGTAGAATATTTTTCTCTGTATGGGCACTTAGTCTAAAGCTTGTGTTTAATTTCCAATTAAAACAATGTAATATCCTTTTAATTTCTAGATGACGAGAAGCTTTTATGTTAACAAGTAGGAACTTATGTTCAAATTTATTTGGAGAGAACTTAAAACGTTTATATATAATCTATAATTTGTACAATATTATACAAAAGTTGACAAATTCATAACTATTTAATTACAACTTCTAAAAAAAAAATTACAATTTCTAAAATTAATTACAAATGGAAAATAATTTTTTAAAAAAATCATCAAATATGGGAATGGGCAAAAAAGTGATCCTTTGAAATCTAATTATAAAATAAACTTAGGTTTTTCTAAACTATGCTTCCTAAGTTGTTGAATTTCTAAGTTATACTCATGCTTTTTCAAAGTTATAAGTTGTGTCTTCACCTCTCCTCACGATATTTTATCAACAATACCCTTTGACAACCATATCAGTTAACGAAAGTTAAGTTATTTCATCAAAAATGGTGTCGTGGCGTTATTAATTTGACACGTGTCTCGTTCTAATTAGTTTAACACTTTTAAAAAAAAATTAAAAATCAGAAAATAAAATAATAAAAAAAGGTTATTGTTAACGGCAAATACAAAAATTTGAACAAAATCAATTCATTATTAACAAGCCATTCGGCATCTACATATATCAACAAAATTGCAGCATCAGTATTAACCGAACAATGTGATGAGTTACTCGGTCACGGGTTACTCATGGGATTCAGATAGGGGTTACTCGAGAGGTTCACTTGGTTAAGGGTTACTTGAGGGATTACTCGAATTACTCGAGCAAGGGTTACTCGGTCATGGGTTACTCGAGTTGCTCGATCAGGGGTTACTCAAGTTACTAGGTAAGGGGTCATTTAGGGAGTTTGGTCAGTGGTTACTTGAGTAATTCGGACAGGGTTACTTAAAGAGTTCGATCAGGGGTTACTCAATCAGCGGTTACTTGAGGGTTCATTCAAAGTTACTTGTAGAAATACTCAGTCCGGGATTTGTCGGTCAGGGGTTACTTAAGATAGAGGAGGAGAGGAAGGGGAAAACGAAAGAAAGGGAAAGGGAGATAGAGAAATAAGGGCCAAAATAGAAAGAATCATCGAGAGAGAGAAAGGGAACTAGGAAAACGAAGGGTTTGAAGAGAGAGATGACAAAGAGGAGCTAAGAGATAGGGTAGACCGAAAGATAAAGATACCAGTTCTAAAAAGATAAGGGGTAGGCTAGAAGAAGGGATAAAGGTTGGGAGGAAAAAATGTTAGAAAAAATGGGAGAGATAGAAATATGGGTTATGAAGGAAAGAGGATGAGATTCTTCAAAAAAAAAAAAAGGAAAGAGGATGAGACTGATAAATGCTAAAAAAAGATATAGTGACAGGAGAAATGCAAGGGGGTAGGAAGAGAAATAAAGAGAGTGATAAATCAAAGAATAGGATTCAGAGAAAAGGACAGAGAAAGAGTATATGATATAATAATAAAGAACGAAGAAGAAGGCTCGAGGGGGAGAGAGAGAGAAAGGGAGTAAGTGCGACCTATAATTTTCGATTATTGTTTTATCTTTTCTCACTTATTTGAACTCGATTTTGTCACAACATATATTATCAAACAACTTTTTGGTGCAACAAGACACACACCGTGTGGCAGGGGTTACCCAAGTTATTTTGTTAGGGGTTATCCGAGTTATGCAGTCAAGGATTACTCGATTTACTCGGTCAGGGGTTACTTGTGAGGTTCAGATAGGGGTTACTCGAGAGGTTCACTCGGTTAAGGGTTACTTGAGGGATTACTCGATCACATGTTACTCGAATTACTCAGTCAAGGGTTACTTGAAGAGTTACTCGGTCAGGGGTTACTCGAGTTACAAGGTAAGGGTTATTTAAGGAGTTCGGTCAGGGGTTACTTGAGTAATTCAGTCAGGGTTACTTAAAGAGTTCGGTCAAGGGTTAATCGGTCAAGGGTTAATCGGTCAACGGTTACTTGAGGGTTCATTCAGGGGTTACTTGAAGTTTTACTCAGTGCGAGGTTCGTCGGTTAGGGGTTACTTAAGATAGAGGAGGAAAGGAAGGAGAGAAGGAGAGAAAGGGAAAGATAAATAGAGAAACAAGGTCCAGAGTGAATCATGGAGAAAGAGAGAGAGAAGTAGGAAAAGCGAAGGGTTTGAAGAGAGAGACAAAGAGAGGCTAAGAGATAGGGCAGGCCGAAAGATAGAGATATCTGTTCAAAAGAGATAAAGGCTAGGCTAGAAGAATGGATAAAGGCTAGGAGAAAAAAAAAAGTTAGAACAAATGGGAGAGATTGAAATATGGGCTATAAAGGAAAAAGGATGAGATAGAGAGAGGTTAAAAAAAGATATAGGGACAGGACAACTTATTTAGTTGGATTTATTTAAAGGCGGGGTGAGCAATTTAATTAAAGGCGGGGTTATTGTATATGGATTTTAGGACTGGACAACTTATTTAGTAATTAGCAAACTATTAAGGGGTGGACAATTTATTAGGGGTGACTTAATTTGCATATGGTTTTTTAAGGGTAAACAAATTATTTAGGAGTGAGGTAATCGTATAAGTTTATTAGAGGTGAGCCAATTTTATAGGGGTGAACAATTTATTTAGGGATGAGCAAATTCTTTAAGGGTAATCAAACTATTTGGGGGTGAACAATTAATGTAGGGGTGAGGTAATTATGATTTTTAGAGGTTAGTAAATTATTTGGAGGTGAACAAATTTTTAGAGATAATCTTTTATCTTATCTCTAAAAGTTTGTTCACCTCTAAATAATTTATCTTATCTTTTTTAAATGGTGTACAATTGAAAGGCATGTATGAAACTGACATGTAGAATCAAAATAGTTATGCATTGAACTAAAGTAAATGTGTAATTAATCTTGGCAACTCCTACTTTATTGTTAACAAGTATGTCAATCATCTTTTGTTAATTTGGTACAACAACAAAAACCAATCCATTCACATAAAAAATTTCGGCCTATAATTAAAATTCACGTTATAATTTTCTTACTACATAAACAACGACATTACTAATCCATATATAACAATAACATTATATTTGTTGATACAATGAATACTATGTCAAAATATAACAAATTAATTACACATTTACCTTAAGTGCTACGCAAAACTATTCCGATTCGCCAAACGGAGCGCGCGCATCGCGCGCGCGGGGGTCGATAACTAGTTTAATTAAAAAAAGTCAAAGCATCAAACTTGTAGACATTTCATCCAAGAACTCTTTAGTGGGACCTACCCACCATGCACGTACATGTGTCACTAACTAATTGGATAAAAAAATAAGGCCACCACCAACATTGAACATTGTACCCCACCCCGAAACCCCCTGCTACCATCTTACATGATCTTGGCGTGTTGGTTTCGTTATCATGTTTCAAAATTTGACAAGATTAAAGCCAAATTTTTTTCGAAGAAAGGGAGTATGGTGCGGATGCAATAGTTTAATATGGGTTTTTCTAGAAATTTCATTATTGCCTAAAGATTTTTACCAATGATTACAACTTTAATAATGATAAAATTTAAGTTTGGAAAAAGATGAATTGTTTTAATTAGCGTATGATTTGTTATTATTATAAATAGGCATTAATTTAATCCACGCACCACCAAAGAATCACACAATACTTCATACAAAGCAATTTAGGACTTTATATTGTGGTATAAGAATATGTACGTCTAATTCCTTAAACTCAAAAAAATTTTAGCAACGTGTTATGATTTCTATACGACATAGATTATTGAGCTTTGGTGATTAGTTTAGGATGATGTGATTGTGAATTTTGCCACGCCAAGGTCTATTTTGTTGATGGATCCTGTATAAAGTGGTGTTGATTGTTAGTGGCGTCGGGTTTTCGACCATTTGTGTAGTTTAGCTTAGTTTGTAGTGTACTCCTGTGTTTATGTTACTGTCATATTAACAACGTGATATTTAGCAAAAGCATCACTACACTTTTTTTAGTATTCTGTTTTTATCATCATTGTTATTGAAAATTTTAACTATTTTTTTCATTGCATTGTTTTCTTAGGTTTACTTCGTCGATTCGAGAACTTAATTCTTTCAAAAATGATTGGAAAATTAAAGTACGCGTATCAAGGCTTTTTGATGTTTTGAACTTTCGGAAACAGAATGTTGGGGATTATGTGTATGATCAAGGGTCACAAAAATTAGCAAACAATTGAACCGGAAACCTTCGAGGCGTGAACGGGATCACTTTCCCAAAAGTATAATTCCGACCCTAAACTACAACCGGGTTTACACGGAAATTTACTAAGGAGATACAACGAAGAAACAATTGTAATTACAAGTAGGATAATTACAATTCAATGTATGAAAGCTTGTGTAATTATGATGATGATAAATAGAAATTGCAAAGGTTACAAGAAAATAATTCTGATTATTTTCTCTGATTCTTCAGCATATTTTTTATAACATATTTATATTAAAGACAATTTGCAGCCAAAAGCCACCAAATACCGAAAACTCACAAAGCAAAACTGACGTAAACCGTCAGTTTCACTCTCCTCTCTGACGCGCGCCCGGTCGGGCCGACCACCGCCCGATCGGGCGGTTTCCAGCAACATTTCAGCGTCTTCTCGCGCCCGGTCGGGCGGTGGTGGCCCGATCGGGCGGTGGAGACGTACGAAAATCACCAGCCTCGCGCCCGGTCGGGCGAGCACCACCCTGACCGGGCGGCGAACAGTAACAGCAACAACAGTCAGCGAAGCTCCTCACAAAAACAGAGTAATGGAGTTTTCTTTCTTTATTAATCTTTAAACAAGATTAATTGCTTTAATATTCTTTATTAATTAAATTACAACACCATAGCCTAAGTAATTTAATTATTACTTGAAATTTGTCTTCAATTCTCAAAATTAATCAACAATCCTCCCCCATTTTGAGAATTAAACTAGACACATTGCAAAACATCATCATCACAAAACAATCTTATGCATAAATGAAAGTGTACATAGACTTGAACTCCCACTTAGTGAAATATACAATTCAAGAATCCGTATCGATTTGGTATCGTAAAACGTTTGAACCAAAAGCAACACATTTGGAAACTCAAAGATATTACACACACAAGATTAAATACTTAAATACATATTAGCTTGACACTATAAGCCATGTGTCCATATCTATTCATAAGTACATCAAAGCTACACCCTAAATAGCTTCTTGAAGCGGCAAAACCTCGTACTTATATAGGTAGAATTCCAACATGCTCCTTGACAAAGCACTTTTATCAGGAATTCTATTAAGTTAAAACTACCTCTTTTCATCACAGAAAAACCGGAACTTTACCTTGGATGAATTAACAAGTTCCCAATCAACAATTAAGAGAATTAATCTCATTGAACTTAAGACCCAACGTCTTATTGGGCGTTAAGTTGAGATTCTCCTAATTGTAATTATTTAGGGCTCCAATCCCAAACCGATTGCCATCCTTCTATTAACATCTCTAGCCAATGCCTTTGTAAAACAGTCAGCGAGATTTAGATCCGTTCGAACATAATCAATAGTAATCACACTATCCTTGATAAGTCCTTGGATGTAGCTATGCCGTACTCCAATGTGCCTTGACTTACCATTATAAACTTGGCTATAAGCCCTTGCCAAGGTAGCATTGTTATCACAATGTATCACTATTGGTGATATCGGTTTTGGCAACAAAGGAATCTCAAACATGAGATCCTTTAACCATTCGGCTTCTTTACCAGCCGAATGCAAAGCAATGAACTCCGATGTCATTGTGGAGTCCGCAATGCAAGTTTGCTTCTTAGAAGCCCATGAAATGGCACCTCCCCCATACCGGAAAACCCATCCACTTGTGGAGGAATGATCTTTGTTAGAGATCCAACTTGCATCTGAATATCCTTCTACAACCGATGGATATCCACTATAAGACAAACCATACTCCTTGGTTTTTGTAATACCCCGTATTTTTAACGTATTTTATGTTTTATTTATTTATTTATAAAATAGATTTTGGGTCAAACTATTTTAATTATTGGATTATAGATTAATCAAGTATTTATATTTGGGCCAACAAGTATTTAATCCAAATGTAGCCCATCTTCATTATAAGCCCAATCACCCTATTTTTACTTTTGGGTCACCTATTTCAACATTTAAAGTCCATGATTATATGAAGCCCAAACCTACACTAATTACCCTACACTATATATATCTACTAGATCCCCAAAATTTCCCACACAAAAAGGTTAGTCTTATTTTCTTTCTTTTTCTCTCCTCTTTTCATTCTAGCTATTTTGATGATTTTATTTATGGATTTTGGTTTTAATTATTCAAAGTATGTTTAATTAGTATCATAATTATGTTTTGATTATTAAAGATTGTAAATTTTAAATAATAAAGTGTTTTATTTTCAGATTTCATAAAATTATAAGTTAGGGTTTTAAAATTATTAAAGACTTGATTTTTAGGGTTTTTATGAACAATTGATTTAGGGCTTTTATAGTAATGATGTCTTGAAATTTTGGTGATTATAACTACTAATTAGTTTAACTTAATTCCAGATTATTTTGAACTCATAATTCGTGCTTTAATTTATAGATTTCCCGTTCGTTAATATTAATCCCGTTTTAATCCCGACCAGGTTCTAAACTCATCCGATTTTGACAAAAAAAGTAGTGTTTTCCATGTGGAAACAACGTTTTAAGAAAGACTCACTACCACTGGTAGTGAGCACCACCCTCTCGTGGCCAAATTCAGCCTCTAAGTATGATTTTCGGGCAGTTTTTGATTTTTAACGAAGTTTTTTTAAAATTTTATCCTTGAGTTTAAAGGGTAAGATATAATCTTATTTTTCTATGGATAATTTAAGTATGAAAATATATTTTGATGAGGTTTTGAAGTGGTTTTGATTAGTTTAAAAATGCTGGAATTTTATTAAAAGTAGTATAATTGTGATTTTAATAAAAGGGTGTGATAACCTATTAAAAAGGAGTTTAATTAGGGGTTCTTAAATAATTTTCAGATTATTCTAAATAGTTTAAAGTGAGTTTAAGTTGCTGGAAATTGTGTATACAAGAGTAATTAATTTAGTATTATTGTCCCTTATTGTAGGAGACTTGATTCGGGAATTGTTGTAGTATTTTCGGCCACTTTATGGGCTTAATTAAGGTACGTTCGCGTACTTAGCATATTTGATGATGTAGAATCATGCTATGTTTGGTTTCAATCAATTACAAGTAGTATCATGCTAAGGTTCATGTATTGAATTGTGAATTATTGGTGTTGGTGATTGAATTGTGAAGCATGAATTATTTGTGATGATCTATGGATTGGAAAATTATATTTTGGCATGATTATGTGGACTACATATTTATTTATGGCATGTTAGAAAGCATGTTTAATTAAACTAATTGTTTAATTATGTTTGGAATATTGAAAAGGAATTTTATTATGGTTCATATAATTTTTATTAATGCTTTAAGCATGAAGAAGGAGCTATATAAGTGTCTATGTACACAAAGAATAAATTGTATGTTGGTGCCTTTGTGCACTTAAGGTGTTTTGACACCGAGGGATAGGATTGTTGGCGCTTTATGCGCTTAAGGTGTCTTTGACACTGAGGTAGATTTAAAAAGGGTTCAACATTAAATTATATGTGGTCACTAATCATTCAAGAATTAAATTGGTATGTGTGTTTGTTTAAATTATTATGGATGATTGAATTGTTATGCTTTGTGAGTCATCACCAACTCTAATAATATGTAAACAACGTAAAGTGAAAGAGATTACGCACCAAAACTCTTGGAACGTATATACCTTGAGTATGAACATATGGGGGGAGTTATGGGGTTTTATATTTAACCATAACTTCTAATGGAGTACAGGACGCTGTATATTCCCTTTTTATTTTTATGCGCTGGAATTCCGCCACCAATGTGTGGCACAGGTGATACTGGCACGGTTAGCTCCCGTGTCAGTGGTCCTCAATTTATTGAGGCAGGTTTGGTTGGAAACCCGTTCGATGTGTAATCAACACTAAATAAATTAATCTGTGTCCAGTTAAAGAGTCTTGTTGTTTATTGTGTGTGCTTGTAAACAGGTGCAATGAGGTAAGTATGTGTGATGCTAGGAGTTGCATGTTAGTGTGTTTAAATACGCTTATGTACTCAGCTTTGCTGATTGTGTGTGTTGTTTGTGTCTGGCTATGTCTTTATCTTGGCCCTACGATGATCCATTTTAATGGAGAGTAGTGGGGACAAGTGGAGATAATCTTTTCAGGCGTTGAAGCATATTCATGACGGGGCATGAGTGAAGAGCGAATCATGCTAGTTTCTATTAGTTGAGATGTGGTTTATTTCTTTCAAATATTATATTATGTTATGCTTATGAGACTAACGCAAAGGTTTTCATAATTTAATTGGTTTTGATAAGGGCCTTCAATGGTTCCAAGTTGTAGGTTGATTTTATTTGACTTCGTTTGACTTTGGTTGACTTTTAAGTTGACTCGTTTTTGAATGGTTTTGAGTTGAGTCTTCCGCTGTGTGTCTTTGATAATTGCCTTAGCCGTTTTCACGGTGGCGGTAATGTCTTAGATATTCCTAAATCGTATTTTAAAAAGAGTAAAGTGTGTATTTAAAGGAAAGGAATTTCTAGGGTGTTACAGTTTTCTTCAAGTACTTCAACAAGCGTCGAACGGCTTGCCAATGTAGCATACTAGGCTTGCTAGTGTACCTGCTCAGTTGACCAACTGCATAAGCAATATCCGGTCTAGTACTTGTCATGGCATACATCAAACAACCTATTACTCTAGCATATTCAAGTTGTGCAACCGCATAACCTTCATTAGGTATCAACTTTATGCTAGGATCCATAGGTGTTGAATAAAGAGAAGTAGTGTCTTCATTCACATTGAATTTCTTGAGCACTTTCTCAATGTAATGAGATTGTGACAAGATCAACTTTCCTTTTTCCCTCTTTATCCTTATGCCCAAGATGACATCCGCTTCTCCCATGTCTTTCATGGAAAACTTTGAACTAAGGAACGACTTTGTCTTTTCAACTTGTGACAAATCCGTTCCAAAGATCAACATGTCATCTACATATAGACAAATTATGACACCTTGACCGTTGCCATCAAATTTGCTATAAATACACTTGTCTGAATTATTTAGCTTAAATCCATTAGACAACACAACCTCATCAAACTTTTGATGCCATTGCTTAGGTGCTTGCTTTAGCCCATATAAAGATTTTATCAACTTGCAAACCTTTTCTTCTTGTCCTTCCACAACAAACCCTTCCGGTTGTCGCATGTAAACTTCTTCCTCTAGATCTCCATTCAAGAATGCTGTCTTGACATCCATTTGATGGATCACAAGATTATGGTTTGCCGCAAGTGCAATCAATAACCTTATAGTTGAGATTCTAGCAACAGGTGCATATGTATCAAAATAATCGATACCAGGTTTTTGTGTAAAACCTTGTGCCACTAACCGGGCTTTGAACTTTTCAACCGTTCCATCAATCCTCAATTTCTTCTTGAAGATCCATTTACACCCAATTGGTTTACATTTTGGTGGTAAATTAGCTAAAACCCAAGTATTGTTTCCCATGATGGATTCCATCTCATCATTAATAGCTTCCTTCCAAAATGGAGCATCACGAGACCTCATAGCCTCATCATAGGTCAAAGGATCATCTTCCACATTAAAAATGTATGGGAATTTTGTCGAAACAGATTCCCTTGATCCTTCAACTAAGTACACATGAAAGTCCGGGCCAAAAGATTTTTCTTTCCTTGCCCTCTTACTTCTCCTAGGTTGTGATGATGATGTAGATTCCTCTTCTAAATGAGTTTGGTCATCCACTTCTTGATCAATGACAACTTGATCAAAACTTTGAGCATTGGTAGTTGGAGTTATATCCTTTGGTCTAGGAATTGATGAAAAACGATTTTCATCAAACAATGCATCCCTTGACTCAATGGTGGTATGTACCGACCAAAAGTCATTTTGCTCTATTACATAGAACCTATAGGATTTGCTATGATCCGCATATCCTATAAAAATGCATTCAACTCCTCTTTCACCTAACTTTTTACGTTTAGGTTCCGGCACTTTTACAATTGCCCTACAACCCCAAACTTTGAGATGACTCAAGTTTGGTTTCCTTTTATACCATAGCTCATATGGGGTTACATCTTTCCCTTTCATGGGAACACGATTTAACACATAACAAGCCGTTAAAACGGCTTCACCCCAAAAACCATCACTTAAACCTGAATATGACAACATAAAATTTACCATTTCTTCTAGTGTCCTATTCTTCCTTTCCGCTACACCATTTTGTTGTGGTGTATATGCCGCGGTGGTTTCATGTACTAAACCTAAAGATTGGAAATAACTTGGATCATAGTATTCACCTCCTTTATCGGTTCTTAACTTTTTAATCTTTTCATTGGTTTGCAATTCTACTTCACTTTTGTAAGTTCTAAATTTATCAAGGGCTTCATCTTTAGAGAATAACAAATAAATGTAACAAAACCTTGAATAATCATCAATAAAAGTTACCAAATATTTTTTATTCCCTTAAGAAGGTGTGTTGTGAAAATCACATAAGTCACTATGCACTAATTCAAGCAATGAATTATTTTTCTCAACAACTTGAGGAAATGGTTTCCTTGTGATTTTGGTTAACATGCATGTCCTACACTTCTCTATTCTTGGATCAAAAACAGGTATCATATCATGCTTTGACATAAAATACAATTTTTTATAATTAACATGTCCAAGCCGCAAATGCCATAGAGAAGAATTATCATTAACAACATACACAACATCATTCAAAGTATTTGAAATACTTAATTTAAACATACCATTACACAAATAACCAAGTCCTACAAATTGACCTCCTTTAGACAAAATAAATTTATCTGACTCAAACACCATCTTAAAACCTAATCGATTCAAGACCGCACCGGATACAAGATTTCTCCTAAGTTCGGTGAATACAACACATCTCTTAAAATAAGAGATTTTCCCGAACTAAAGACTAGCTCCACTTGTCCTTTGCCAAGCACCTTAGCTGTAGAGTCATTGCCCATATAGAGAATTTCTCCATCATCAACCTCCAAGAAGGTCTTGAACAATGATCTATCCTTGCACACATGCCTCGATGCGCCCGAATCGATATACCACGAACAATCAGCCTGTACACAATTGATTTCAGAAATCATACACACATAATTCATAAATGAATTAAATGAAATTTGTGCACAAGATTTACCTTGTTTGTCTTGGGATTGGCTAGCATTGCCATTCCCATCTTGAGCCTTCTTCTTGCTCATTTTCTTCTTCCAGATTGTGCAATCTTTCTTGAAGTGTCCGGGTTTTCCACAAACCCAACAAGCACGTGACTTTGAACCATCACCACTTTCCTTAGGCTTCTTGCCTTTATTTTTTTTTGAGTCATTACCCCTTTTTCTCACATTTTGTTTGGCATTCTCCACTACATTTACCGTAGTAGAACTAGGATTTCCATCCTTATTTCCCTCTTGCACCCGGATTTCTTCCTCAATCCGAATGTGAGAAGCCAAACTCTCAAGGTTAACATCATCCTTTCTATGCTTTAAACCACTTTTAAAGTCTTTCCAAGAAAAGGGCAATTTGTCTATTATTGATGACACTACAAAAGTCTCATCAAGAACTATGTTATGTTGTCTAAGACTTCCTAATACTCTTTGTACTTCATGAAACTGTTCCATAATTGGCCTACTTTCAACAAACTTATAATTGTTAAATTTACTAACAAGAAATTTCTTGCTAGAAGCATCTTCAGCCATATACTTAGCCTCTAATTCATCCCATAAAGACTTAGCAGAATCATTAAATTGATAAATATCAAAGAGTTCATTAGACATACCATTGAGAATATGGCCACAACAAATATAATTGTCATTTTCCCACTTGTTGCGTTTCCTTGTATCATCCAAAGATTCATCCTCCTTCTCCTCGGGTTTCGGAGTTGCAAGAACATAAGCCACCCCAATAGTAGTCAAGAAGAAATGCATCTTTTTCTGCCATCTTCGAAAATCAACACCCTCGAATTTGTCCAACTTTTGAATGTTGGTCATCAATTCCTTAACATTTGCCATCTTTGTAATTATACTTTTGGATTGTTGGGGATTATGTGTATGATCAAGGGTCACAAAAATTAGCAAACAATTGAACCGGAAACCTTCGAGGCGTGAACGGGATCACTTTCCCAAAAGTATAATTCCGACCCTAAACTACAACCGGGTTTACACGGAAATTTACTAAGGAGATACAACGAAGAAACAATTGTAATTACAAGTAGGATAATTACAATTCAATGTATGAAAGCTTGTGTAATTATGATGATGATAAATAGAAATTGCAAAGGTTACAAGAAAATAATTCTGATTATTTTCTCTGATTCTTCAGCATATTTTTTATAACATATTTATATTAAAGACAATTTGCAGCCAAAAGCCACCAAATACCGAAAACTCACAAAGCAAAACTGACGTAAACCGTCAGTTTCACTCTCCTCTCTGACGCGCGCCCGGTCGGGCCGACCACCGCCCGATCGGGCGGTTTCCAGCAACATTTCAGCGTCTTCTCGCGCCCGGTCGGGCGGTGGTGGCCCGATCGGGCGGTGGAGACGTACGAAAATCACCAGCCTCGCGCCCGGTCGGGCGAGCACCACCCTGACCGGGCGGCGAACAGTAACAGCAACAACAGTCAGCGAAGCTCCTCACAAAAACAGAGTAATGGAGTTTTCTTTCTTTATTAATCTTTAAACAAGATTAATTGCTTTAATATTCTTTATTAATTAAATTACAACACCATAGCCTAAGTAATTTAATTATTACTTGAAATTTGTCTTCAATTCTCAAAATTAATCAACACAGAATAGTTTGATTAGTTTGGACATGGTTTTAATTGACAAAGACGTATGCCTTTAATTTTATTTTTTTTTTATTTGATCTTACTTATCGTTCTAAATTCATTGAATAATATATAATTTTTTTGTGAAAATTTATTGTGTAACTTACCATATTATTATTATTATTATTTTTATATAATAAGACACAAATCTTAAAAATAAATCCGTGCGTGGCTACACACCTAGTCATAATGAAATTAATCTTTGTCAAAAAAAAAAAAATGAAATTAATCACATCAAACGTGCTAAAAAAAAATCACATCAAACGTGCAAAAAAAAAAAAAAAAAAAAAACACAACAAATCTCCGTCACTATATAATTGTTGGTTGTACAACCAGTCAACTATAATACAGTAATCAAGCGTAAGTAAACCTTCTAAACGCATTGTCCTAATCAAATTAATTCATAATCATCGCAAAATCACAATCACAAAGAAAATGGCAAGGAAGATAGACGAACTTCCTGAAGATAATTGTAATCAGACGCAATTGCAGAAGAAGTTTCTTCAGACACTACATCTTTTGATTGCACAAGTACGAATTTTTCTTATTTTCAGATAAATCTTGTTTCAAGCATTCGTGATTTTAGGGTTCTTGCACTTACACTCTTAATTGTTGTAATTGTTATTGAATTCCGGTTTAAATTTCAATATATTGTCCCCAATTTGAGGGTTCTTTACATTTGCTATTTCTTTCATAATTAATTTGAATGGTATGATTTTTTCTCCTCGATTTTAGGGTTCTTGCACTTACACTCTTATTCTTGTCATTCTGAAAACCATGTAATTGTTATTGAATTCCGGTTTAAATTTCAATATATTGTCCCCAATTAATGATAGTCAGGGATTATTTTGGAGGAGATGATTACAATATCTGGGTAGTTGGGTTCATAATGGGTGAATTCTGCTCAAAAGTCGTAGATTTGGCAATTAATTTTGTGTTTGGTTATTGGGATGTGTTATGTCTAGTTGGAGCTTTGATATGAAATGGTGATTTTGTGATGATGGTTGGGATGTGCCGTTGATATTTTTATGGTTGTTGATGGTGGATTGATGCAGTTTTTCAACAATTTCCATTTTCTTCTGTTTCTTTCAAATTAGGCTTTATTTTTTTTGGATTTCTTGTCTAATTTTCTTCAGTATTTATGGTAATCTGTGTTTTTTCTTATTTTGAAACAGGAGAATGTTTATGATGATCTCCACGATACGATGTTTTTAAAAGATCCTGTCAATTTTTTTAATACTCTGAATTCCGTGATACAAAAAATCTCAATTTGCATCACAAAGTTGGAACATAACCTGTCAGTTTTTTCTCTTTCCTTGCGTAAATATGTTAGTAATGTTGTTCTTTTTCCTATCTAATTATTGATATTTAATGTTTATTATGCAGTGATAGAGAACATCTAGACTATTTGATGCTCTTTAAAGATGTCCATGACTTGATGGGCCATGGTTCCTGGTCAGTCTCTTCATTAAGTAGTTAAATGTGTAATCTGTTTGGATTATGGGTTATGTGTAGTTATACGTCATGAAAGTATTATTGGTTTATAGCAATGGTAATGGCTCAGTCTTTGTTTATTGGTTTATAACAATCCTGCATCTGTAAAATTTCAGCATTGGCATCAAAATTTTACGAGATGCATGTAAAACAATGTTGTCTTGCGCCCTGATGAAAAATACCGAAGGGTAAGTGTTATATAAATGATTTTTATAATATAATTATGTACTTGTATTTTATGCAAATATGTGCTGCTGTTGGGATTAATTTTTTTCATAAATATCTACTCCTATTTATATAGGTGTTCAAAGTGTTTGGTAACAGTAAAGACTGCATTCATCGATGTGAAGCAGAAACTACATTTGTTGTTTGAGGTAAGATAATATTTCATTTCATACAAACTTTAGCAATTAAAGCTTGTGTAATTACTTAGTACTGTGGTATGTTGCATTGCTGTTTGTTGTCATGATGGATCAATCTCACATTCTAGTAATTATATTTGATGTTTGAAAAAAGTTCGAATAAAACAATGGTGTCCTACAACCTAATGTCTTTCTTTTTTTCTTAGACAAATATTAAACCACAATAATTCACTCGTTCACCTGCTTGTCTGGTCAATAAGGTTACTCACCTTTAGATTTAAAATGTAGTGAACTGTATGATGAGATATCTCTGGCACCTGATCATTTACCCATGCTTCAATGCCTACTTGTACCTTGGATCCATTTCCTATTGTCCAAGCAAAACCTTGTGCCAAGCCCTATTCTTCCCCAAGAACTATTTGCTGCTAATTTCTTGCTAGGAGCGTTCAGATTTAGCATATTCTCATTCTCTAATGTCATGTGTTGTTTATTTTGTAGATTGAACAAAAACTCTTAACTGCTGGTTGGACAATCCCTCCATCGAATGTCATTTATCTTCCACCTTCTTTTGATACCTTGATTGATAAGGTACTACTTGATTAATTACAGTTGATCTCTTTCTCTCACTAGTTAAGTATGTTAATCTCTTCTTTTCTTCTTCTATAACAGAGAGATGTGCATAATGAGTTTGGCCATCTGCTGTTTCTGAAAAATCAAAGTACAATTGAAGATTTCAACAATTTCTTGACTCTTGTTGTACAAGACACTTCAATACTCCTTGATGATTTGGAGACTAACCTGTTAAGTTTTGAAGAAGACGAAATTAACTTCTTGAAGATGTATATGGATCTCCATGTTGCAATGGGCCACAGTTCCTGGTATTTTTTTTTCACTCTAGTTTTTCTAGTTTGTGAATGTGTGTTGGGGTGTGGTAGAAGGGGTCATCAAGATGGGATAAGGTCTGATATGAAAAGTTAAACTTGTTGACATAAAATGGTGATTAATACTTGTATTATCAATGTTGATGTGTGTGTGAATTTATTATGATTCTTGATGCAGCATCGGTGCGAACATCTTGAAAAAGGAGTTTCATGCAGTTTTAACTTGTACGAAATCGAAGTACATAGAAGGGTATGTTGTTTGTACATTATTTATTACATAAGATTATTTATTTTTAAAAATTATGTGAATATCAAGAAATTCGCTGAGGATCTATATCATATATCAGAATTCCCAGCTACTTGGCAGAAGCAAAGAAAGAACTTTTCAACATTGTCAGGAAACTAAGTTTCTTTTTTGAGGTGAGAAATTGTATCATTACTTTTGTGATTCAGTAAAGTTACATAACTGCATTATATCGCAATATCTTGACATACATACTGACTTAAGCTTAAACGATAAAATTAATGTCATTTGCTGTGTTTCTGTACTCTGTAGTATAATGCTGGAAGGTCACCAAATTATAAATTTGAGGCCACTGAAGTGAATTATAACCATGAGGCCACACAGATGCAAAATTTGTACGAATATCACATAAAAGTGTTGCTTGATGAGGTAAATTACTTCTCTATGGAAATAGTGTTGACTGTCAAGTATACCTTGGATCCATTAAATTTTTTGTAATTTCTTTTTTTTTTAACAGGGTATATTAAACAACACATTTGCTGAACTACAACTGAAAAGCAGCCCAAATTCTGTAAATGAGATTTTTGATAATTTTTTCGACTTTGTTCATGGAAAATTGCATGATTTGGGAAAGCTTGTGTAAGTTTTTTTCATAATCTCTTATTTATGTCATGTCCTTCTGGAATTTTCTAATTTTCTTACTGAATTTGAATGTTTTATAATGCAGAAAATGTGAGGTTAAGGACTTCTCACTGATTAAAACATTTCTTGGGGAATTAATTGAACCCTGTTCCAGGTGATTTTTCAACAGTGTTATCATTATTAATGGTTAAATTCGTATAAGTGTATGTTAGTGATGGTTAATCAAGAAGTATCAAACAATTTGGCAGTGTTTTTCAAAGAATATTTGAACTGCAAAGTATACGCATTTCTTGTTAGGATTTTTTGAACTTGGTTAACAATACATTACACTTTAAACAATGCAGGGTCGGTGCAGAAGCTATATTAAGTGCGTGTGTTTCACTTCGGATTCTTACTAAAGATCAGAGACAAGAAGGGTTCGTACTAATCTATGCTATAGACTGATTAAGTCTTCACAAACTACATTTCATTCACCCACTAAAAATTTGGTTTTCTGATGAACTTTGTGCAGACTTGCTGAAAGTTGGATACAGTTAGTCCACGCTTCTAAGAATTTTAAGGATAAAATGAAACCTGTACTTGCTGTGAGCAAAGTTTTTTGATTTATCTATTCAATTACTTCAATTAGATAGATATCATGTCGTTTTTTGAACATGTTCTAATTATGTGTCTCTTTATAGCTAAGGAGTATTGATGCAGCTGTTAATCTACCTATCAAGCTCCCTATCAATACGGTATTTACATAGAACTACAACTAGCATGCAAACTGTTCTGCTAGTGAACAATCAGAGCTTAACTGATTGCCTAATGCAGGAAATAGGTGCTTCATTTGCAAGATATCAACTGGAATTCATTTCATCTGCCGAAGAGTTGCTTGATAAGGTACTAATTTAGTACTATAGTAATCAACTTTGGTAAAATTATTTTTTCAATTATCTCTAATTAACCTGATTTCTGTTATCTGATGTGTAATAAACAGGGAATCGTTACTCGTCTTTTTGATGACTCTGCTGATAATCCTGGATTTCTTGCATTTACCCTGAACCAGTTATTTGATGAAACTGGTTCTTTGCTTGATAAATCTGCGTCATTGCTGTTAGTTTCTTTGTATATATTCAATCTATTATTTCCATAATTATATGCTTTAAATGTTGACTAATGCTTAAGTTTCATGCAGTGAACATGATTTGGAATCCATTCTTCAAATTGATGGAAATTTTCTTGATAAAGTCCGTGATATCAGAGATAGAAGCTTCTACATAGGATTAAATCGCTTGCATAGTGCTTTTGAAAGTTTTTTGATCTATTTTGATGCCAATTTTTTTGAGGACACTTGGTATAAAAAGTATGTTATCATTGTCTGAATCATGCAAGTTGTTTACATCAATTAAAATAATGATAATGATTTAACAACTTTTGTTGGATTACAGCTGCATTAAGTGCTTGGCACAAGCAAGAAATGCATTGGTAGAGGCGAAGGCTGAATTAGGAGGCTTTCTAATGGTGAGTATTATTATGAATTCCATTAACAATCATTTATATGAACTCGCTGCTAATTATATGCTTGATAAATTTTATTCAGCTACAGGAAAAACTTGTCAAAGCTCGTGGATCTGTTCCAAAGCTACGTAGCAAACATACTTCGGCTAAACATACCTAGCTTGTAGATTTTTGCAAGTGTATAAACTTGTAAAGTAGGTCTATAACTAGACATTGATGTAAACTGTAAATTTGCAGATTCCCCTTAATAGTGTTGTTGTACTTAATGTTTTGACCTTTGCTTGTTTTCGGTGCTCCATTGCAAAGAATTCGGATGGTACTACTCTGCTCCTCCTTGTTCATACTCCAGCACACACTGTTGAGCATTTCGTTCACAAACCCAGCTTGTCTTTTTATCTTCTGTCTCGATTGTCCTCCCTTCTCCCGTCTAGCATAGTAGTGTGGTCTCTCTTTTTTTTTTTTTTTACTGTTTTATTCTTAAATTCTCATATCGGGCTTTATTTCAAAAAAAAAAAAAAAAAAAAAATTCTTATATTGGGCTTTTATTTCTTTTTTTAATTAGGAACCTTTTTATTTAAAAAAAAAAAATTAATAAATAAAAAAAGTCAATGCATGTGTGCATTGGAAGTTTAATGAATTCGTTTGACTTTTATTCTTTCCAACCGTTTTCATAAATTAAAGTCTACTTCATTGTTAGTTTAAACTCTAGTAAGAGTATAAACAGCTGGTTTCAAAAAATTTAACTTACATATAGAATTCTTTTACGGAGTTTTTTTTTTTCTTCAATGCTGTAATTCCTCTTACCAACCCTTGAAGGCCACCTAGGTCTAAGAAGAGTCGGTTCTATCTACTAGTAGTGAAAACAACACAACCTAAGTTATAATTTTAGGAATAAAAATGACCTACAAGAATAACATGGTTTATTTAAGGTATGTACTATAGTTTAGTCCACAAACTTATTCATAACTTCATTATCTTTGTAACCTAACGATAGCAATTCATCCTATATGATAAGAGACTTACGCTTTGTTTGGATATCTAAGAAAGAAGGAAAGGAAGGAGAGGGAAAAAGGAGGAAAGGAAGGGAAAAGAAAGGGAGGGGCAGGTGAGATTCATTTTTTCCTCCAATTATCTCCAATTTTGGAAGGAGTAGGCTTATTAAAGAGAGATGGAAAATGGATCCTTTTCTCCTTCTTATTCCTTCTTCCCCCAATCCTTTACCCAAACAAGAGAATTTGTCCCCCATCCTTTCTCTTCTCTTCTTTTCCTTCCATTTCTTTCTATCCAAACAAAATGTAAGAGTCGACTTTTGTGTTTTGGATGTTCACATTTTTTTTTTTTGGACGCAAAGTTTTGGATGTTCACATAAAATTTCTAAAATATAGTATTTATTTTTTGGTAAAAATTTCTAATGTATATGAATGTCAAAAGATTATTCAAGGTATGTCATAATTGGTTCAATGGTTGGTTTGCATAAACGGTTGTTTTTCTGGTTGGGAAAACAATTCCTTGATTATGCTCTTTTTTATGTACTAGATAATATGAAAGGGGTCTGGGTAACCTGAATAAGAAAGAGGAGAGTTTGGTCCACAAACAAGACTTTGGAGATTTCATACTAAAATCAATTGGCAATAGTAGGAGTTACTTCTCTACCTTATAAAGTCGAACCATCCCTCCTCTTTCTCCAATATGGGACACTCACAAATGGGATACACTGGGTTTCAACAATTACCTTAGTTTGGGCATCCATGAACCACGATACAATTACAAAACTAGTTTTTGTGCCCGGGCGATGCCCCGGATGATTACATGGGATTGAACACTAATATACATTGTAATGTATGATTTAGTATTCTTGTAACTAAATTTGTTGTTTATATTCTCATTTGTTACATATTAATATTTAGTATTCAAAACATTACATAAAAAATCACTTAGCTTGGTGGTAAGATACCGAGTTCTAAAATTGGAGGTTGTGGGTTCAATTCTTGTGGAGAACCATTTTTTTTATTTTGATGAGTGCATGACATGGAATGAAAAACAAATGGAAGGGGAGCCACGTGGTGTAATGAATGGTTGAGTAGGTGACGTGGCGTAGTGAGGAGGGTTTACGTGACACGTGGACGTTTTTAGGAACGCCTTTTAATATACTAGTTGTGGACCCGCGCGCGTTGCGCGCGGTTCCCCAAGTTATCGTAATTAGTTATATAGTAATTAAGAAAATATTATGGAAGGATGAGTTGGTGTATTTGTCAAAATTTATATGACTGATAAGTAGTTACATGTATTTTAAAATTTTGAATCCTATTTTTGATTTTTCTAATGTATGAAGTTAGGTAGTTATGATATATATATATAGTATAATCAAAGTGAGAAAAAATAAACAATTTTAGACTTAGAGAAAATAAATCAAAATCAAAGTGAGATAAGTTCTCAAAGAACCAAAATTTAAACCCCTTTTATTTTATAAAATATGAGAAGTTCTCCACTGTAGCTTATAAAATATGAGACCGAGTAATTCGAGTAACCCTGACTTCATAATTCGGATAACCCCTAACAAAATATCTCGGGTAACCCCTGCTACACGGTGTGGCCTGCTGCACCAAAAAGTTGTTGTTTGATAATATATGTTGTAACAAAATCGAGTTCAAATAAGTGAGAAAAGATAAAACAACAATCGAAAATTATAGGTAGCACTTACTCCCTCACTCTCTCTCCCTCGAGCCTTCTCCTTCTTTCTTTGTTACTATATCATTTACTCTTTCTCTGTCCTTTTCTCTCAAACCTATTCCCTATTTATCACTTTCTTTATTTCTCTACCAACCCCTTACATTTCTCCTGTCATTTTTTTTATCTTTTCAATAATACAATACACGACTCATAATGTAATAAATTATAACATCAGGCTCCAATATTCACATTAACTTTTTCACAACTTAATATTCACATTAACTTTTTCACAATTTAAGATACTAATAAAATCACTCGTGTAATCTTTCAAAACTTCACCATTATAACTATTTTCCTCTCTCTCTACCCCTTCCATTCCCTCATCCACTTCCTATGCCTTACTCCCACTTGCTCCCTATTTTTCTCTTCCTTTCACTGTTCTATTTATGGTCTTGAAAATTTAGTTAGCCCCACTTGCTCCCTCATTCCTTCCTAAATCCTTTTTCTATCCTAGCTCTCATTTATCTTATTTGTTCATGCATAATTTAGAAAGTCTCTTTCTAATTGCTTATACTTTTATCATGTAATTAAAAGCTTAAAAACATTATATTCTATAATGGCCTCCTAACGGGATTGGAGCTGTAATCTTGAATAGTTTTTCATAGCACTTAAGGTCACTGTGTAATTAATTTGTTGTATTTTGACATAGTATTTGTTGTATCAACAAATATAATGTTATTGTTATATATGGATTAGTAATGTCGTTGTTTATGTAGTAAGAATTTATAACGTGAATATTAATTATGGGTCGTTCTTTTTTATATGACTGGATTGGTTTTTGTTGTTGTACCAGATTAAAAAAAAAAAAAAAAAAAAAAAAAAAAAAAAAAAAAAAAAAGATGATTGCCATACTTGTTAACAATAATGTTGGAGTTGCCAAGATTAATTACACATTTACTTAAGCGCAATGCATAACTATTTCGATTCTACATGTCAGTTTCATAAAACACATGCATGCCTTTCAAATGTACACCTTTTAAAAAAGATAAGATAAATTATTTAGAGGTGAACAAACTTTTAGAGATAAGATAAAAGATTGTCTCTACAAATTTGTTCACCTCTAAATAATTTACTAATCTCTAAAAATCATAATTACCTCACCCCTACACTAATTGTTCACTCCCAAATAGTTTGATTACCCTTAAAGAATTGCTCATCTCTAAATAAAATGTCCACCCCTATAAATTTGGCTCACCTCTAATAAACTTATACAATTACCTCACTCCTAAATAATTTGTTTACCCTTAAAAACCATATGCAAATTAACTCACCCCTAATAAATTATCCACCCCTTAATAGTTTGCTCATTACTAAATAAGTTGTCCAGTCCTAAAATCCATATACAATAACCCCGCCTTTAATTAAATTGGTCACCCCGCCTTTAAATAAATCCAACTAAAAAAGTTGTCCTATCCCTATATCTTTTTTTAACCTCTTTCTATCTCATCCTCTTTCCTTTATAACCCATATTTCAATCTCTCCTATTTTTTCTAACTTTTTTTTTCTCCTAGCCTTTATCCCTTCTTCTAGCCTACCCTTTATCTCTTTTGAACTGGTATCTCTATCTTTCGGCCTGCCCTATCTCTTAGCCTCTTTTTGTCTCTCTCTTCAAACCCTTCGCTTTCCTACTTCTCTCTCTTCTCGATGATTCTCTCTATTCTGGCCCTTGTTCCTCTACTTATCTTTCCCTTTCTCTCATTCTCCCCTTCCGGCCTCTTATCCTCTATCTTAAGTAACCCCTGACCGACTAACCTCGCTTTGAGTAATTCTTTAAGTAATTCCTGAATGAACCCTCAAGTAACTATTGACCGATTAACCCTTGACCTAACTCTTTAAGTAACCCTGACCGAATTACTCAAGTAACCCTTGACCGAACTCCATAAATAACCCCTTATTACTTAGTAACTCAAGTAACCCCTGACCGAGTAATTCGGTAAACCAATGACCAAGTAACTCCTCGAGTAACCCTTGACCGAGTAATTCAAGTAACATGTGATCAAGCAATCCCTCAACTAACCCTTAACCGAGTGAACCACTCGAGTAACCCCTATCTGAACCCCACAAGTAACCATTAGTCGAGTAAGTCATGTAATCCTTGACTGCATAACTCGGATAACCCCTAACAAAATAACTCGGGTAACCCCTGCCACACGGTGTGGCTTGCTGCACCAAAAAGTTATTGTTTGATAATATATGTTGTAACAAAATTGAATTCAGATAAGTGAGAAAAGATAAAACAATAATCGAAAATTATAGGTCGCACTTACTCCCTCACTCTCTCTCCCTCGAGCCTTCTCCTTCTTTCTTTATTATTATATCATGTACTCTTTCTCTGTCATTTTCTCTCAGTCCTATTCCCTATTTATCACTTTCTTTATTTCTTTACCAACCCCCTTACATTTCTTTTGTCCCTATATCTTTTTTTGAGCCTCGCTCTATCTCATCCTCTTTCTTACATAATCCATATTTCTATCTCTCCCATTTCTTCTAATTTTTTTTCTCCTGGCCTTTATCCTTTCTTCTAGCCTTCCCCTATCTCTTTTGAACTGGTATCTCTATCTTTTAGTCTGCCCTATCTCTTAGCCCCTCTTTATCTCTCTCTTTAAACCCTTCGCTTTCCTAGTTTCATTTTTATCTCTTGATGATTCTCTCTATTTTGCCCCTTATTTCTTTACCTCCCTTTTTCTTTCTCTCCTTCTCCTCATCCTCTCCTCCTCAATCTTAGTAACTCTTGACCAACTAATCCAGGCTGAGTAATTTTTCAAGTAACCCCTGTATGAACCCTCAAGTAACCGCTGACCGAATAACCTCTTACCGAACGTGTTAAGTAACCCTCACCGAATTACTCAAGTTACCCCTGACCGAAGTCCTTAAAAAACACCTTACTGAGTAACTCGAGTAACCCATGACCGAGTAACTCCTCGAGTAAACCTTAACAGAGTAATCTGAGTAACCTGTGATCGAGTAATTCCTCAAGTAACCCTTGACCGAGTAAACCTTTCGAGTAACCCCTATCTGAACCCCACAAGTAAACCCTGACCGAGTAACTCGAGTAACCCTAACTGCATAACTCAGATAACCCCTAACAAAATAATTCGGGTAACCCCTGCCACACGGTGTGGCTTGCTGCACCAAAAAGTTGTTGTTTGATAATATATGTTGTAACAAAATCGAGTTCAAATAAGTGAGAAAAGATAAAACAACAATCGAAAATTATAGGTCGCATTTACTCCATCACTCTCTTTCCCTCGAGCCTTCTCCTTCTTTCTTTATTACTATATCATGTACTCTTTCTATGTCCTTTTCTCTTAAACCTATTCCCTATTTATCACTTTCTTTATTTCTCTACCAACCCCCTTACATTTCTCCTGTCCCTATATCTTTTTTTTTTTAATCCTCTCTCTATCTCATCATCTTTCTTACATAACCCATATTTATCTCTCCCATTTTTTCCAATTTTTTTTTTCTCCTGGCCTTTATCCTTTCTTCTAGCCTTCCCCTTATCTCTTTTGAACTGGTATCTCTATCTTTCAGTTTGCCCTATCTCTTAGCCCCTCTTTATCTCTCTATTCAAACTCTTCGCTTTCCTAGTTTCATTTTTATCTCTTGATGATTCTCTCTATTTTGCCCCTTGTTTCTCTACCTCCCTTTCTCTTTCTCTCCTTCTCCTTTTCCTCTCCTACTCAATCTTAGTAACTCTTGACCAGCTAACCCGGGCTGAGTAATTCTTCAAGTAACCCCTGTATGAACCTTCAAGTAACCGCTGACCGAATAACCTCTGACCGAACTTTTTAAGTAATCTTGATCGAATTACTCAAGTTACCCCTGACCGAAGTCTTTATATAACACCTTACCGAGTAACTCCTCGAGTAACCCTTAACCGAGTAATTCGAATAACCTGTGATCGAGTAATTCCTCAAGTAAACCTTAACCGAGTGAACTTCTCGAGTTACCCCTATCTGAAACCCACAAATAAACCCTGACCATGTAACTCGAGTAACCCTGACTGCATAACTCGGATAACCCCTAACAAAATCACTCGGGTAACCACTGCCACACGGTGTGGCTTGCTGCATCAAAAAGTGGTTGTTTGATAATATATGTTGTAACAAAATCGAGTTCAAATAAGTGTGAAAACATCAAACAATAATCGAAAATATAATTTACTCTCCCTCGAGCCTTCTCCTTCGTTCATTATTATTATATCATATGCTCTTTCTCTGTTCTTGTCCTTTTCTCTCAGTCTTATTCTCTATTTATCACTCTCTTTATTTCTCTTCCAATCCCCTTGCATTTCTCCTGTCCCTATATCATTTTTTTAGCCTCTCTCAATCTCATCCTCTTTCCTTCATAACCAATATTTCTATCGTGAAGTGATGTGAAGGGCATAACTTATAACTTTGAAAAAAAAAATGAGTATAACTTAGAAATTCAATAACTTAAGGGGCATAGTTTAGAAAAACTCAATGTTATTTTATTATTAGACTTTAAAAGATCACTTTTTTGCCCATTCCCATATTTGAAGATTTTTTTAAAAACTATTTTCCATTTGTAATTAATTTTAGAAATTGTATTTTTTTTTTTTTTAGAAGTTGTATCTAGATAGTTATGAATTGGTAAATTTTTGTATAATATTGTACAAATTATAGATTATATATAAGCGTTTCAAGTTCTCTCCAAATAAATTTAAATACAATTTCCTACTTGTTTATATAAAAGCTTCTTGTCATCTAGAAATTTAAAGCATATTACATTATTATAATTGGAAATTAAACACAAGCTTTAATTGAAGATTTGATCTAAATTAGATATAGGTGGGAAATTGGGAATCATGGGATCACTTACAACAAATGGAATAGTACTCATGTTAACAGACTAATAGCAGCCTCTTCCTTTTTACATTCCTTTATGTTGCACCTATATCCTAAACTCAAAATTCACAAAAAAAAGCAAAGTCCAAAGGAGAACGGATTACCATTTCATTTGTAATCAGTCCTCACATGTTATATCTTAGGACACAAGAGGTTGGAGTCTGATACTTTTTTGCTACAGTATTCATAAACTCAAAAGGAACCAGCTTCAAATCCTCCCAAGTCAATATTACTTCAAGGTTTTACAGTCACACCTTTCGCATTTTCTCTTAGCCCTTCCCTTCTTTATTTGTTCAAGCTCTGCTAAAAGAGCTTCAGTTTCATCTTTATCATCATCATCGTCACTGAAAATATGGGAAGTATAGCACACATCAAACCAACATGTCAAACAGATCTATCATACAAGAACAGGGAAAAAAAAAAAAAAAAAACTAAACAATCATAATATTCCGTATATTAATAAGAGCTCTGCACATATGTCTGAATCTACATATCAACCACACAAAAAGACTTTAAAAATGGCCAAAATCACAGGTATATAGTGAACCTTTTGTGTTTTTTGAATTGGCAAAAGATATTCGGAACATGGAATGGAGAACAAGGCTTAAGCACAATTAAATGTAAAAATTTCTAGTTCCACTTTCTATCACATCTTTTTTAAGTCTGAGGCAGATTCATAATATGAAACTAAAAGCCTTCTACCTCAAATATTCTTGCATAATCTTCTATTTACAACTGATAAAGCAACTGTGTACACAATATGGTCTAAATACAGCAGTACAGAACAATTGATTAGGAATACCTCCGGCCCAAAAAAGATGTAAATCATATAATTTCAATTAACTTAGGATCAAACAAAAAAGTAAAAGCCAAGAAACCAATTATTATTAATTCCTAGTTCTATTATCTACATCAGAACAAATATTGAACAGGCAACCAATAGGACAAAACCTCAAACCATAATCAGAAATGCACTTCAGACTTTATGAATCAGAGGCCCATTATAATCTTCAAAAAAAAAAAAAAAATCAGAGGCCCATTATTATACAATTACACCCTAATGAAAATTATACATCTAGCAATCCAAGCATAATGAGAATGAAATCTCTAAAGACAAAGAAATGGAGCACCAATACTGCATAATTTTCTTAACATTATGAGCAAAACATAGTTCTTAAAACAAAAGGAAGTTGTTATGACTACCGCTAAACTGAAACTAACACCAACCTTAGAAACAACCTTCTTAACAGCCTCTTTAAAACCGCGGTAATAGTCTCCTCATTGATCAATCGACAAACTGCATTCAAAGAAACAGAAACCATAAGATAATTATTAGATTTCAAACCCTTCTGACTTGTATTAACAATCAGTCTCACAGTAAACCACCATGCAGACATCTAAATTGTTGATTTTACGAAGCTCTAGAATATTGTAACCTCCACCAACCACAACAATTAACAGCTTTTCCATTCTTTTTAGCTTTAATTTATGTTTAGGCTTATTCATAGGCAAAAAGCATAACCACTAATATATTTGAAACCTATCAATTTAGGTTCTAACATACCGAATTGAAAACCACAATAGTAGTTGCATAAATCTAAAGAACACAATTCATAAAAATTACTAACCTACAACATCCCAATCATCTACATGTTTAGAAAATAGTTCTAAACTACTTCACAACTCACAAAATTCATAAAGAACCAAACTCGACAACCTGTAGCATCCAAGCCTCATGAGTAAAAACCATTAATTATTGTTCTTGGCAAATATGAAATTCATATCTTCAGAACTACTATTTGATTAAAAAATCCATAAATCCAAAACCCTATCCAACTCTAATTGCCACATACAACCTCTATGGAAATTTCTTAAAAAATAACAATAAATAAATAAAATGACATCTTTTCTCTCAGCGAGTTCAAGCCATTGATCAGACTTGCTTGCAATGCATTGGGACCATCCTCATTGTAAAACTGAGCCTTGGAACATACTCAGCCAATTCTGCCTCGCTATTACTGGTATGGACCTTCATTTTAGAGATATCTCATCAAATATGATAAGATAGAATGAAATGGAATGGACAAAAAGCTGCTGCCTCCAAAGCTAAACAACAAGGTAAATAATTATGACTGAGCAGTTTCCTTAGAATGCATGAGGTTTTCCAGGGCACTAATATCTTTCCAGTATCCATTTGAGTCAGACGCACCTACAAGCAGGAAATTCTTTATTTCAACTAATTAATGATAAAGTTTTGTATAAAGTATCTTGATTAGTTGGTTTCAAAACAATATAAAAAGTATCTTGATTAGTTAAATAAATTTAAGTCTAATTTGTAGTAACAAGGATAACATAGCCTAAAAACTATTTGACCATATGCTTATTAGTTAAACCAAACACATTATTCCAAAACTATTTAACAATTATCTCAAAAATCATTTTGCTTATGAGCAAAACAGAGTGGGGTATTAACTGTCAAAAATAATAGAATTGAACCAAAAACAGCACTTTTCTTGGAGCTTTGGTTAGTACCTACCTTTAAGTTGTATTTATCACTTAGTTTACCTTTTCAAGATACAAATTAGTCAATATCTCAAAGTATTCAATAAAAAAGCCTTAAATTAAGATCCAAAGACAAATAAAACTTCCCACAAAAATTGAAAGCATAGTTTCAAAATTCACTGAAAAGGCTATTTTGATTCTTCCAGTCCCCTTCAGTGACCAAAAATAAGGATGGAACCATTGATGTAACCTTTGTCGATGTTCCTTCAGAAAGATTGCAATGATCAACCTCAAACTCTTCAAATGGAGGATGGTAAATTTTCGTGCGTCCATTAGTACCTCTACGTTGAAGCCCCTAAGTATATCAGGTCAGTCCTGAAATAAGATGAATTTAGTTAGATATACAATACTGATATGACTAATCACATCCCATACTTGCTTAAGTGTACAACTTCCTGTCAAAACTGAGTTTTATCAATACCTTCAAAGTAAAAATAAAATGAGGAAAACACAAATGAGCAAAGAGCAGACAAAGAAAACTGTATCAACCTCAAATTTTCACTCGCTTACTAACCAACATAAAATGCTAGAACAATTAAGTACTACTGACATTCATGGTAAAAGAATGCTACTGACGTGTTGAGAGTAACCATTATCTAAAGGAAGTGCTCAGAAGAATACAAAGAAAATTCAGAAGAATTTTAAACATTGGTAACAAATTATTCAAGGATTGTACCAAGAACAATGCAATCTAAAACTAAAGAACTAAGCAAGATTCAAATATCAAGCATGTACACCAAGAGCTTACCAGTTTGTATGTGAGCATATCACATGAAGTTTTAACATCCCTCTTCTCGGGAGTTAAACCAGCCTGAACAATCTGAAGTTGCCATACACTCGATACAATCACCAGGGGAAATGATTTTGGCACACCATAAGTTGATTTTTGCACACCCTATGTGAGATCAAAGTTTTTTTATGTTCCTCTCATATAGAGGTATGCCAATATCAATAAAGGGTGTGCCAAAATCAATTTCCAATCACCAGATACATATCCATGTAGTTCCTTTTCTCCCAGGCACAACGCTTCACCATAATTTAATGTTACATAGTTGATTAGGATTCAGGAAAGCTGCTAGCACACCCACATTACCCGGATACTCCTTTCCAAGCCATATGACCAGTTTATCCTGTGATGTTAATATAAAAAAATGTCATTAGATAAAAAAAGACCCCACATAAGAGAGGGAAATAATTGTATCTTGATAAATAAAACAATCATAAAGCACATGTGCTAAAACACATCTAAGAGATCCCATCACAAACAGATAGATTTGAAAAACATACAGGGTTTTCTAAAAAGATGTCAAATCTACATCAGATAAGTTTAAGAGGTGTAGGTCCAATGGGCAATAGAACACTTTTAACACCAGGTAGGCCTTCATTAACCAACTCAAAGAAAGAAATGTAACTAACACTCCACTCGTATACTCTAATTTTGCACCATGATATTATGAATTCAGTTATTACATTAAAACAAAACCAATGTGGCGTCAGATATCAAGCTCACAAATTGCATATTAGCCCATTTCTACATTAAAAATTGAATTAGAATCCAGTTTCTTTCTTACTACAGTATATTAAAGTAATATGATTCGCCAAAAGTTTTTGTTTTTCAACATCAACATAAGAAATTGGAAAACTAAGGACCCCATGAAATGAGGTACAACACAAAACCAATAAGAAAAATAACATACCTCATCCTTATTCCTTAGACAAGAAATCAAATGGTATAGCACCTCAGCAATCACAAGCTCACTTGCTGACATAATTTGAGTAAACAGTTGTTTCAAGGCATTTTTATCTATATCTTCCACATCTTTTGGGGTGATGTTCAGCGGTTGATCCACAATTGCAGCACCAACCAACTCTGATATTTCTGGAACACCTTTAAGAATCCTTTGGAGTTCCTGAAATACAAGAGAAAACTAATGAATGAATTAGCTAAAACAGGTTTCATGTTACAAGTTAATCATCGATTTCGTAAAATCAAGGGTGGTGGAGATTGCCCTTCTAAGAGATTACTTCCTATAAGAAAATTTAACTACAACGGCATACAGATAAAGACACAAAAATAGTGGTCCACAGAAATACATGTATAAGCCAGGAAGACAAAAGTTTCTCGATTATGTATGAGTTAATGTATCTAATACACTACTATATCAAACAAACAGCAACATATGAGCTCCTCATAAAAGCTTTTAACGTGTTAAAACAACAAAGACTTCTAGTTACATCATAAGTTTCAAGCACTTGTTCAATAGAAACTTAACCCTGAAAAATTCAGATAATCAACAATAGTGATTAATAAAAGGAAACTCGGGCAAGCTTCATACCTCGATATTGACAAAATTGCAAAGGATATCAAACTTTGTTACTGCAAGAGCCCTTTTTGGCTTATGATTGACATCCTTGTAAACAAGGTAGTCCCTATTGTGCAATTTCTTTGCCAACTCCTTGCATGGGTGAGGTTGTATCAACAATGTCTTTGCGACCGACAATGCCTATAGAACCTCAAGCTTCTGGATTTCTTGCACTAAGAAAGAATGATCAGTGTAAGTAACTGATTCCCTAAGAATTGACTACCTTACAGCTGTATATCTTTCCTGGTTTAACTTCTTTATTGTAATGAAAAAGAGAAACCTTGGAGAAAATTGACTAAAAACAAATCAAATCCCAGAATAATAAGGCAAAGGCAATGGTAAAAGGCTATTCTCCACCAATTGAAATGAAAAATGATGTTTTAAATGTGGCGAGGGAAATTAAATTGCAGCATTGAATGTTGAGATTAATCTAATAAAGGCTGATTACTCAAAGAACCACCTAAATTGCAGTGACTGACCCAGAAATGTTATGTTATATTCTCCAATTCTGATTTAAGATGCTACTGAAGTTTAGGACAATGAAATCCCATCTCTTAACCCTTCTGTCTAGCCTCAATTACTATGACCCAGATAGCAAATCAATAATCCTACAATTTTAGAATCTAACTTCAAAGATTATAAATTACTATGACCCAGATAGCAAATCAATAATCCTACAATTTTACAATAAAACCCAATTTCTGAATTATAAATTCTTTCATAAGCCCTGATCGGAGGAGAACTCAGAGATGAAGAAGAAAAGAAAAAGAAAGGAAATAAGACACTGCTCAATATAGAGGAGGAGAGAGGAAGACAGTAGGGAGAGCGAGAGCCAAAAAGTTTAACCCTAAGCTAAGTAGAAGCTGTAAATTAAAATAGATAGTTTGCATCAGATCTATCACTTTCTTAACAGAATATAGGATGCTGATATCTTTGATATTAACTTCTAAAAAGAGGCATCATCATCAAGATAAAACGTGATTTAATAAAGTTAATTCTTTGTTAATTAATTATTATATGAGTAATCACTTTAGCTGTGTACTTAATATAACTGATTTTTTTTTCCCCTTTTTATATGAAGATTTTTTTATGGTGAGATAATTCAAAGCTGATAAAACAAATAGAAACTGGAGAGTATCATTTTTACAGATCGTCCTTATACTTAATTTGCTGATTTGCATGATTAAATAACAAGTCCCTCTTACTTTCATTAAAATAGTAACAAAGGTCAAAAATACTAAAAGGAAAAATATTAGCCATCAAACTTGTAAAATCCCTTTAATCTTCCACAGATCTTAATCGTCAATTTGCCACTAATAAATGTTGTAAGTTATAAATAAATACTACTAACATTTAAATTTTGGTAACATGGATTTTACTTTGCTTGGCCATTACATAAAAATAATGTTGAATAAATAACTTATGTTTAGGCTTAATTATTCATAGGCAAAAAGCATAACCACTAATATATTTGAAACCTATCAATTTAGGTTCTAACATACCGAATTGAAAACCACAATAGTAGTTGCATAAATCAATCGGTTGAAGTAAAATAGTGATCCAATCAGATGAAATAAACAAGCAAAGATAAAATTCAGAAATCAAACTAATCAATAAAAAAAAAAGGAAAATTTAACAATGGAAGTTCACCTCAAAAGCTTTGTCAATGGAAAAGTGACAACCCAAAAGCCCCTTCAATGGAAAATTTCTCCTTTCTATCTTCCCCAACAAAAATTCAAACCCATATTTTAATTTCATAATTCTGAAACAAAAAATCTATATAAATTCAAATATACAATAATAAAACCAAAAAAATTCGAAAGAGGAAAGTACCTCAACAGCAAAGAGACCGTTCTTCAAGTACTGCGCAATGCGACTCCCCGAAAATCGAAGGCCGACCCAATCCCTATCAATAATCCCCATCTGAAGAAAACAACGAAAATAAGAAATAGTGGATGAAGAATGAACGAGAAAACAACTACAAAATCAAAATCAATTACTTTAAAATTAAGAATTTAGTTGAAATTACAGCAAAATATAAAATAAAATAAAATTATAGAAGCAATTACCTCCCCCAATTCAGCATCCCGCATAAGATCAACCTCGGTGAGACCCGCGAGTAAAGTCGGCTTACTAATTCTAAACTTCTTACTAAGCCGTTGGTCAGATCCCCCACTATTTGAACACCACCCAAAAAAGTTCCCAACCGAAAACCCTAACCCTAAATCACGAAAGGTCGAACACTTTTAATTACCCTGATTGTAGATTATCAAAATTATCAAAAAATTGACAAAACATCTTACCTCAAGAAGCTGCTTTAATGGAGGAGGTAAAAAGTTGAGTACCCTTCAAGTCTTCATTGGAGAGCTCATATTATGCTTCAATGGAGGAGAAAGCTCAAAATCTGGAGGTGGTTTTCAGAAATTATTCATTCTGTTTTAGGAATTAGGAATTAGGATTTGAATTGATGTTGATAAAAAAAAGGAATAATTGTGAGGATGAGAAGAGCAAAATCAGCGTACGCTTCAATGGATCAGATGAGAGAGATAGAGTATGAGAGAAGGAATAGAAGAGAGAGAGAGAATAGGAAAAGTGGTATAGAGAGAGAATAAGAGACAGAGAAAGAACGCTAACTCTTAGCCCAGCACGGTGCTGGGCCAAGCACACATTATATGGATTAAATATTGTGCTGTGGGTCCTGCCTGTAGTATTGGAGTGGTATTTATACGGATTACATGTATTGGTATACATGTACATAAATACGCGGGATAATTTCAGCCCCGTTGACAAAACAGTGTCCCGTTGATGGCCGTTATTATGCGAATATCAAGTCAGCTGAATTTCTTGCCCAATTTCTCCAATTTCAGCTCCAATTTCAACTCAGCTCCTTCTCCTCTCATCATCTCTCCTCTCATCCTCTCTCCTGTTTCGTCCTCTTACATACTCAGCTATGCCTTCAAATGACTATTCATCTAGAAATTCGTAATTGGGTCGCAAATGTAGATTGTGAATGTGGATTTTTTTTTTGTAATTTTTTGTAATTGGGCGAGGATTTGGGCGAATTTAGGGTTTATTTGTGATTTTGTTTGTGAACTTCGTAAGTTGTTTGCGAATTTCGGGTGTTGGAATTGCTGAAGCGAAGCCTTCTGCCTTCACATTGTAAGTGTGTTTCAACTGCATTTCTATTTTTGATGTCGAATTAATTGGCTGAAGCAATGGCATAGAATTTCTGTATAGTTAATGGCTGCTAATGTAATGTGTTTGAACTGAGTAAATTTGTAAATTTGGTTTAGCTGTAGATTTAGCTATGTACTATACGTGATGAATGCATGATTTGTATCATCTGGTGGCTGTGTTGAATCATATGATTTATGCATGTTTGTTATTTGTATGTTGATGATGATTGAGAAAGCCATTTTTGCCTTTCAAAGGCAACTATTATAAAAAGTATGGTTAGGCCTAACTTCTTAAAATTAAGGGGAAGATTGAGCATGTTTCTGGTGGTGACTTAAGAAGGCTAATTGAGAATGGAGGTTTATGCAAAGAAAACACTTGACATTATTTAACTATTGGCAAAATGTGATTTTTTTCCCACTATAAAGCAAATGGAGTACACACATGGTTTATGCAAAAAGAGTTGAATAAAATGTCATTATGTGCTACCTCCCATAAAACATTTTGAAATTATAGGCATATAAAACTTAAATGATGCATAGCCTCCCACTGCCACTCCACAAATTTGCCTTAGTGTTTGCTTCAGCTTCATTACATTCTACAGAGATTATGTCCCAAATCCACATAAGTGAATACTGCCATGTATCCGAGTGTCCCTTTCAGATGCAGTATATTCTGTTTTTTGAATTTAAAACATTGTTCTAAACTAATTGGCATAATTTGTGGCTTATACTTGTTTGAATATATTTGTAAATAGGTGTAAATGACAGTTGGTAGTGGTGAGTGTTTTGATTATCAAATGGAGGAGATGGTGGAGTATGATGAATTAATGGATGACATAGTGGAGTATGATCGACAAGTGAATGAGACTATTGTAGAGGGGAATGGTGACAGTGGAGGTTGTTATACTCCAGATGTGAAGGAGCAGAACATGGATGTTCAGAACATGGTGAACATGGACTGTGTTAGGGTGGATCCCCCCTGAGGTGGGGATGATTTTTAATTCATGGCAAGAAGCTGACGTTTATTATAACGCATATGGGAAGCAAGAAGGATTTGGGGTAGTTCTTGCTCAAAGTGCTTATAAGTTGGTAGACGGAGTAAAGGTAAAACGTGCCACAACCTGGAAATGTGACTGTGCTGGTAAACCAGATTCTCGAAGGAGGGTTGGAGGAAAGAGAGTATCAAGGGAGTTAGAAGGTGAACCTGTGGCAACCAAAAAGTCGAAAAAATGCGGTTGTGGTGCAAAGGTTTATGCAGGGCTGTTGGAGAATGGAAGATGGGAGTTGAAGAATGTTGTTTTGCAGCATACTAACCATAATCCCACCCCATCTAAGGCTATGTTTGTGCCAAAGTACAGGTTGGATGAGTTGGAGAAAGTGCCATATGTTAAGCATAGGCTTCAATTTGGTGATGATGTTGGTATTAACACTTCAACAATGCATAATATGATTGCTGCCGAGAGGAATGGCTTAGAAAATGTGCCATTCACTAAGAGGGACTTGCACAATTTGAGGGCTAGGGAGAAGAAATTGAAATTCAAAGATGGGGATGCCAATGCAATGATGAGTTATTTTAAAATGATGCAAAACAACAACAAGAATTTTTATCACATGCAGCGGTTGGATCCGAATGGGGTATTGCAGGATGTCTTATGGGTAGACCCTAGGAGCCGGGCTGCATATGATGATTTTGGTGACGTCGTGTGTTTCGATACGACCTTCCTGACAAATAAATATAATTTACCGTTTGCCAATTTTGTTGGTGTTAACCATCATGGGCAAACGGTATTGCTTGGTTGTGCACTAATATCGCGGGAAACGACTGATACCTTCAAGTGAGTTATAACTTCGTGATTAATTTAGCTTTGCAAATATGTGTCCTGCTGTTGTAGTCTTTATAAGTATTGCTGTTGTTATGCTGTTTATATATGCTACTTATGTGTAATGTTTTATTTGATATGTTAGGTGGGTGTTTTCAACTTGGTTAGATGCAGTTGGGGGAACTCCTCCCATGGCTATTCTGACAGATCAAGACCCAGCCATGCGAAAAGCATTGAAAGCTGTTATGCCGCAAACTAGGCACAGATGGTGTCTTTGGCATATCACTGACAAATTTGGTTGTAAGTTAGGGAAGTGTAAAGGGTATTCAGATTTCAAAGAGGTCCTAAAAAATATCATTTATGATAGTTTGAGTATGGAAGAATTTGATTTGAGGTGGAAGGAGTTTATAGCCACCTACAACTTGGAGAGTAACATGTGGCTTGCTGTTCTGTATTCAGAGCGAGAGATGTGGATACCAGCTGCCATGAAGCACATGTTTTGGGCTGGAATGAAGACCACCCAAAGGTCAGAAAGTATTCACAATTTTTTTGATGAATTCTTTGACCGAAATACCGGACTGCGTGACTTTGCTGAGAAATATGTGAGGGCCATGGAGCATCGAAGGGAAGCAGAGAGGTTGGCAGATGGTAATTCGGCTTTGTATCTTCGGGGACTAATAACAGACTTCAAGATTGAAGAGACGTACAGGAATGTGTACACAGATGCTAAATTCATGGAGGTGCAACGAGAGTGTAAGAGAATGATGTATTGCAATTCCACTAGCTTGCAACATCTTGGGGATGGCTGCTATGAGCACCTAATTAAAGACAGAATATACGTCTGGAATGAATTTGAAAAAAAAGAGAAGCCTGTGGCCAAGTGGCGAGTTTACCGGGTTTTGTACAATGCAATAAGTGAGGAAGTCGAATGTGAATGCAAGATGTTCGAATGCAATGGAATTCTTTGTAGGCATTGCATCAATGCTCTAGAAATACAGCAAGTGCCTAATGTCCCACAAAAGTATATCTTGGATAGGTGGCGTAAAGATATATACCGCAAGCATACTAGAGTCAAAGTTGCGTACCATGACATATCTAAGACTGCGGATGTACTCCGATTTGACAAGATGAACTTTGTATTTGAGGCCATTTCATATCTTGCAAGTGAGAAGGATGAAGCTTTTGCCATGGTCATTGCAGGCTTACGAGACTTAGAGCTGAAGATTAAGGAGATTGTGAAACCTGCACTCCCCTTGAGCAGTGTCGGAGAAGCCAGGACAGATTACACTCCCCAGAGCAGAAACATGGCAATTGGAGGACCCACTGTATTCGCCACCCCGTCTTCTGTTGGTAAGAGCGTCATAGGGGGTTATGTTGGTGCGGGAACTGATGTCCTTGATCTAACGGGGGAGGATGAATCACGGCCAGGTGGTGTTGGAGATGGCATTAAGGATCCACCTTCAAATAGGGGTCCTGGTTGTGTTAGATCTTCTAGGTTTATGACCACTTTTGAAGAAGTGTGTAGACAAAAGGAGGCCAGGAGGAAATACTATGAAGAAAAGCAACGCCGAAAAGATAGAGCTAAGAAAAGGGATCAAGTTGAAAGTGTACAGTTCACTGAAGAAGCTGTTGCAAGACAGATAGACTTTGATCACAGCTTGGGACAACAACAGGTATGAGTGCTTGAGTGTTGAATCACTTCAACAGTTCTGTTTTGCATACTTATGGCCTTTATACTTTTTTTTTTTTGTATTTTTAGTTCAGTGAAGACACGGTTGGCAATCAATTGCACGAACAATTTAGTGGAGAAATTGGAGTACCGGGTACGGCTAATGGTGAGTGCCAACAAGATCTGGATGCTATGTATGCGGATGATGAGCTCATCCAGCGTAATGGGATTCAATGGGGATGACTATCCTAGTAAGATGTAATCTGTTCATTTCCTTTGCTGTTGTAGTATTTCAATACTTACATACTGTTGTATTATTATTCGGAGTTTGGATTTGCTGTTGGTGTATTGTAGTATGATTAGGATTTTTACGTTAACATATGATCTATTTTTAACATTGATTTGTGTCTCAGTTTAAGGTCTATTATATAATCTGGTTAAATCTATATTTTAATATAATTTTCGGGAACTTTATTGATGATTAATATAACATTGTTGGTTTTAGTTGAAATCTTAAACTTGATCAGCTTAGTAGGATTTGTTAAATTTAGAAACTAAAAGGGTCTACCTTTGAAAGTTCTAGTTGTCCTGCTTTCATTATTTGATTTGATTGTCCGGTTTCCATGTATTAGAGTTTCAGAAATGGTCGGGCTGTTAATCTGATGTATGTTATCTCGATTATCTGGAATTTATTGTCAGTAACATAGTGCAAGTAAGTCTAAAATAGTCAGTAATGATAACTAACACTTTCACAACTAATTATTGGAAATAGGTGGTATCTATCTTCTCCTCTTTGTTTCTTCTGTATTGTTAAAAAATTATGAAAATGATAGTCCTCCAATCCTCTGTGTTTGGGATGATTAGAGTTAATCTCATTGAATGGATGTGAGGAATGACAAAGTAACTATGCCCAGGGGACCATATAGACTAGTCCACCTACTAGATTTGTTCTATATGCCATCATATGTACACTGTCTCTGCTTCTTTGGTTTTGCACTGATTTTATTTTGGTACTGTTCTAGTTTTTGCAACAGTTGAATGTAAAATTAGTTTTCTGTACATATACTAATGACAGGTTTACACTAGTCCTATTTTTAAAACATTTCTATAATATGTGGGCTATTCTTTAATATATAGCAGACTTGGCCCTCCATCTCAGTTAACAATGTGACTGTGGTTAAACCATTTAGAATTAGTATTGCAGGGAAATGTTATGGTTCATCCTGTTAATAGCCACAAAACAAGGTTACATATTTAACTTAGTGATATGTTATGGTTCTACATTAACCACTTTTACTATATGAATTTGCCATGTGACTTTCATTTGGGCTTTTGTGTTTGGTTATATAGTAATTATCAATTTTGAAGCCATTCCTATGTATGAAGGCCATGAATTTTTAACGATCTTAAATTGGTCCTGTGTAAAAGATTTAGATTTGGGCTTGGACATATGCTTTACATTGTAATGTTGAATCATTTTGGCAATTTGGTTAGGGAAGGAAAGGAAATATACTTCATATGAAGGCCGCAATTAATAAGTTTATATGAGGCCCAAGTTACCTAATTACAAGACTATACTTCACAACTACTTAGTGATATTTTAGACCCAAGGAAGAAATATACATAAGTTAATGATTAACTAAGATATTTAGTATGTGTATTTATTTAGATGGGAAAGGAAGGAAATATTAATTTAGTATATTTAGTATGTATGAAGCACATTGTTCGAAGTTTTCCGTAAAAATATACATTTCACTTGGGCCTCATATAAATACATGGGCCTCATATAAATACTTGGTGATATTTTAGGCCCACACAACAATTTATAACTATTTATTTGACCACAATTAAGACTCTTTGAATTATCCAAACGACCAATTTAAGACTCATTACGACTCTTTACGAGACCCAAACTTATTCATATAATTTCATGCATATTTATTCATAAATGACTCATACTTAAGACTCGTAAAGACTCTATACATGCATATTTTTAGTCATATTTTGTTTAGCATTTAAGGGAAATTACTACAATTCACACAACATAAACGTCCACAAAATACGTCCACAAATTAAACATCTTAATTGTTCATCAACACACACAAGGCAGAAATTAAAATATTACAACCCAATCGAATAATTGTTCATAATACGAAATTAGGCATTGTTCATACGAAATTAAACATGACACGAAATTAAACTTGACGACATAAGCCCAAGAGCTCTACTCGGCCTCCTCATTCCTTCAAGCCGATGCTTCAGCTCCATCACCTTCAACCTTCACCTGTAGTATACACATAAGGGTTGGTATTAGAATTTGTGAATGTAATTGCACCTAAAATAAAAATTAATTAACTAAATGACATGAAATGAAATGGCTCACTTACCTTAACCGAACCCACAGCAAGCAAATCACAATTTCCCCCACAATTGAACATTGTCTCACAGTCCACCAAATTTGCATCCCACAGCACAACTATACCCGATGCAAGCCCTCCACCTGGGAGACACGCCTCTTCAAAATTGCATTTCATGAATTTTTTGAAGAGACGTTTCCAATTCTTCATGGTTGCTCGTGTCTCAAGGAGTATAATTACTCCGGGTTCGTGTTTCTCAACCAATGCTTTGAAATTTAGGATGAAAGATGGTCTAGACACATCCCTAACATTCCATACAACTATTGGAGTACCTATGGGCAGGGAGGGGGAATCTTTTTCAATTGTTGGGGTAAACCTCGAACCATAAAATCTAGACGCAGGGGCCTCATGAACAAGGTGGTTAGTGACAATAGCAAAGTCAACAGTCGTAAACATTCCATGGACATGGTAAACAACAATTGCATCACTACCAAATCCTATTTTCAACTCAGTGGGATTCGGTTTCCTTAGGCGATAAATGGGACATTTCAAGTTCACAACAGGTAAAGGGTCAACAATCTGCTTTAGTATGGGTGGAACAACCTTAGACACATTATCCATTTCAGAATAATCAAAAGACTGAAGCTTTGAATTAAAAGTTGAGGGATCTGAGATAATACCATACATATCATAATAGTTGGGAAGGTGAGCCGGACGCATGGTTCCATCCTCCTTGATCATCTGGAGGCCATGATAACAATCAGGCCACGGTTTCAAAGGATCCCTTATCAAAGCCCTTACGTCGTCATCATCGAGATAATGGATATTGTACGGCTCCTTCTTAACAATTCCATAGAGAACATTGTTGAAATCCATCTCACTCTTTCTCGTGGTGTTCGGTTCTAGAAAAACAATCTCAGACTGAGCATCAAAGGGAGTGCATCCCATAGGGTATTTGGGTTTGGACAGAGAGTAGCGAGAAGCCATAAGGATGTAGTGTTTGTGTGAATTTGCTGCTAATGTTTGGTATTCTGTACTTCATTACCAAAAAGATGAAGCCCGATATTTATAGTGGGGGAGGTGAATGAGGAATATTAAGTAAAATATATTAAAATAATTTATAAGGTACGTGTGAATAACTTTGAGAATATTTAATCATCATACTAATACAATATCATATTATCCAAATCAATTATATTGTCATTTAATAAAATTAACTGTGTCACAAATAAAATGAATTGTGTCACAAATAAACCCTGTAAGTATTATATCACCCAATTCAATTATATTGTCATTTAGCATAAGTAATTGTGTCAAAATAAGCCTTTTGTCAGTTTTATGGGAAAAAAGTATAAATTGAACATAACTGAAATGATTATTATTAAAATGAACTGATTTGAAATTAAGTAAGTGTGAACTTGCCCACGCTCAACTATATTCCGAAACATTAGTTGTTAAATTTATACTTAGTTATTTGATTTGTACCTAAATTAAAAATACTTGTGATTTTCAACATTTGACGGTTTTAAATTGAGCTATTCACCTTTCATAACATATTTTTCCCAAAATATAAGCTTGTCTTTTATTTGCAACCTCATTAAATTAACTAAAGTTGTGAAAAGTTTTTGACCACTGGGTGCTTATTTCTTCTAAGAAGAATCTGCCCCCACTTGGTAATTGGTATTATAGCAAATAAAGTAGAGTGGACCCCTTATTGTTTTGATCCTAGAAATTTTTATAAATTTTTTTAAATAGTAGGAAATAAGGTTATTATGCTTAAAACATATAATGATGAAGATATATTCGCTTCTGATGCAACATGAGATGCGATGATAGATGATGGGAACCTGCGTTGATTACTCAGTATATAAGTACTCACTGGCATAACTTCTTCTCTGCAAGTTCTTAGCAACCCAACACTTCTTGGCCTTTCTCTTAAAATATAGCGTAAACTTTAAAGACAGAGAGATCTCGACCTATTACCTTTCATGGCTAGAGCAGCACCAACAGATCCTCTAATTGTCGGCCGAGTTATCGGGGACGTTTTGGATCCCTTCAATAGGACTAACTCTGAGGGTAAGCTATAACAATAGAGATGATGTCAATAATATAACAATAGAGATGTCAATAATGGATGTCATTAATATGTAAAGTCAAACTTAGCAAACAGAGTTCAAATACTTACTTAATTTTGACAATATAGATACACAAAATGACATAATCATTATATCTTTTGATAATATATATTTGAATAACTTAATTGATTTTTAGTACCGATGTACACATTAATAGTATCTATGTACACATTAACAGTATCTATGTACACATTAACAGTATCTATGTACACGTACATGTATTACACATATAGTGTCTCTGTACTTGTTTTATAACACACATATTACATTTATCTATGTACATGTATGACACAAATACATTTTGTACTATCCATTTGTTGAACTTATTTATTATCTTATAATATTATTATCAATAAAGTTAATTTTTGGTTATGAACTGAATATTTTATAATATAAGTAAATTAGGACCAAATCCTGAAAATAAGGTTGTTAAGCTTAAAACATATAATAATGAAGATATATTTGCTTGAGGGATGATGGGACCCTGCGTTGAGGAATCAGTATATAAGTACTCACTGGCATAACTTCTTTTCTGCAAGTTCTTAGCAACTAACCCAACACTTCTTGGCCTTTCTCTTATAATATAGCGTAAACTTTAAAGACAGAGAGATCTCGACCTATTACCTTTCATGGCTAGAGCAGCACCAACAAATCCTCTAATTGTCGGCCGAGTTATCGGGGACGTTTTGGATCCCTTCAATATGACTAACTATGAGGGTAAGCTATAACAATAGAGATAATGGATGTCATTAATATGTAAAGTCAAACTTAACAAACAGAGTTCAAATACTTACTTAATTTTGACAATATATTAACACAAAATGACATAATAATTATATCTGCCTCTGTACTTGTTTTATTACACACATATTACATTTATCTATGTACATGTATGACACAAATATAGTTTGTACTATCCATTTGTTGAACTTATTTATTGTCTTAAAATATTATTATCAACAAAGTTAATTTTAGGTTACTGAACTGAATATTTTATAATAATTTCCGCTGCGTAGTACCTTTAAATCCCTACAGAAGTAAATAATAATAGCACCGTAATGAACTAATGATGATGAGTTTGTATGTAATTAGCAAGCAAAAAGTAAGTTGGGTGTAGTAGGGGGCAGTTAGCTAGGAAGTAAGAAATTCATGTTGTGATGCATGGATGATGAGTTTGTATGTAATTAGCTAGCAAAAATAAGTTGGGTGTAGTAGGGGGCAGTTAGCTAGGAAGTAAGAAATTCATGTTGTGATGCATGGATGAAGTATGAAGTAACTCCCATTGCGTCACGTTACTCATGCAGTGCAAGCTGGAGGAGTTGGAGGAGTTCATCATCCGCGTGTAAAGATTAACTTAATTTGTGATTTACATGAACATGCAATTTTAACCATCAAGTCAGATGAAAGAAGCTCATATGTAATCGATGTTCTTTAAATGGTTGAATCATGACAAATATAATTGAGATTCTCATATAAGCACAAATAATTTATTTCACTTTTTTAGGCCTCTAAAATAAGCACAAATAATTTGTTTCACTTTTTTAGGCCTCTAAAATAAGCATGAACTTTTTGATTTTTAAGATCCGGTGAATAATTTTTAATTTTGACATATAAGTTTTCCTATGTGAGGTGACAAATTGATAATTTGTAATTTGTTACTTGTTATTTGTAATTTTGAAAAAAGTAATTATTGTTTTATTTTCATTAGTGTCATCCATCACATGAATTTATTTGCTTAAACTTCTAACATTTTTGTGACTAATATTGTTGCATAGAGTCATTGACAATATTAAGCATATCTTGAGTAAATCGCTTACTGTAATTGTCAATCAAGGTTTGCATCTCAATTCAGTGACTTGTCATGTCAATGAACATGTCAAATCTATTACATTACCATAACCGACAATTATGACCAACTCTATTGATAACTTGTTGAATATCATTTCTGTAGTTGCTACCATGCTGTTGAATGACAAAAAAAGATTCGAAATTGATGCTTTTTATTGTGTGAGGTGACTATTCACTGATATAAGTTATGATTTTATTAATGCAGATATTTTTGAAGTCATCTAGTACAAAATTACTGTCAATTCAAATCTATTGTTTTACAATTTAATTGTATAGCAATATTTTTGGTTATGTAATTGGTTATCCAATTAATACTTGCAACTAGGGGTGCTAATCGGGCATTGCGAGTCCGAAGTATGATTAGCTCGGCTCGTGATTGTGTAAATTTGTTCGAACTCGAATCGAATTCAAACCGTTAAGAGTCGGGCTTTGACCAATCCGAGCTTTGACTAAGCGTTGATCTAGCCGAACTCGAATTGTTCGCAAACAAACCTGCTTTATTCTTATCCTTGGTTTACTTGTGTTCTTTATTGTTTATTATTAATTAAATTTTTTTTATTTTAGAACATTTCTGTAATATCTATTGTTAAATATATATATTGACAATAATGACAACAGTACACCAAAAAAATTTGTAATAACTATTCTTAAATATATTTATATTTAGGTACTTGATTTCTTTATATGAAAAAAATAATCGATTAAATTCAAGAACTTTTCGAGTCGAACTTCGCATTACTCAACTTCGCATTACTTGTGAAAAATTGTAATTGTAGGGTTGACCAAAGGACAGTTACATTTAGTTAAAAAATTTCAAAAATTTCAAAGTTTTGGCTCAAAAAATTCTAAATTTGCGCCAAAGACTACAAAAATTTAGGATGAAATTGAATAGTGAAAATTAAACTTTAAATTCAGATAAAGTTGAGCACATGGTATAAGGTACACGAATCTTTTTCTAACCGAAAATCGAGGATGTACTTGCTGTACAGCAATAATAAAATACAAAAATGACAATAAAAAAATATAATATGACTTACAACAAAGAATCCTTGAAACTAAACCCACCTTGTCATCTCATATGTTTGAAATGATTTATCACTGACTTCACTTAAAGGTTTACACAAGCATGGGGTGGACTTATTGAAATTAATTTTACGGGGCCAAATTATGGGGACCAAATAAGTACAGTTATTTTCAAATAAGTTCAGTTACTCTCATGACTTAGTTAAGATTGATCATCTACAATAAGTTCTAAAAAGGGCAACAACAATGTTACTTATATTTTAAAATCTTAGTACCAAAATTAGTTAAGAATAGTTTAGATTATTTCGGATTAGTTCCGATTTTAAGTTGAAAAAACCGTGTGTAGTTCGCTTTGGCTAACTATAATAGTTCCTTTTAATATGTTAGGTTGGAATAGGAAACAAGTGTAAGTGTCGTTCAAAATCTTTGAATCAAATTCGAATGACCTACGTTTGAGAACGGGTAACTTTGTAATAGTAAATAAATTACATAGATCGAATCAAACTTTACTGTTTTCGGTAATCTTGTAATAGTAATAACAAAGATGATCGGATCGATTCGGATAATCTTTCACTACGTTATGACTAATGAGAAAAGATTTCCCATTCATTTGCTAACGTACGTACATAATTCTACCATATGGAGGTTGGCACATACCTTATCCACCTAAGTTTTGAAAATCACAGTAACTTCATGTCTATTTTGTTCTATTAGGGGATTAACAATTTTTTAAGTACAAGTTCAGTAATTGTTCAACATGTTGATTGATCTCTAAGTAATTGTTCAGTAATTTATTTGATTATTTAAGTAAATGTTGCATAATTTCAGAAATCGTTAAATAATTTACATTATCACTTACTTAAAATTGATAAATTTAATCTGGTTAAATCTTTAATTCAATACAATAATTTCCTCTAATAGAAAATATTCCCTCTTATTGTACAGTTCATTTTAGATTGATCGTCATTTACCAAAAAATGACTGTCACCCTATACACTTGTATGTCATTATATTAATGTTACTAGACTACCTTTACACCAAATTACTACTTCCCGCCTTTGACCCAAATATTCCCGCCTAACCAAATATTTTCGAGAACTTTAATTGCTAAGCCAAATTCACTTAATTGCCATTTCCATCTATTCAAACAATTGTTGTTCCCATGCATACCCCATTCATCTCACCAAAATCTCATTTACATTTCCTAATTTAACGATATATTATACTATTTAAAATAATTAATAAACACATAATTAGTAATTAACATAACATAAAATAAGCACATAATTACTAATAAACACATAATTACTAATTAACATAACATAAAATAAGCATAATTTAAAATAAACATAATTACGTCCACAAATTAAAAATTCAAATAGTTCAACAACTAGCCGATTAAAATATTACCAACCGAACATAATCTCCAAATTAAAAATATTGTTCATACGACCTACATAATTAAACATGGCGGCATAATCAGAATTACAGAGCTTAGCTACTCGTAGCCCGAGCTCTACTCTTCCTCCTCATCCCTTCCAGCCGCTCCATTCCCAGCATTCGAAGGCCCACCTTCATCCTTCACCTGTAGCACACACATAAGCGTTGGTATTACAATTCAGGAATGTTTATTTGGACTAATATTAGTTAACTAAATAAAATGAAATGGCTCACACTAACCTTCACCGAACCCACAGCAAGCAACTCACAATTTCCCCCACTATTGAACATTGTCTCACAGTTCACCAAATTTGCATCCCACAGAACAACGATACCCGACGCTAGCCCTCCTCCTGGGAGACACGCCTCTTCAAAATTGCAATTCATGAATTTTTTGAAGAGACGTGTCCAATTCTTCATGGGTGCTCGTGTCTCAAGGAGTATTATAACTCCGGGTTCGTGTTTCTCGACCAATGCTTGAAAATTTGGCATGAAAGATGGTCTAGCCACATCCCTAACATTCCATACGACTATTGGAGTTCCTATGGGGAGGGAGGGACAATCTTTTTCAATTGTTGGTGTTAACCGCGTACCGAAAAATCTAGACGCAGGAGCCTCATGAACAAGGTGGTTAGTGACAATGGCAAAGTCAACAGTAGTAAACATTCCATGGACATGGTATACAACTAGTGCATCACTACCAAATCCTATTTTTAACTCAGTGGGATTCGGTTTTCTTAGGCGAAAAATAGGACATTTCAAATTCACAACAGGTAAAGGGTCAACAATCGTTTTCAATATGGGTGGAACAACCTTAGACACAATGTCCATTTCAGAATAATCAAAAGACTGAAGCTTTGAATTAAAAGTTGAGGGATCTGAGATAATACCATACATATCATAATAGTTTGGAAGGTATGCCGGACGAATGGTTCCATCCTCCTTGATCATCTGGAGGCCATGATAACAATCAGGCCACGGTTTCAAAGGATCCCTTATCAAAGCCCTTACGTCGTCGTCATCCAGATAATGAATATCGTACGGCTCCTTCTTAACAATTCCGTACAGGACATTGTTGAAATCCATCTCGCTTCTTCTTGTGGTGTTGGGTGCGAGATAGTAAATCTCAGATTGAGCATCAAGGGGAGTGCATCCCATAGGGTATTTGGGTTTGGAGATGGAGTAGCGAGAAGCCATTGCTTTGGGAAGTTGGTGTTTGTGTGATTTTGGATTTTTGTTTGCTTTCTGTAACATTTGAATAAAAAGTGAAGACATTATTTTATTTATAGTATTGCAATAAAATATTACACATATAGTTTAAAAAATATTAAACAATTCAACCGTGTGTGATTTCCCTTTTGGACTTCGGATCCAATAAGCACGTGGGACAAAAATTTAATTCAGAATTATTACTAAACAAATAAAGTGTATTTATTTTTATTTAATATATCCAACCACAAAATAATTTTCCTAAACGACAACATAAAAACAAACATTAACAGTATAAAAACTGCAGATGACCATCTAATTACTAACCAAGTAAAGTGTATATATTTAAAATATCCATGAATCACAATTTTGAATGAAATGACATAATAAATACAATATATAACAGTATAAAAACTACAAATGACAGCCTATTTACATAAATCAATTACAACTGATGTCTTAGCATAATGCTTACACATTATATATTATCTTCAATTCAATTTATATTGTCATTTAATAAGATAATTGTATTCAATTTATATTGTCCTTTAATATAATAATTGTATTCAATTGAGTTGGAAAAAATACAATTTCAGCTATGGTTTAATTGTAACTTCCTACAACGAATTCCTAAAATGGTCTGTTATTTAAGTATAACATTAAGACGACTATAGTGCGAGCATTTAACTTACATATATTAAATTAGTGGTGTAGTTCCAAATTCAGTTTAGGGGTGCTTAAGATGCGAGTTGAGTTCGAGTTTGGGTTAGCTCGACTCGACTCGTTAACATATCGAGTCCAGCGTTATCGAGTCGATTGTATACTAATCCTTGATCAAGTATAGCGTTGACTAATATTTTATCGAGTCGAGTTTAGACATAGCTTTGACCGAGTCGAGCGTTGAGTTAGTTGGACCGAGTCGCGTAGATCTCGAGTAGCTTGAAATTGGATCCATCTCTATATTCTTTTTAATTTTTCATGGTTTTCAAAATATTAAGTAAATATTATATTATGTGAAGGTATTATGTGAAGGATTTCAAGCTTCTTTTGAAATTTCGAGTCATTCTCGAGTTCGAGTCAAGCTCACTCTTCTCGAGTTAGTTATGGTTAGTTATGACTTAATTTTTACCGAGTTAGCTCACGAGTTGTCATGTCTCATTTTGAAAGCTATAAGCGACTAATACATATCTTAATTTATTTCAATAAATAATTGATATAAAATTGGATTATTAGTTGATAAATAATAAATTATGTTTAACACCTAATATATAACCTATTTAACTAAACATACTCCACTTGTAAAAGCATATCCAATTCTAATTCAATAATTATTTTATCAATATAGTCAATCCTATGTTACAACTGTCACTTAAACCAAATTAATCATACGTTACATATTATACCTATTAGTGACAATATTATTTACAAATATGACAATATAGTTTTAATATTTAACAATATAATTATTACAAATGACTAACATGATTTATTTAAACATATTATTGTTGAACTTATGTATCAACTAAATTAAATTATGTTGTCAATTTTAGTTATATAATGGTCAACCAAAATATGGTGAAAGCGTGAATTCCGTGGCCATGTGAATATGTCGAAATCCGTGTGCATGTGAATAATGTGTACTAATCTTGTTAGCAAGTTAGCATTTAAATAATGTGTTTTCTTAATTAAAGGTCATAATTTTATTTTCTTCCTTGTTCTGATGTGAAGTGTGGTAAATTAAGTAAGTTAAAGTACAATTCTTGAGAAGAACTAAGGTATGTACTTAATGTTAATATACTTAATGTTAATATGACACTCTTATAGCTAATGCGAGTATAAGAACTCCATATTTATGACTAAACTAATACTTTACTTTAAGATGAGTGTCTATAAAAAATATTTTGGGGTGATTACATTAAAAAACATACTTGTTATATCAATTGTTATTACGTCCTTGCAATTTGTGCAATAAAGGCCATCTGAAGAAATTTAGATAAATGTTACAATACATGATGATGATGTTGTTGTCATTTGTATATATTAAATTGTCAATCAAACAATTTTGTGACTTGTCATGTCAATGAATAAAGCAAATCAAATTTTGTAACCGAGAATCTTGACCAAGTTGTACTGATAACTTGTTGAATCTAATTTCATTGGTTTCTGTTCAAACATTGAAAATGGAATCCTTTTGGATGCTTTTTAGTTGGTGAAGTGACAACTCACTGATCACTTGTTCGAAATTGTTATTTTTTTATTACTATAAAGTCTTCTAATTAAGAAATGCTGTCATTTTGAATGAATTTAAGATCACAATATATAGTGGAGTGCAGCATATTGTATGGTCTTAAATAGTACGCCCAAGTACAATTTTAACCCACTCGAAATTAATTTAGCTTTAACATAATTTTATAAATAATTAGTACGCAGAATGTATCTGATTCCCACCCAAAAAACACATGACATAGTGCAATTTTTTCAGTTAATTGTAACGTATCTCACAAATAGTATAATAATAAATGGTTGTCACCCAAATTTATAGTCGTGATAAATTACGATAATATTAACAAAATTTTTGAAAAAAAAAAAAAGTTCTCAAATAAATCTTTAGGATTCATTAAATGTGGAAATATTTTAAAAAATGTTTGGACAAAATATATTGGTTGAAAATCAAATATCTTGCCTCTACCGAGGAAGTCAGGATGGAACATATTAGTCAACGACGGTACGGGAATCTAATATTATACTAAGGGTGTAGTTGTTGGATAGTAAAGGTCATGTTTGCAAACCAATATTAAAATGACAATAGAAGAATATAAAAGGACTATTATAATAGCTTATGTTGAAAATTAAAAAAAACAAGCCGATTTTGAAGTGATTTATCACTGACGTCTAGGCATGGGTTGGAATGACAACAACAATCTAATAAAAAACCAAAATAATCTAATTCATGACGTTCTTATTAAAATTTAATTATTTATGATACATATTTATGATACACATAGTTCATTTTTTAGGTACATAATGTGAATATTAAAAAACTTATACATTGCTTCCACTTCCTGCTACTGCTACATTAGGAAGCCTTTCAGTACCATCCGCATTAAAAATTCTAATGAAAATGGAATAATGATCATGGTAAACATCAAGTTTGTCTCCAGGTACTATGTTGTTCGTAGCAACTAAGTTTTCCCATTCACGATCAATCAATATACCACCACAACCTGTATCTTCTGGTACGCTTATGACTCTTACTTCCCAAAATCTATCTTGCCTGCCCTTATTCCCAGTATAGACTTTAACAAAATTGGGAAATTTAAGAAGAAAAAACTTCCAATCTGCAGGAAGTCCCTGAAACAAAAAAACACAATATCACGGTACAATTATAAATGCACAAAAACGAATATATTAATGTATGACTTAATGTAATATACTTACCATCAATTGGCGATCAGTTGGTTTGACCACAATTGTACACTTTACCTTATCCGCGTAGAAATCAGCCATTATCTTCAATATTGTTTAGAGGAAGAAATAATAAGTTTTTGATTTAATTGAAACAATCCTATAGTGGTTTCTATAATATAAATCCTTTTATAGAAAACACAATAGTGGTTTCTCTGATATTTTCTTTTTATAGACAACAATTGATTTAGTACAACCTTTAAATAGGAAAGTTGTGTGTACAAAAACAGAAAATTGATGTTTTTACTTTATTTTAAAAAAAAAAAAAAATGAATAAGTCCAAATTTGACTACTTATTAATGATGAAATTACATGTTACTTTCTCTAGATTGAAGACGACTTTTAAAAATTCCAAATCAGATGAATAGAAATGTGTCATGACTTTATATTCCCTCCGTGTTTTTCTACGTGATACATTTTTCATTTCCGGGTGTATATTTTAAAGTCATACATTTCCTTTTCTGGCAAAACAAAACAATAAAATGACAATTTTAATTACTCTCATGGTCTGCACCCAAACCCACACCTCAGTTTATTGTTTTTTTGTTATATCTATGATCTCTGATCTCACATTCAGTTCTTTTCAATTTCCTATTAACCCCACTATATTTCTTTTACAATTGTTTAATAGTCCACTATCCCACTAACCTATTATTTTATTTAACTCTAAAAAATTGCAAGATTACTATGTGCTAGTTAATATGTATCGCTAAAAAAACACGGAGGGTGTACAATTATGTGTGATTTTTTCCATAATCGCAATAAATTATTTACCGAAATGCAATCATCGTGTCAACATATTCAATTGCTTATTCGCTCACGAAAGTGTTTAATATGACAGTAAAATAAGCATCAAGGACATTTTACAGGGAATCTTTTGAAACTATAATAAGTTCACGAAAGTGTTAAATATGACAGTAAAATAAGCATCAAAGACATTTTACAGGGAATCTTTTCAATCTATACACTCTATTGTAACACGTGTTTGATTTGAGTTGTCACTAGTCATTTATGGATTTTTTTTATGGTTAATTTTTGTCTATAAAATGGGGAACGTAAATCAACCAAATGCAATCAATTACAAGTCATTATCTTGTTCATAATCTAGTTTGCCCAAAGACTTCCAATATGGCTGATGTAAGTACATTTTCTAACCACTAATACTTAATATATTTGTGATGGATTTTTTTGCTAATGATTATGAAATGAACCAACTAACATCATTGTGCTCTTATCTTTTACTAATTATTAAGGTGTATGAGAGCTTGCCAAATTTCAGCATTTTGTGTGATGAAGACAATGACCGAGTGGTAATTACAATCCTATTGACATATACACTTATATATTTAACATCGCTTAAAAAATTGTTTACTTAATATGCATTATTAAAAATAATATTATTTTGTAATATTACTTATCATATTTAGTAATGCACTTTATTATTGATTTTTTAATTTGTAATATTATTGACGTGACGATGCAGAGGATTCCGCCTATATTTAGAGGACTAATGTATGACATTAGTGGCAATGCTCGTGTGTATAGAGGCCTAGACACTTCGCAACATTGGGATGTGTTTGTAACTGAAGTGGAAGAAAATGACAATATGGTAACCTACATTGAAAATGGATGGAATGCATTTGTAACTGACAATGATATCCACTTCGATGATGAATTAGTCATTCACTATGGTTATTCTGGTAAGTTTTATTGCCGTGTTATAAGGGGTGGAGTGGATATCACAGTCGTTGAGGAGAACATTAACAATGAGAATGACAACGGAGATAATGACAACGGAGATAACGTTGTTGTTCTTGAGGGTAATTATTTAACTGAAATGGAGACTCGTAAACAACGAACCAAGCAAAGACTTGGGCGGATGATATATCAATCTAGGAAGGTTAGCTTTGGTGTAACATTAACATCTACCTACATTCAGCAAGGCATTTTGGTAAATATTTGTCTTTTGTTATCTTTGTACATTTTTGTTTGCAAATATTAGGTAAATTTAATCATTGTTCACTTATTGCAATTTTTTTTTTCAAAGAATGTGCCGGTTAAATTTGCACGAGAAAATTTTGTCGGCCTAGCTGAAACCAACCGGGTTTCTTTGACTTACAAAAGTAAGCGTTGGGACGCCGAGCTGCAAATTGTGAAAGGAGATACAAGAGGGGAGCTGAAGATCGTGCTAGCCACTATTTAAAGGATTCGTCCTATGATGAGGCAAATGAAATTAAAACCATGGCATGGAATTTTTTGCACCTATGATCTCAACACCCCCGACTTGTTCGAAGTTCAATTTGTTAAGGATGCTTGATCTGTTATTATAACTTTAAATTATTATGTCATTTGCAAAATTTATTGCGTCAATTAGTTATTTAAGTCTGAATGTCGTTATTTGGTTATGTCCCCAGCAACCTAATTGAGTATGTTCTCAATCAGCGTAATTGTGTCGACCCAATTCTAGTAGGATATCAAATTTGGGTCCTTAATTGACTTATTATTGTTATTTCGGAGTGTATTTTGTCATCAATGAACATGTTTCCTATTAATCCCAGCGTTTATGTGAATTTTATGCTCATCTCCTCGTATTCACAATTTTAAGTATTAAAATTAACTTCACTCTCAAGTAAATCATATTAAATGTTTTTTGGCCTTTTTTTTTCAATGTTATAAAAGAAAAAAGGCCATTTAATTATATTTGTAGCTAAAAATTAAATTTTAAATTGCCTGACAATTCATTACTTTAATCAGGAAACGTCTGAAAATATTAAACTCGGCTAATGTAAATTTTCCCGTTCGTTCAGTTATTGCAACAAGTATGTATGTCATTCAGAAGAAAATAGTTGTCAATTCTGGAATTTTGTATGTCATATCTGAAAATGTTGATGGCGGGAGTAGTTGGCGGGAGTAAAATGAGAGGAAATTTTCAGCATTAATTTGAATCAATTCGTATTTTTAATTTAATTTTGTTAGCGCTCAAATTTGAATTCCTTTCCCCCTGTATTGCAACAAGTATGTATGTCATTTAGAAGAAAATAGTTGTCACTTCTGGAATTTTGTATGTCATATCGGAAAATGTTGTTGGCGGGAGTAGTTGGCGGGAGTAAAATCAGAGGAAATTTTCAGCATTAATTTGAATCAATTCGTACTTTTTATTTAATTTTGTTAGCGCTCAAATTTGAATTCCATTCCCACTGTTTCAGTTGACTAGTATATGCGTATATAGTGTTTGCTTTTCTGTTCTCTAAGTTGCAACTGTAATACCACAATCAATCGCAATGGCCAACCCACTCAACGAATGCACTTATCATTTTTCCACCCCACCTTCTTCTACAAAGCCTATTTCCGAAATCGATGTCTCCGTACTTTGTGATAGCATCAAAGATTTAGCACCAGCGCATCTACAAGCTGATTTGGGAGTCCGTACATTAAGGGCTAGGAACAGAATGAGAATGTTCAGCCATCAACTAGCCACGATATCGAGGGCTGGTAACAATGTCGCAGATATCCAATTTCATCCGGAATACCCATTTCTTAAACCGTATACTATAAGAAATCCCCTTAAATTTCGGAAAGAGGCGTATTGCATGTTGTATTATATGCTTGATCTATATAATGTTTGCTTTTCATTTCAATTATCTACGTTGCAGAACTATGTTTACAAATGTACTTACTACGAGCACACTTTTAGGCATACATCGGCGTTCATGAATATGTTCATGGAACTGGATGAGTGGGAGGTGGTTTTAAATGAGCTGCAGCGGGAACATGGTGATGATGCGTGGGCTTTGGTATCACTCAGAAGGGAGTTCTCTACCCTTCACTTAGAAGATTCAAAAGATTTAAACCAAGGGAGAGGAGAGGACGAGAAAAGAAAGCCGAAGGGGATTATTAAATGGCTAGAATTCGGAGATGTTGATTTTATTAATTTGTTCAGTGTTGATGAGGTGAAATATAAGCAATTCGTGGTCATGATGTGCAACTTGAACGGGGTTGATGCCACAGTGGCATGTGGAATAGTGAGCAACCTCCCGTTTCATAGTAGCCAAGCCCCCTCTGCCTACATTGAGAACATCGAAGATGCATACGAAAACTATGGCTTTAAGCTTGATTCCCGTGTCCGGGGTAGTTCCGACTCGGGTCGTGAATCAGATGAGTACCACAATTCTGAAACAGATGATGAATGGTAGATGGTGGATGGGGAACATGATATGGGGAACAACTTCTACAACAATCAAATCATACAAAGTCACATTAGGCTATAGATATTAAAAGCATGTGTGTAAGAGAGTATTATTAAAAGCATTTGTGTAAGAGACTATTATTATGAGTAATATAATCTTCTATAGTAAATGTTTTAGATGGTAGATTACAAGACGAATTTAATATTGAAATTGAGTAATTTTTAATCCGTATTATAAAATCAAATTATACCGTAAGATATGAGTTAGTATAATACACCCTATGTGTCTCGAATTGTAGTTGTTGAATTTTAGCCAATTATATTGGTTTGGACGGTGTTAAGTCGATTTGTATTTGTAAATGTACTCATTTTAATATAAAGTTACTGATTCGACAAGACTTATAACCATACAATTGTAAATAAATAACCATTGTACATGTCTCTGCAATAAATATACTACCTAAACATTAGTACAATGCATTTATATTATTAAAAAGAACTACAACAACTCCAATTTAGCACTTACCCAATTAATAGTAATATAAATAGAAATAGATGATCCCACAATATCTTGCCAAACCGTGCTCCCAAATTCTATTAATAGTAATTCAAATAGCATTAGATTATCCCACAATATCTACACTTATAGTGCTCCTTACAAATATTCTGTAAACCCAACTTATAGTGCTCCAAAATTTCTCCCAATCCTTCACGTACGTAGTGCTCCCTCCATCCTCCATGGATGATCCCGTGGATGATCCATCCGAAGACGAGTCGGAGGAGTCACTTGATCTCACAGACGAGCTAGACGATTGCGTAGTTATAACTGGGAAGCCACTTTCCACCAAAATTAGTTTGTTAGTGAAAGGAGGGGATGTTGATGACAATGGAATGCCAGTTGAGATGAGTGTTGACAGCCGTCTAAATTCGGTTTTCATTGAGTACGCATCTAGGGTGGGGCTTCGTCCTAAGGATTTGAGATTATGGTGGAGGGGTCAACTGCTAGCACCGGAAGACACTCCATTTCAAGTAGGAATGTACATGTCTGAGGTCATTCTTGCTTATGACAAGGTACTCGTAAATTTGTGTGAGTTGTAGTTTCGTTTATATTAAGTAATTTTATAAAAACAAGATGACAGATTGTATCTCGAATTGTGATCTGGTTTTGTATATATATAACCTTGTGCTGTTTTATAGATTTAGTGTTGTTGAGTTGCCTTGAAATTAACATTACTTATTATTGAATGTTCTGTTGCCCATTTATTTTCTGGAAAACATAGGGGGTATATGTTTATGCCAGATTGTTACATTCATAGTGATTGTAACTTATAGATAAGTAACAAATAGTAATGATTTTTCTAGTTTATAATCATATTTTGTAACAGAAATTTAGATACCTTACCAATAATTTGAGTTGGTATAATTATGTTAGCAACAAGTTTTAGTAGTAGTCTAGTCCACACATGGCAGAATGTCTTTGTAAAACCTTACATGGGTTAAATCCTTTGTCATTTGGCAGGATGGGAAAGGAGTTGCAATTGACCCACCATCACAGGAACCAACAAGCGACAAAATCGTGATCACGATTTGCACTGTCGCATCCGGACGTGAAACAATCCGCTTCAAAATAAAGAAAACATCTAGTGTGAAGGAGCTTTACATGAAATGGGGACTATATCACAACGTCGATGAGCAGCGTGTCCGACTATGGGTACATGGGGAGGACTTAAATGATGAAAAGAACTTGGAAGAGGAGAAGGTCAGAGATGGGGCTACGGTTTGGGCTCACATTGAACCTCGAGGTTTTAAAAGGAGAGACAACATCAGGTTTAATGAAGAGTACTACAGATGAGGACAAGGAGAAGCTTGTATTTCAACTTATTAGTCTACTTAGTAGTATAGTTAAGTAGAGACCTTAGGTTTTAATGTTAAAAGAACTTTTTTGGTAACACATGGTGGTAGAACCAACTCTATTTGGATCTAGACCTACCCGGGTCTGCCTAATTGTTTTGGCTATCAATTTACAAGTATCTTAATAGCATTTACCGGGTAGAAGCTAATTATGTAATGTATAACATCATATCAAGGATCACCTTAGAACTATATATTCAGTCTTATTATTATTATATTCAGCGATATTCATGTCATATTAATTTAGGGCGTTATATGATACAAGGGGTGAATTCAGCCATACTCATGTCATCATAATTTAGGGCATTATATGATTCAAGGGGTGAATTTAGAGCAGGAGTTTTGTGTTTCAATATTTGTTGGCAAGAGTTTAGTGTGTGCAGTAAGCAGCTAATGGTTATAGGTTAGAGGATGTGCAACACGTGAGAGCTCTGTTAAGGGAATGGCAGGACAAAAGAGGGAGCAGGACAAAACCAAAGTATACTTAGTAGTTACCATGAGTTTGTCCAATAAGATTTAGTTTTCAGTGGTGTTCTATAATAGTTTAGTTTGATCAAAAAAAGTATTCTAAATTAGAGCATGACTACAGAAGATACAGAAAATAATTGCCATTGACAAGTAAATATGTGCACTGAGTAGTAATGGTCCAAGTAAAGCAACAAATACCAATTTTCACAAATATTACTAAAACATAGCATGAAAACTAAAACCTAGAAAGATGGTAAGATTTAATTCCTAAAGTATCTATTAAGCATATCATAGCATATCATTGCATTTCGTTGGGTTAAAAAAAAGGTAAGGTCTAAAGGAAATAAATAACCCAACTTTTTAGTCGACCCAGCAAATATTATGGACATATACATAGCCCAAAAAACAAAGTACACAACACAAGCTAGCTCTACCAACAACACAAGCTAGCTCTACCAAAAGTAATGGTCTGTACAGTGCTAAAAATACAGTGCTAAAAGTAGATAAACTTATTGTCAAAAAAACACAACATTAATGTTAATATTGTTAAGAAGGGAGAGGAAGAATTACAAAACCCGGGGTTTAATCAGTTCAAGGACTTCGGTTCTTGCTTCGTTGAATTCTGAAAGGAGGTCTTCAGCAAGCAGCCATGACCTCTCTGTCATCAGATCCTCAACCTGAGAAATCAACAAACTCATTAGAATTCATTGCTAAATAAGAATCACAAGAAGAGCGTTAATTGGTAAATAACTTACAGGAGGCATTTGGGTCATTATTCTATGGGCGTTTCGTTTGATTGCAATAATCATGTGTACTCCGCAACTGTGGCTATGCAACACAAGTCCAGCGGGGGAAAAAAAAAGGAATCAGAAAAAGGACCTAATTAAAAACTAGAAATAGTATCGAATGATAGTGCACAGAGAGCAACTCACATATCGCCTTGCTGACCCATTTGAAGGGAGGTCCTTGGCCAGTTAGCAATGGTTCCGGTTGGCCATGAAGGATCCATGCTCTGAAAAGCTACATCCATGGCAATGGCCTGCAATAATGCAATAATAAGTTGTTCTGTAAACAAGGATTCTTTGTATCAATTAAGGCTTGACTGTCAAAAATTCAAAAAATGAGAGAAAAAGCAGATACCAGCTGAGATACTTCTATACTCCTACTTTCAGCTGCCCTCTTTGTTTCAATAGAATCGATGACAACAATCTCCTCCCTATTCACTGAAAATGCCACGCACCACCAATGGCCATCACGAACTATCGGGACAAATATCTGGTCATGTATATATATTAAGTAAACAAATACCGTCAACCAAATCTAAAAAATCAAAATAATCAACTATCACAAACTAAGGCATGATAGCTCATTTATACATAATTCAAATTGGAAGGGAAAAAAAAGACAAGGGAAAAAAAAGACTTACCACATTAACTCTATTAGGAACCGTAAGTCTTAGTTGTTTGCAGTACGATTTCACGAGCCGTTGGATCGCATCCAGCCGTCCATTACAAGTCAGCACCATAATCTGTAACAAAGCAATAAATGAGAAGTTAATAGTATGAGAAGTTGATAGAATGTGGTTACTATAGCCAAATAAACCAAATAAACTTACTCCGAAGGTGGGATCTAGCATGAAACGCCTACTCTTACCAACGAATTGCATCTCCCAAACCCTCTCATAAATTTTACCTACGACCCTAACATACTGCATTACATAATAAAGTGAAGTGAAATAGCTTTCATGAGTAAGTGACATATGAAGGACTTAGATGGACATAAAAACAAACATTGGTGTACCTGACTAGAAATCTGCCCCACACAACTCGCCACCAAACCACATACACTCAGGGGTGCAAAATCACCATCATATTTCAATAATGTAATATCATTCCTAAAATAAGAGAAACAAAAACATTTGAAACAAGACAAGTATCCACTATTTTTGGACCGATACACTACAAACAATAAAATGATTAGATAATAAGTAAAAGAACCGACTATAAAATGAAGACTCACTCCAAATTCCTAACGCGTCCGTGACCAGATGAATGATCCATGACAAACTGGACCAATGGTTCTCGGAACCGACGTATGTACTTCGGTCGCCAGTGCTTGACATAATCAACAGGGCAAGGTTGGAGGGCCACCAGCCTTCCTCTGCCTCCTACTGCGCTCGTTTTTCCTCCTTAACATCTCCATCTGCATAGCAGTCCTCTGATTTGTCGGGGTAACCGGGTCTTCTTCGGATTCATAAGTGACCTCGCGCACCTCCGACTCAGCTTCACTCATATGTTGCGGACCACCAATCCCTGACCTTGAGCCTTTTTCTGAACTACTGTTACCACAATTATGATCCTGTGTTTCCACCTCAAACACCCTTCCAGAATCACCAATCCCTTCACCATTCTGTGCACCATTGTCAACATTTTTACCATTATTACCCTCAACCGCTGTCTGATTATTACCCTCATGATTATTAGCCTCTTCTGCAGCGTTATGTACATTCTGCCGGGAAGAATCATTACTCTTCCCCTCAACATTCACTGCACCATTATGTCCCTTGTCAGTCTGCCTGTCAACAGCATTGTCATTAACATCTTTATTACCCACTCCAACCATCAACACAGCAGGGTCAATAACACCTGCTTTCCCCACGTTCCCCAGATTTTTATCCAACACAAAGCTATCATCAGAACTATTCCCATCACCAAATTTATCATTTGCATCTGCAAACTCATTAAAACTACCATCATCATTGGCAAAGGAGTACTTGCTACCCCTGAAATGACCGTCTGAAGCATCAATGTTCAATGGTTGAAGCACAAATGTGTCCAAATTCAATGGTTGATCAAGTACAGCATTAAATGGTACTCGGCTAACAGTCCAATCCAAGTCATCTGCATCTTGATGACTTGAGTTTACCTCCTCACTTCGGTTGTCGTCCTGATTGGGACAATCCAACAAACCATTTTGAGGCTGCCCCTCAACACCATGCAAATCCTTTGAGGTAGGAGCTGCATTTGGATCTGCTTCATCAAGATCATCTTCAATCTCCTGCTCCTCTTGCACTTGTGGAGTTACGTGAGGACCAAGACCTGTACATTACAAATGTACCAATGGATGAATATTTGGTTCCCATGAATATGTAATTAATGAATATAACTAGATAATGAAAATATACATACCTTCCTGTCCTTGATCGAAACCCTCCTCCTCATCAATCTCATGCAGCTGCACTACTGTTTTCGTCCGACCGAAAGGTCGATCCGATGTTGCCGTTCTTCTCCTCTTAACATTTTTAGTCAAAATTTCCAGATCAATCTCATCTACATCCACATGCCCTTGTTGTACTTCAGCAGCCTTACTATTCAAAACATTCCTCAGAGCATCAAGCACCTAACCAGAACCAAAACCAGACAAAACAAATAACAAAAAATAGGTCAAATTAAGCAAGAGAAAGAGGTTCATTTACATATACATATACTATCAACAATTAAGCAAAAAAATTTCATATAAGCCTTGCACAAATCACTAATCTTATGTGACATAATTAAACATTTAGCCATGGTTTTCTAGCATAGTGTGTACATAAACTTTTTAAGGATCAGTTTTGAATGTGCCATAAGATTAAATAAACAATTTTTACATGACAGTGTTTTATTTATTATTGAGGTTTCTTCATAATTTTTTGTGATATCTAAACATCTATTATCGATCACTAAAATTATCTTAGGTACAGCATCATGACAATTATATAGAACCATTTTATTTGTTTTCTAGAATTCAGAGTTGGATTTGAAAGCAACTCTAGAAGAAACCAAATATTCAAAAAAATTTCGAATTCCCTTAAGAAACAAGATTTTAATGAGATTGTAGGTGTAAAGTAATTCTTCAAAAACTTTTACTATGCATTTAATTGACAAACATCATGAAGAATCATCCTAAATTAAAGTAGTAAGGTTTATAATTTAGAGGCCTTTGAATTTGCTAAAAATCTAGAATTTTACATACGCATAAGTAGCTTGTACATTTAAGTTGCTACTGTATCGAATTGCATCAAGTAATCACCAAAATTTAAATTTCATTCTTTTCTTAGGGGTCAACAACAAAATGTAATGATTAGTAAAGAGACAAAGATCGCCACAAGCTTCTTTGATTACCTTGTTAAGCACAATTCTAGATTTACTGAGAATGCAATTACCTCAAATTCACATTAGTCGAACTCTAAAAGGTCCTTATCAAAATAAAAGAACAAGTATTTATTTATTTTTGTAGAATTAGAAAATCAACTTTACTGTACAGTTGGATGCAAAAAGGTGCAATACAAAGTACGATGAACATGGCAGGATATCATCTAAATCACTAAATAAATCACTCAATGCAAATTTCCTTCCCAAACAAGGTGCAATGCAAAGTACGATGCAAAAAGGCCAAACATGAAACGCTAACCCCATATCTAGAAACAATCAATCCAAATGTAAAATGGCTCAAATAACTACAGACACACTTACATCTACACATTCCTTTGAATTGTTTCCAACACATGGCAGGATATCATCTGCTTTGTTGGGATGTGGGCGCCCATAGCTAACTGCCAAACACTAAACAGTGCAAATCATAATAATCAGCTTCCAGATTTTAAAAAGTCCGCCTAAACTTGTGCATTTAAAACGCTTACCCCACGAGCTCCGAAATCCCCTGAATCGAACTCATCGTCTGCTATTGCCTTGTTCATCTCTTGTCTCGACCATACTTTCATCCTTGGGAATTCGCCCCACTTCAAAGGAACCCGATCAAGGCGATCAAGATAAAATATCTACATTTACAAATTTAAATCAAACCAGATTCCACATAAGAAATAATTCCCTAACCAATCAGCCATAATTGTCACTGCAATTTATAAGAAACTTACAGCCAAGAAGAGAGTACATCCCCCACTGCTCGTTGCACTCGCATTAGCATAAAATCTTTTACTAAACTGCCCTAGTGCTTTCATAAGCTGATCTAGGACAAACTCACACCAGTTATACTCAGATGCATTGTCCGCAACACAAACACCATGAAGGAATGATTTCTTCAAACGATGGCATGTCGATGAGCACAAAACATTCAGAGCATACATTAGGAAAACCTTCTTAAACTCACTTTCCTCAGCCAAAGGACCCTCCAGATACTCAATCAAAGTCTTCCTAGTAATACCTCTCGTACCGCATGGATGTACAGTGCTATATGTATCATACAATCTATCCTCCACCTCTTTGTCCACTACTTTATCTGGAACAGCGCGTGGACCATGTGGTAGACCCAGTACCCAACGCACTTGAACTGGGTCCAACGGTAAAAGTTTACCATCCACAGTCATCAAACATCTACGACTCACATCAACTCTAGTACACAACCAGAATGCCAACGTTCGGGGAAGTCCCTTACCAACACAATAAAACAAACCACCAAACCCCATCTCCTTAACTAACCGAATCTTGTTCTCGTCAAACTTCCCTAACACCCTTCCCATTGTCTCCACAGGACAGTTCACATTCATTGCCTACAAGGATACAAGGAACAATTACCTTTAAACATTAATAAGTCTATTAACTATGGCACAAAAATAGCACTCAAAGAGATTAAATATCCATAGCATTAAGGTTATACCTTGTTATGCCTCCTGAAAGAAGCAATAACAGTTCCTGACTCCTTCACCCTGCCACCAACTGTTTTGGAATTATCCTGCAAAATAAAAAAAAGTCAGACTTAAAGCAATAATTATATAAACTAATATTACATAAGCTAAAAGCAATACACCACTCACTATACTCCAATTAGCAAATGGCAACAAACAAATATTATTATAAAAAATGGCAACAAACCACTCACCACATACACCTGCGGATCTATTTTACGTTTCCTAGCCTTTGCTTTGCGTTCAGCCTTTTTTACCTACAAAAATCAAAATTTACCACTATCACAATCACACATTATCAGACAAACAACCTTAAATGAAAAAGAAAACAAAGTACATTGCATTACCTCTTCATCACTATTGTAGCATTGACTAACATGTCCACTAGACACAGCACTATATGATTCTGTTACACTTTCAGAATCAGGAGAATAAGGATTATCCGATGGCACCAGTGATCCAGACGTTAAAGACTCAGAATCATAATACGAACCGCCGGACTCATCATGAAATCTCTCAACTGGTGTTTTGCTTTTGCATTTGCTTTTGCCTCTGCTTCCTTTAACAGTCCCACCTTTAACATTAGCATTACCAGCAACTCCCTTTTTCACACTATTACCTACATTAGCAACAAATTGCACAACCATCAGCCCCACATGTAAAAGCCACGGTAGTGCAACCAAAACAGGCCATTCTAACTAATTCTAACTAATACCAAAATGCAATCAGTAAAGATTATAGTGCAAGTTCAAAAATACAACTACCTTAAGGAATAAACTCAAATTTTAGGAATAAACATGCATGTCATGTTGAAGAGCCAAAAAATCCACAAATTCACAAAAGAAATGCCTGAACCTATCTAAAAGCTTCACCTTATTATGAAACTCAGTGAAAGTTCCTACTACTAGGCATGAACTGAGATATTTCCTCAGGACAACTTTAGAAATGATTTTACTCATACCTAACATAGGGAAAGAATAAAACAGACAGTTGGTTTCTATTTACAAATATTTGAATCAAAGATATTCACATATAGCACACACAGATCGAGGAAGAAAGGGAGATCTTAATCTCAAACATCAAATAGATCATCAATGACAAATGTCAAATACTCATGAGAGTCATGACTGAAGCCCTCTCTATAATAATCTCTGGTATGCTCAATACACAATACCATAGGCAACTAAATAATAAAATTCATAATAAAATTCACAGCCACTCATCAGTATCCCAGTATCCAAAAAATCCATATTCACATGCCCTTAGGAAAGCTCCATTATTCATATAAATGTATATGTTCTATATCCTAAAATAAGTAATCTCACTGACAGGAAGGCAACCCATATTCAAGAATTTATCTAAAATAAAAATCCAACACATGTTAGAGAATCCATATTCAAAAATTAATCTAAAATAAGTACTAGGACTGATAACCCAAAATTACTGAAGACCACTTCAAAATGATTTCCCCTACATTGACATAAAATAAGTACTAGGACTGATAAACCAAAATTAAAGCAAAATCTGAGTTACATATTAGTGAATAATTTTTCATTCACAAACCACTCCAAATACTCCCAATTACTAAACATGCATTGACATACCACAACCAATGAAGAAACATGCTTTGAAATATTACACTGAAAACATCCCATTTCCCACAAATTCACATGAAAAAATTCAAACAACCCAATATTCAAGGCATATTTCAACCAAATCAATAACCCAATAATCCATTTATTGAATAACCCAATATTCAAGGCATATTTCAACCAAATCAATAACACAATAATCCATTTATTCAATAATTTAGTCCAAACTAAAACCCTAAATTCAAGTAAATTGCTAAATTACATACAATTACAAATGATATTCTGATTAAACACAAAAATTGTAACAGGTAATTTCACAATCCAAGCTTAATCAGCCACATTCATCTCGCAAAAGTCCTGACAGAGAAACCCTAATAATTCACGATTTCGATACTCTTCACTCACCTCTGTTCTTCATTGGAAAGGATTGGACTTTCGCCTTACACCACCACTCAAAAGCCGGCCAACGAACTTCGCCTGAACTGCGGTGAAGTATAAGGAGTATGCTGAGAGCGGGAAGAAGGTTGAAGGGGAATAGAGTTGAAACGGGGAAACAAAATTTGAACAGGTATTGAAGCTTTTATATCTGTATATACATACGTACAAAGTATCAACATACTATCACTTAAACTTTTATAATATGTGAAATACCAATATTACCCCTGTGCTAGGACAAATGGCCACAACACCGTGCTGGGCTGAGACTTACTCAGAGAAAGAAAGCAGCAAGGAAGAAAGAAAAGAGAAGCATGTGGAAAAGAAACAGCAGAGAGAAGCACGTGAGTATAAGGGCTAAAAATGGCAATACACTGTTCATTTTCAACAGTAAACATAAACACTGTTCCTAAGCTACAGTAGCACATTTCGCATATTTAACGAAGAAGAAGAGTTATAGATTAGTATAGATAATTCTTAAGGCCCCTCTTTCCCTTGCCATATATATTTTTTCTCTCGTATTCAATTACTACATCCTTTCAAGGAATTTTTTTTGTGTCACAATCACACCCCTTTATCACATCTAAAAAGTAACGGAGGTAGAAAAAGTTTGCCTCTTCCCAGCCAAGGCACGGGCAAGTGAGCAACTATATTATGTTGGTGTTTTTGTGCAATGGTGGCAAATTAGCAACAATGTATGATTCAAAGGTTATTGAGAGAGAAAAGGAGAGAATGAGATCTTGAATTAATTTCAATTTTCAATAGTCTTATTAAAGAAAATTATGTTTTTATTCACCAAACTAGCTTAGTGCCTGCACCCACCTAAAAAATCCCGCAGCGGCACAACAAATTTACAGCAGCTGATTTTTAAAGACGCTGAGGTATATTATATACAACTTATAGAATATTAATTATCTTAACATATTTAACAATTATTTAATATTGAAATTGCCAGAAAACACAAATGAGGGCTGTGATCTTTGAACGAGATATTGAGTTATTTTGTAATCTTCTTCTTGAGGGAAAAGAATACATCATTACTAACTCTATCATAACTCGTACACCCGAAATGTTTACTAGAGAACAACAGTTATATCAGATGACAATCAATTCTACAACACGAGTCTGTGAAACACAACAACAGTTTGAACCATGCTCATACTTTGTCCCACTTAACCAGGTTTTGGATCTTGTTGGCAGATTCGATCAAATAGGTTTTACTTACTATATATTAAAATGCTGTAATTATTGTGTGTGCATAGTGACTACATCTAAATTAATTGACATATGATTAATTTTTTGTTTTACTTTTTTCCTAGATATCATTGGAATTGCTATTCACATACATGATACAGAAACCATTCCTTCTAAGAAATCTGGGCTGCCTAATGACGTGCGTAGGATTAAGATAATAGATTCCAAGTATGTGTATACACTGTATTAATACAAATTGATTTTCCAATACGTATGTTCTTCAACTTAATTAAATGGAAATTTTGACTTTTACCACCAAAAAATTTGGACAAATTGTTTTTTACCACCTACTCTTTTAAAGTTGTATTTTACCACGAAATAAAGTTCTAAATATTGTTTTCACCACCTACAGTTAAGAAAACCGTTAAATATAACGGTGTTAAAAAAATTCTTCGATTTTCGTGCCCGAAATATGTTCTTTATAGGTTTAGGGGGGCATTTTGGCCCTTTGGGTCCAATTTGAGGTCAAAATTGATAAAAAAATGATTGGAAATACCTCGTTTTGCGTGTTCACGCAATTCGATGTATTTTTAAACACGCAAAACGAGGTGTTTTCGATCATTTTTTATCAATTTTGACCTTAAGATGGACCCATAGGGCCAAAATGCCCCCCTAAACCTATGAAAAACATATTTTAGGCACGAAAATCAAAGAATTTAAAAACATTCCGTTAGATTTAACGGTTTTCTAAACGGTAGGTGGTAAAAAACAATTTTTTGTGTTTATTTGGTGGTAAAATACAACTTTTAAAAGTGTAGGTGGTAAAAAACAATTTGTCCAAATTTTTTGGTGGTAAAAATCAAAATTTGCTTAAATCTATGCTTATTGAACATTTAATTTCTTCTATTTTTGCCGCATGAAGCGTGTTAAATTATCAATGTGGAATAGTTTGGTTACACATGAAGCTATTGCTATTGCTATTGCTGACATTATAGACACGATGCCTGTAATAGAAGTTTCTCGCGTCAAAGCATCAACTTTCGATGGTATACAACATCAACAAATATTTATAAAATAATGAGTACGACTTCATTGATTATCTTTTGCACATATATTTATAGAGGGTTCATTCAACACAACCTTTGCTTCTAAAGTGAAAATTAACCCAAGTAATCCGGAAGCACAACTTCTACGAGATTGGTAAACAGAACTTCTGAAACTGGTTCTATTTAAGTACTAATTTTTACCTACCTAACAATGTTCCTTTATAGGGCGAAAAATAATAAGGATGAAATTCGAATCCCTAAAAATTCAATCGCAGCCGCAGCAGCAGAAAGCTCGCTACAACCTGAATTAATGATTCCCGTTTCACAATTATCTGAACAAGAGGTAAATTACATAATATGTTTCACTACACAAATTAGAGTGAACAATATAATGTTTTGTATAACTATATCATGCATTTTTTTACAAGTCTGGAAAGACACTGCGGATCGTTGGACGCGTTATTGACATCACAAACAAAAACAATATCGTATACAATGCCTGCAATGTCTGTAGCAAACGATGTGACGTTGAAAAGGGATCAGTATTTAACTGTCGTGCATTTAGCTCCCCGCATGTAGGGACGTCCGAACCACGGTAATTGATAAATCACTACTAATAACATAGCATACAATCACTGCTTTTCTTTATTCTGTTAACTATATAATCATGTGTAATTATACGCGTTGTAGAACTGTACTGCATATCACTTTTGCTGATGATAGTGGCGACATACCAATTACACTTTTTGGTCATCTTGCTGAACAGCTGATAAATGATGACGCTAATCACATAGCTACGCTCACACTACAAGTACGTATGATTTGACTTATTACTATTACCTAACAATTACAATTTATATTAAGTTCAAAGCTACAAACAAACTTACGAGAAACATTAATCATTTTTTACACAATTACAGGAACAGAGATCTCTTGTAGACAGATGCATTGCAGCGTTGAAAGACAGGGAGCTTACCATGGAAATGACCACGTACATGTTGGGAGAGGGATTTCAACAGCTCCGCTGCAAAGCTAAACGCATAATTGAAGCTTAGATGTATAATAATTTTCAGTCGTGTTTATGAACGTATGTTTGTGTATAATTTCACGCTTTTAGTACGAACTTTGTTTCCTCAGACAATTTCAACTTTAAAATGTATAATAAATAATGTTTGTTTGAATACATATGTATTTTTACATGTAGATTCACATTAAATAACCTTTTGTTTTACGTATTTATCATATTTTAATGCTTTACTCTACAACATAAGCAATCATGTACAATTTCTTGAGATACCAAATACATAGAATTAATATAATATATTCTAAGCACATAGGATTTAATAATAAATTAGAAATGAATACACACACACACGTGTAAATTGTACAATTTACAATATAGACACTTGTGCAGTATACATAAACATAATACATGTCTGACATGTGTACTGTAAAACATTTTTTGTTTTGACACGCGTGTTTGAAACTCAATACGTAATAAAAGTTCACTACAAGGTTTTAAAAGTATGCCTATAAATAGATATAGAAACTGAGATTTTCTCTCAAAACAATAGCTACTGCAAATTCACTTCATACGTAAAAAATTCATTAGCTCACATTTAAATACTAAGTTCTTAAACAACATATAATGGATGAACCACGGAGAGTCTTGGAAACAAATATCAAAATAATTCTACACGATATACTACTTCAGCTGGGATTACATCGAGCAGAATTCGGTATATATGTTGTCACCAACGATGAAGTAAAAGCTTATATAGATATAAATGGTATTCTTAATGTCCCATGTCTTGTACGATTTATTGGGACACCAGCTACTCGAATTGGTCCATCACAGCAAAACGCTGCTAGACATAAGGGTGTACAAAAACTGGCCCGAACCTGAAAACCGACCTGAACTGGACCTGTTGGGACTGGACCTGATCCGGACCTGTAGATATAGGTCCAGTCCCGGTCCTTGAAATTCAAGGATTCCGGGTTTCAGGTCCGGTCCGAGTAAAACCCAGAAATTTCAGGTCTGGACCTGAAACTGGTAAAACTACTTTTTTTTATTTAATAAGTCTAAATAGGTCCATAAACATGTCCAAACAAGTCCAAACAGGTCCATAACAGGTCCAAGCAGGTCTAAACAGGTCCAATCATGTCTAAATAGGTCCAAACAGGTCCATAACAGGTTTAAACAAGTACAAACAGGTCTAAACAGGTCAGCACTTTCATATTATTTAAAAAAAATAAAAAAAAATAGTCAGGTCTATTCAGGTCCAAATCCGGACCAGACTTGATTTTTCTGGTCTGGACCGAAACCGGACCTGTTGATTTAGGTCTGGTCTCCGGTCCTTAAAAATCAAGGATTCAGGTCCCAGTCCTTTCAAGTCCGGGTCAGGTTAGCAAATTTTACTAAACTTAAGCTTTAAATTATATTTATACATGTACTTATCTTTAATAACTAATGTTTAGATATTTGTTCTACAACAAGCTTTACTTATGTAATACAATAATTGTATTGTAAAAATAAAATAATATATTTGTAGGCGTCGTTTGAAGTGCGCCTACGTAAAAGCATAGTGGTGAATATGCTTGACACTCATGGGAAGAGGGAATTGACACATACGATTAGGGACACGATTAAGGACAAGGAAAGTAGGGAGCCACCAACAAGTTTTTAAGGAACTTGTAAACCGTTCACGGATCATTTAAGGCAACCACGATTAAGGGACAACGAAGGCAACAACGATTGACCCGTGAAGGTTACACCCCATTCATAATCCATGAGATTACTAACTCCATATGGTTCGGAACCACGAAAGGAGGATCGGGGATGATGGTACGAAGTGAGTCATGGAGTCACATTCGCCCGTATTGGCCTCTACTCGATTCTTATAGTGAAAAGTATTCCTGTGATCTCAAAGGCATACAAACAAAGATTCAATTCGCTCCAAACTATTATTAAGCTAAATTGGTTAAATATTAATGCAACACATAATTCTAAAATATTTGTGATCACTTGATTAAACAACAAGATTAAAGGAACCTAAACCGGTCGTCCAAATTATTTTATTAGGCGTTATTTTCAATTACATATTCCCTTTAAACATGCAATATGGTGATCATAATAATAATAGAATAAACATTAATATTGGAAGCAATTTAACAATAATAGCGTCAGTCAAATCAAATAATAATAATAATAATCATGATAGTAGCAATATAAAATAATATAAGTAATTAAATTAATTACCCAAACTCTGCGCGTTCCTTTAAATTGCTACATCACGAATATATTGTTAGTAACTTCAATAAAAATATATATCAAATGGAAATTAAATTAAATAAAAGGTAGAGTTGATTTGGTCCAAACCCTCAGTTAATTCTACCTTTCACGCCTTGGTTTAAGTATAGAACTTCAGGTATTGTATGGACTCCTTAGAGTGCTTAAGGGATATAAAATGAGAGAATAGGGTGGCTAGAGTTTAGGCTAGAGCAAGAGAGAGAGGAGAGAATATTTTTGGTGTAGGGAGAGAGGATGATTTTTGGTGTAGAAGAGAGGAAGAGAGGATGATTTGGTGATCAAGATTGTTGATGATTGAAAAAGGTGTGATATGACCTCTATTTATAGGGAAAAAAGAGGGGTCGAATCAAGAATAGATAAGAATTCGAATCGGATAAAACTTTTGCGATAGACAGCAGTTTTTGCGGTTTTTGTTTTTATCGTATCTTTTGATCCCGAAATCGGAATAAGATGAATAAGATATCGTTGAAAAGCTCTTGAAGTATAATTTCTAGCACAATTAGAATCGGATTAAAATATTTTGTAGAATAAAAGATATAACGAAAATAGTGGGACGGTGTCAGTTTTGGATAGAGTTTCGTATTTCTTTTATATCTTTTTCGTTATAGCTCGGAATTAATATTATAATATATCATTGGAAAGATAATTTCAAGAGCTATCCAACCATATAAGAATCAGATAAAAACAGTGAGGCACGAAAATAATTTCTGTCAATCTTTGAACGTCTTTCAATTCGACTAGAATTAGGACTTTCAAAAAGAAAAGTTTTATTCAATTTTAAACTCTTATCTTTTCAAAAAGGATAATTAAGATCTTTTAGAAACTTATAGAAGCTTCTAATTAATCCTAATTGGATTAGGAGTGGGATTTAAGCCTTTGGACCCTCCACATGGTCATTGGGTCGTAGGTAAGGTGGGCTTAGGTTCGATTTAGACCCAGTTTGGTATTTTGGCCATAATTTAATCGTTATAACTCGGATTTGGGCTTATAATATATCGTTGGAAAGCTCTTTTCAAGCCCCATCCAAATATTTTATCATTGGACCCAGATTATGGACCAAAATAAACTGGATTAAACGTATTTACAAAAAGGACACGAAATGAATTATTTTGAGCTTAAAGGCACGAAAAGAGGAAAATAAGTTATGGTTTAGGGAAATGGGCTAGAAGTTGGGTTGGTTTATGAAAGTATCGGGATTGAATATGGATTTAAGCACTCCAAAGATTAAATACTCAACCTGACCAATAACGGCGGTGAAAGGTTTTATCATCGGGTTTGGTTTTGGGGAGACATTTTTAGGTGTCTACAATATTCAGTTTGTATGTATATTCTTTTTCTCCCAACTTTTTCATATTTTGTAACTATTTGTATAATACTTAAAACTGCCAAACATCAATTGTTAAAAAAAAAAAAAAAAACCTAATTATTAATACTTAAATATATACTAACCAAGTTGTTGCCCCACAACTTCCTCAAAAAAAAAAAAAAAAAAAAAAAAAAAAAAAAAAAGTTGTTGCCCCACAACTAGTAAGAGTAGAAAAAGAAATTTTTATAAGAAAAACTCAATCCTACAGCTGCGTGAAATTGGAGTTAAGGCCATTAAAAGCCGTAACCAACGTCAGCGAAGAAGCCCAATAAAATTGCAAGCCCAAAAGCAATCAGCAAGCCTTATGCTGAAGATGTTTGCCCAACCAGCCCATGCCTCACCCGATCGGGCTCGGTCAACTGGAGCTACGAGCTGGGTCTTGTGGCTTCTTTTGCTTATGGCCCATTTCTTCTCTTGTTTGGTAATTGGTATACACTAGACCCTAGTGTAGGTACCACACCCTACACCCCCCTCTAAACGTTTAACAATCTCCCTCATATACCCACTTTCTACAATTGTAGAGTAAAAATCAAACCACCATTTATCTTTTTTCACTTTTTCTCTCCTCACCCATTTTCTGCATTTTCTCTCTCTACACCCATTTTCAGCATTTTCTAATCCATTTTCAACAAAATTTGCGACAAATTATCCAAAAAAGTTGTTCAACTGCTACATAATTCAATAAATCAAGGTCGAAATTCAAAGGAGTAAGTGATTTTGTTCATATTTAATTCGAAAAAGAGTATAAACCCTAATTTTTATAATTTATTGTTGCAATTGTGTTACGGGAACATTTACTATTTTTAGTTTTAAAACTAGTAATTTGAACAAGTACATTTTGAATTTTGAGTATGAAGTATTTCATTTTTTTTTTATTGTAGTATGAAGGAAATAGCTTTAGAGAAAACATCAAAAAAAAATCTGAAGAAAAGTAAGCATTAATTAAATTAGTTCTTAGTGGTTTTTTTTTTTTTTTTTTTTGATTTTTTTTTTTTTTATAACTGTTCATTTTCATTTTGATAAATGTTCATTTATATATTAGTATACAATCATTCACGTGTTAATAAATGATTAATAAAAATATTTATTTATATATTACTACATAGTCATTGTAAAAATCTCCTATTGTAGATCAAAAACTTTTAAAAGATATTAAAACTTATGGTATAGATGTTAGCATTTCTACAATTCCGAGGTAATATATGAACATATATTGAATTATAAATGTTCATTTGCATATTTGAATCTATTTGAGTTTATATTTGACTTTATATGCTAAAATAAAAAATGTTCATTTTTATGATACGTTATGCACATTTATGAAATGCATAAATATTCATTCATGTGAGTTGAGAAACTAACTTATGCATACTATGAAATCTTTTGATCATATATGAAATTCATAATGTTCATTTACATATATAGTAATGTAAATCAATGTAAGTATTATACTATAATCTTAGCAATTTTTATTGAAGAACTAATAAATTATATCTGTACATTCTTCAATTTTGTTTGCAGAGCGAAGGAAATCGTTTCAGAGAAGAGAAACAAAGATTATAGTTCGTAGTTATTTTTTTTATTATTATTATTTCTTTAATTTATTTTATTTTTATGAATGTTCATTTATATGTTAGTATAACGTCATTCACATTTTAATAGATGATAAATGTTAATTTACGTATTGATAAATGTTCATTTTCATTATGTATAAATGTTAATTTACGTATTGATAGATGTTCATTTTCGTCCTTATTCATGATCAACAAGTAAATGCATTAATTTTAAAATGAATATGTGCATATACTTAAAAGTTCATTTTTATACTACTAATTAAAGCACCCAATTATATCATGAATTAGTTATTTTTAACAAATTTAATTAGGAATTTCAATAAGAGTGTGTGCTATATTGTAGTTTTCATGGAAATGATTCTTACAATTACAATAAGGAGTGTGTGCTACCTTCAAAAATTTTCAATAACAAGTACAAAATTATAAATTTTATACATTTTTCATTTATAATAATGCTCCTTAATTAAATGTTCAATTATAAATAATTGTATGTTCATTTATAACTATTAATAAAATATGTTCAGTTTTGAAATATTATATGTTCAAAATGACGTCACTTGAGGAGGGGGGGTGTAGGTAGCAGAAGCTACACCGGGGTGTAGTGTAAAATTTTCACTTGTTTGGCTCGTAATTTGTGTGGAAAAGTTTGGACCTCTTTTACTTAATCGAGCCCTTTATCACCGAACCAAATTCCTTTAACTCAGTCTAGGGCTTAAAATATTCGGTCATAAAATACGCTCCGTCTCTAATATCTTTGTAGTGGTTCAATAAGCTCAGGAATCGTTATAATTCTTCAAATTCCTACAAAATAATACCAACTCTACAAATACACTAGAAAACATATATTAGTAATAAAAATAGCTCCGCAAAGCTCAAATATGCATAAATATGACCGTGGGACGGGGAATAAAAATATATATAAAATAAACTTATCATCATGCCTGAGTCAGGTCACGTTGAGTCATACATCTTATCGGGTTTGGGTCGGGTTTAGGTCGAGTTAATAATAGGTCGAGTTATATACATTTTGTAGACATCTAGTTTTGGCCTCCTGACCCAATAGGAAGTGCAATGACGATAAATAAAACCATCTTCGTGTTGGATCGAAGTGAAAAATGCTTACGGATAACTGGTTAAGCCACAAAACACAAAAGCCTAGCCCGAATTAAAGAATAAAACCAAAACAAGGTCCAAATAACTAAACCCGGTCATAATTAGGCTTAAGCTCGTGCTTAAAACCCAATATTGACGGATTTAGGAGCGCCTAGGTTAAATTTTAATGCTGCCGTAGAAAAAGCCGAGCGCATCTCAATCAGTCGCGCTGGGCAATCGCGCGCAACTCATCCAGTTGCGCGCGACGCCCAGTGCAACCTCAAGAGTTGCGCTTGCGGAAGATTCAGAATTTTACAAAAAATATAAAATCGAATCTTACCATAAAGCCGCGCGCAATCACTTGCGCTGGGTGGCCGCGCGCAACTCATCCTGTTGCGCGCGACACCTGCTGCGGCAAAATGTTCAAAACACTAAACCTATTCATCCCCTATAAATAGAGGCTTAATCCGAGGCTTAAACACACAGAAAATAACCTAGAATTCTGGTAGAATACTTGTGAACTTGTGGTATCTAGCCCCTCTTGTCTTAAACACTCACCCCTTTGATATTTTGTTACTATGGTGGAGGTTCCCAATAGGGAGGAGTCCATAAGTGTTCTAAACGGAGATCTAGCAAAGAGAAGTGGTAAATTCCCGAGCACTTAGTTAAATCACATTTATTTTCTTGTTTAAAAGAACCTTAATAAATTAATTAGTGTTGTTTGATCACTTTTAAAATAATTAATTAATTCCACAAAGTATCTTGCGTTAAATAAAATTAGAATTGAATAAAATATTTGTTGGCTGATCACTTAAGCCAAGGCGAATATTGTTTATTTTCTTGTCCTTTTCACGAATTTGATTAAATAAAAAATAACGACATTACGATGTAATTCCTACGTAAATTGATGTGTGTAATTAAAATCAACTAACATAGTTTTAGGTATCACGTTGCATATATTGTTTGGTGATGAAATTATAAAAAAGGAAGAGCTAGTAGAGGCCGCACTAGGGCTAGGATAACGATTCCCCTCTAAATGGAACGTTATTTTAGTACCCTCGCTCCCGAACTCATTTCTAGTTTATAGACCAATTTGGGCATGGGTAAACTTACAATTCGTGCTAATTATTCCATGAACTTCACATGGAAAAAAGGCATGAACGAGGTTTATGAGTTTTCCTAAAAATCATTGGCGACTCCCTACTTGTTTCTTACAAAAAAGCATGATGATAGAATCAATTATAATTCAAGGTCCCCCAAACAGTCAGGAATTTAAATCCTACTACACCTTAACAAGTGTAAAGTCCTAGGTTTCTAAAGGGCCATGAGCATTTAAGGAGAGGGCCCCTTACGATGGGAACACCCTCCTTACACACCACAAAGTGCGGATTTCTCGACATCTGAGGTTGCCACGTGGGCCTCTCTTATTGGTTCACATGTCTAGGGTATTTTTACCCTAAACAATAACTGTACTACTCTGTTTTTTTTTTTTTCCGAGTTTTAATAATTGATTACTGTATGAATGCTGGTAGCCATCATGACATCGCTTGAATGTGCTGCATATATTAAGCAGAAGGGGATATGATCTTTATGATTTTATTCTACATGCCCCATCTCCGAAATCAAAACTTGTTACTATTACCATATATACTGATGATGTATCCATTCGGTCCAAAAACTTAGAAGATGTTGGATTCGATGAGGTTATTTGTGAGGATTTAGGTTTCATTAGTCCTTTTCCTTTTACTTCTTTTCAAATATCAAGTACGAAACTTTAGTATTTTTTTAATTTCTTATGGCTTTGTGTTTTCTTGTTTAGTTCTTCAAGTTAGTTGGACAACCAAGTTGTTGAAGAGGTCATTAGGTGAGTAAGGATGGAGTTTGTTCATTTTGTTGAGAAATCAGTGATTGTAGCCGACATCTTTGATTTATTTTTACAAGTATCATCGATTATGATTTATGAATCATGTTTAATTTGACAATTATTATCATACTCGTTAATTTATTCTAAAGAGGGGAGAGAACAATGGTAGAAACTTGTACACCAAATAATAGAAACAATCAATTGTAGTCTTTTACACTTCTAAATTATCTCTTCAACTCACACCGACAAATTGTTCATATAGTCCAATTGTATTGTTACTTATTTTAGACGGCTTGAGCTATACATAAAAATGATTGTATCAATCTATACTAATATATATATGGAAAATTTCACATTTGCTACCAGGGAAAGGACCTTAATTCACAATTGCTACCCCTTTAAATTTTTATTTTATGTTACTACCACACAAACACACTAATTATTAAAATCACTACCACTTAACGGAATCTGTTAAGATTTCCGTTAAGTTTATTAAAAAAAAATAAAAAAAATTAAAAAAAATAAAAAAAATTAAAAACCACCCACCCAAAAAACGCTAGCCCTCCCCGTCAACCACCCTCCCCCCTCCCCCTACCGGCGGCCAGCGCCCAAGCTGCAGCCGCCGCCGGCGATATTGGTCGGAATTGAAGCCCTTCCCCTCCCCACCCAAAACTAACAACCCCTAACCCTAAACACCCTGCCCGAAACCACCCTAAACAAGTTTTAGGGTTTCGTTTAGGGTGGTTTTGGTGGCAGGGATTGCGATTGACGCGGCTAGAAAAAGGAACGGGGGACGAGGAAGGGGAGGGGGGTCGATTTGGTGGAGGGAACGGGGTTGGGGGCTGATTCCGGGGGTAGTTTTGGTTTCGGTTTGGGGTGGTTGGTCGGGGCAGCGAGAACGGGAAAAGGGGAGGGGGGTTCGCCGTTGGCTGCGTAGGGGTGGGGGAAAGGGGGGAGGTACGCGCCGGCGCCGGCTGAAGTTCTGGGCGCCGGACGCCGGCAATGGGGGAGGGCAGGGGGTGGCAGGGGGAGGGCAGGGGAGGGGTGGAGGGGAGGGGGAGGGTGGTTTTTTTTTTATTTCAATTATTTTTTAATTTTTAATTTTTTTTTTTAATTTTTTTTAATAAACTTAACAGAAATCGTAACGGATCTGTTAAGTGGTAGTGATTTTTAAAAAACTCTGATTTAGGTGGTAGTAACATAAAATAAAAAATTAAAGGGGTAGCAAATGTGAATTAGGGTCCTTTCCCTGGTAGCAAATGTGAAATTTTCCTATATATATTAAGGTATTCCTAAAAATGACGATGTGCCCTGTAGTTCCTATTTTATTGCGCAATATCACCTTCCCAACATCTCATGATGTCACATCATCACTCAAACAAAAACATAAGGAAAAGGAGATTCGAACCCTCAACCTCTTATAACACATATGACTATTTAACCATCTAAGCCAATATCAATTATGTTATTTGTAAAAAAATCATATAACTGCAAACCACAAGGTTCAATTGAAAAATAAAAAAACTATATTCAAAGAATAACTCAATTTTGGGACAATGACAATTGCAGTTTTGAAAAGCCTTTTAAAAAAATTATCGATTGTACGTCTCCAACAGTTTCAACCCGAGGATGTGCATGGAAGTGATAGCTCAGTGGAGCCACTTCCCCTTTCCGTGGCTTAGACCCGGGATCGAAGCACACCTCGGGCATCCCACCAACATATTCCTCCTGTGATAGGAAGGACTGTGGGGCCCTTCTTACCAGTTAAAAAAAACAGTTTCAACCCGAGGCAACACCCGAGGTCACTCACTAGTTTTAATTTTAAAATGTTACATTCTTTGACATTAGTCCAGCGTTAATGAGAAGGTAGAAGGAAAAACCAAGGACACTATGCTATTGTATATATAGTGCTTTTATTTTCAAGGTTAACTTGTCTTCACAATATAGTTCTACTTACCAATTATTTTTTTTTTTTGGAGGAAAACTAATTATGTATTTCTATTAACTTAGGAAATTTTGATTTTCACCACCTTACAATATCGACTTTGTTGAATTTACCACCTCCATAAAAAAAAAAGATTTACTTTACCACCACGTAAAAAAAAAATCACTTTTCCCACCTCCACCCTTACTCCGGTGACGGAAACCACCAGTGGGGCCCAGTAACTGTCACTTCCCTCCAATTTATTTCAAATAAACACGATTTCCCTCTCTCTCTTACTTTTCTCACCTTGCATAATCAATTTCTCACCAAATTTCTCACTTCCTCATCAATTTCGACTCTCTCTCCTTTGATTTTTGTTGTTTCTCACTGTAACTACTTCTCTCTCCTTTGATTTTTCGCTTTCTCTCTGTAAAAACTGGAACCCTAATCTATTTTGGGTGGTTGAAATAGCGCTGGATCCACAAAATTGCTACACATCAGCTGTGCTTGTCATCTTCATCAGGTGGAGGGGACCAAAAGCTTGCTAATTGCTGACAGAATTGGAGATTCCTGACCACAAGAGGTACTTTAAACCCTTTTTTTTGTATATTTCGTTGGATTTGTGGTTGTTAGTTGGGGTAAATTATGGTTTTTTTGGGAGTATGTGAAATAAAGTATTATAAACCCTAATTATGCGAATCTTTGACTGAATTAGATTTTGCATGTGTTAATTAATTAGTTAATTAGAGTTATATGTACTTGTTTACTGTTAATTAAGTGCACAGTGAAAGTGAATTGCTTTTAGTTGCTGTAATTGGTGAATTAGGGTATTATTACTGAAATTGTTTATTATTGTTTGTGCTTTTGTGGGAATTGTTACAGAATGGAGACTGTGAACTTAAAATTTACATTAGGTGGGGCCTTTATACCTTCTTTGGCTGGTAAAAATAGGAGGGTGTTAACTTGGGATGGTGGGTGGGTTTATTGGATGAGAAATGTGGATAAAAGAAAGATTGATGTTCATTTTTTGAGGCAAGCTGCTATACATGGATTTCTGTATGTGAATGTGAGGGTTCCTAGGGGGTTTAGTTGCTGGTATAAGCAAAAAGGGGAAGTCTTGGGTGAATGGGAAAAGGGAGCTTGTTGATGGTGAGGTGCAAGGGTTTTTGGATTCTGTGAACAAAGAGGGGACATGTGAGTTGTATGTAACATGTCATCAACCAATTGAGGGGACTAAGAAAACACCCTTCAATTGTATAGATGGGAATGAGCTTACCCCTACAGAAAGAAAGAAATTGAAAAAGGAGTTGGGTGGGCCTAAGGTAATTGAAACCAGCCCAAAACCTAGTAAGCCCAATGTAGAAGAGCCCTTTAGGAGAAGCCCTAGGTTAAAGGGCATTGTGATACATGACAGAGAGGATGAGGAGAGGTTACCTAGGGTTGAGAAAGTGACTGCTACTACACAAAAGGGGAAGGGTAAGCTCACTGCTACAAACAAGGGTAAGGCTAAGGTTGGGGATGATCCTGGTTTTCAGTCAACTGGTGAGTTAGTGAGAAAAATAAAGGAAAGAGTGAGGAGCTTGAGGGATGACACTAATGATTTTACTGATGAGGATGGTGAGACAGAGTCTTCTAGTTCAGATTTGAGTGATTTTGAGTTTGAATGTGAAGGTCAGGAGGATGCATACTCTGATGATGATGAGGAGTGGTTGAAGCAAAATTTGGAGCATATTAATAGTGAAGTGAAGGGCAGTTTGAGGGGAGTTGGTGAGGGAGGGGAGGACAGGGATGATGATGATCAGGGCAATGGTGCTGAGGTTGAAAAATATTTGAAAGCAATTGATGTGAGGGTTGAAGAGGAGCCAGATTGTGATTCTGATGAGCTCAGGAGTGTGGATGGTGATTCAGATGATGATCAACAAAGTGTGACTTGGTTTAACCTTGAGACAGACTTTGATAGGGCTATTAAGTTTGAGGTTGGACAAAGGTTCAGTGATGTGCAGACCTTGAGAAGAGCATTGAGGCAGCATGCAATTGAAAACAGGTATGAGTATTACCTGCTTCACAATGATTCAAAGAGGCTGACAGCATACTATAGAAGAAAATGCAAGTGTGTGTATAACAAGAAGAGCTGTAGGTTAGTGTAGTGTACATGTGGTAAGGCTGTGAGGTGTAGGTTTAAGTTTTATGCAACTAGGATAGTCAAATCAGAGGCTTGGGTAATTAAGACTCTTAAGTTGAAGCATAGGTGTGTTAGGACTAAGATGAACAACAAGGTGACAGCAGAGTTCCTAGCTGACAGATATTTGGAGGAGTTTAGGGGAAACCCCAGATGGAAGATCAGGCAGATTCAAGACAAGGCTTTGAATGACTTGGGGATCAAAATTACATACTCCAAGGCTTGGTTGGCCAGAAGCAGGGCAAAGCTGATAATATACGGGTCTTCTGCAGAACAATACTCAAGGGTATGGGACTATGGGAAGGCCATTCTGAAATGGAGCCCAGGGAGTGAGTGCAGTGTTGTGGTGGATGATATTGGTCAAATTGAGAGGCCAATTTTTATGAGAATGTTTGTGTGCTTAGCTGCACTTAGGGATGGGTTCATTTCAGGTTGCAGACCAATTATTGGGGTGGATGGCTGCCATCTCAAAGGAGCTTATCCTGGACAGATATTGGTGGCAGTTGGTAAAGATGGCAACAATGCCATATTCCCCATAGCTTGGGCTACTGCAGAGATTGAGAACAAGGACAGCTGGTGCTGGTTTCTGGAGAGTTTGTTGAAGGCTCTAGCTGTGTTTGACCAAGGAGAAGGATTGAATTTCATGTCTGACAGACAGAAAGTAAGTTATTTGTGTTTTTTTTTTAATCTCGGTTTCTTTTTTTCTATTTTTTTTTTTTTTTTTGTAAGATACTAAACTGTTGCATTTGGCTTGTGTGTAGGGTCTGTTGGAAGCATTTGATGCTGTGGCCCCCAGAGCTGAGCTCAGATTCTGTGTGAGGCATATTTGGTCAAATTTTAAACTGAAGTTCCATGGTGCAACTTTCAAGGAATTGTTCTGTGCTGCTGCAAGGGCAAGCACTCTGGTATGCCCTTGAATTACTTATACTTGCATTTGATCTTGTGTTTGACTGGGGTGGATGTCTTATATTCTGTATTTGAATGTATTATGAGCATGTATTATATTCTGTATGCATGTATTTTATAATGTATTATGTATGTATGTGTGGATATTTTTATGGATATATGTCATTTATAAGCATGGGTGTCTATGGTATGTGTGTTGAATGTTTTCCATGTCTGCCTTGTTGTATCAGTTTGAGTTTGAGGTAGCTATGGAAAGCATCCATTTTTTGGATGAGGAAGCATACCAGTGGCTGTCAAACATTGACCCACATCACTGGTCAAGGCATGCATTCTCTACCACCTGCAAGTCTAACATGTTGTTAAACAACATGTGTGAGACATTTAATGCAGTGATTAGAGATGCCAAAGACAAGCCTATTCTAACTCAAATGGAATGGCTTAGAAGATATATGATGAAGAGGAGTAATGACAAGTGGGAGGTAGCAACGTCTTGGAAAGGGTTACTCACTCCATTTGTCAACAAAGTGTTTGATGGTCTAGAGAAGTATGCCAGGACCTGTGAGGCTACAGCTTCAAGGGATGACACATATGAATGTAAGTACAAGGATGATCAGTGCATTGTGGATCTACAAGAGAGAAAATGCACTTGTTTTAGGTGGGAATTGACTGGGATACCTTGTGTCCATGCATTTTCATGCATAATGGACAAAAAGGATGACCCTGAGATGTATGTGCACCCCCATTACTATAGGGTGACATACTGGGCTGCATATGAGAACCCAATCCAGCCTATGCCTGGCCCTAGGCATTGGGAGAAGTTGAAGCTCAGACAGCCATTGCCACCTGGCTCAAAGTGCAACCAGGCAGACCCAAGGCAAAAAAGAGAAAGCTTGAACCAGGGGAGGGCACTTCTGCAACACCTGAGGGGAAGAAGCCAAGGGTGAAGAAGCAATGCTCAAACTGTGGTGGTTTTGGTCATTATGGCAAAACATGCAAAGCTGAATCAGTACCAGAACAGCCCAACCCACCTGTAACAAACCCAAAGGGTGGTAGGCCACAGTTGCAGACTCCCTGGCATAAGAAACTGAGGAAGAAAAGTGAAGAGAAAGTAGCAAGACAGGTATGTTTGTGGTTCCTTGCACTTTTGCTCTGTTCTGTTGTGAATTTTTTTGTTTGGTATTTGATTCTTGCCATTCTGTTATTACAGGCTGCACTGAAGTTGCCACAATATCAGCATACAACAACAACAGCAACTAATACTCAGCCTGCAACAACTGCTGGGACAAGTAAGGCTGCAACTGTGAAAGCTGTGTCAAGCCAGCCTGCAAGAACAGAGCCAAGTCAGCCTGTCACCACTAGAAGCAAGAAGAACCTCAGCCAGCCCCCACCAGTGCAACCAGCTAGCCCTCCCAAGGTCAAAATACAGACCAGGTCCAAGCTTCATGTAATGAGAAGCAAGAAGGTGAAGGACCTGAATGCACTGTGAACTTAGTTGGTTCATGTAACCCAATCTAGCCTTTTTTTTGAAAAACTCTTGTGTACATTTTCTAATGTATTTGCTACCATGGTGCCTTAACTAACTTTTGAGTCAGCCAATGTAAAACATTTGAATGCATTGTGTTGCAAGTACTAATATGAAATTTTATATGTTTGTAGCAAAAGATTTTTTTCATTGATTTTAGTCAAAAGTAGTACAACTAATGTCATCCCAACTATCACTCATAACAATTTCACAAAAGACAACTTAAGTTGGGGTCATTCACCAACAAACAAAAAAAAAAAACCAAAAAAAAAAAACAAATAACATAAAAAAAACCAACCTAAGTTGGGATTAATTTTGGATTTTAATCAATCCAAACTGAACCTAAGATCTAAAATACATTGCCAACACCAAACCAAAACAACAAAACACAACAGCAGCTTGTAGAGTCATCATTTTCTTTAATTTGATGTTGCATTGCTGCCATTCACCTCCTTGCTCATCTTCTTCTTGACAGAACTAAGTGCTTTGCATTTCATCTTCAAGCTGTCAATCTTATTCAGCAAGCATCTCCTCTGTCCACTAACATCATCAACTTTCCTCTTCAAGTCAGTCAGCTCTCCCTTCAGCAGCTTCTTGTCCAGCAACAAGTTCTTAATCACCTCTGTTTGCCAAGGTGTCCCATCTGGTTGATCAACCCACTCAAAAGCTTTGCAGCCCCTTGTTTCAGTCACAGGATCATAGAATTTGCAGGTCCTAAACTTCCTTCCAGGGTTCTCCCTAGTCCAAGCAGTAAGCCTAGCCATTGGAACTCCACATTGGCATCTTTTCTCTTTTGAGGGTGAATAGCTTAATGAAGACATTACTTGCTGACATTTGTGGATAAAAGGAAGAAAATTAATTGTATTTCAACAACAATCACCATTATCTAACCCTAATTGCAGTACCCAATTAAGAAATAAAAAAACCCCAAATTAATTTCATGTTGCATGAACTCTAATTTTTTACATCAAATTGGGGTTGAATTGATATAGCAATGCGTTTTATTTCAATTACTCTAACAAAATGCATCAAAATCGAACAAAGATTATCAAAATCACACAAAAATTTGCAAAAAAAATCAACATAATTAACGACAATTGCTTACCTAGTTGATGTTTGATCTCCAAGGGTTCAACTTATTGCTACACAATTTGATGGTTTGGGATTGTTAAGATTGCCCAGAAATACGGATTTGTGAACAAAAACGCAAAAGAATCACCCCAAATTTGAAGAAATTGGTGAAGAAATGAAGACCTAGGTTTAAATAGACACCAAATCGAGACAAATTAGGGGTAAATTCAAAAAGTAGCCGTTATGGTGGGTCCCATAAGCGGTTTCCGTCACCTGAGCTCAGACAAGGTGGGAAAAGTGATGTTTTTTTTATTTTTTTTTATTTGGTGGTAAAGTAAATTTTTTTTTTATGGAGGTGGTAAATTTAACAAAGTCAATATTATAAGGTGGTAAAAATCAAAATTTCCATTAACTTATTCCTAAATTAATTAGAAACAAATATAAATATTACCATTTACCCTCGTGACATTACATATCTACAACCCTTAAAATGTTTCACTTGTTCCCCTTATGAATAGTGCCCACATGTGTGGGGGACATGTGTGTGTATTTTTTTTTTTTTTTTTTTTTTTTTTTAAATTTCAAGAAAATCACATGTCTTCTTCTTCTAACCTTCTGCCCTTCCATCTCTTTCTTTTGATGATTCATGCAACATTGCTTTTTACCTAGAAATTAGCCACTTTGTTTTTTTTCAATTTTCTTCTCTTCCCTGATCAATGATGTTGACAAATAAGACTTGCATTGCCAACAAATGAATCTTCACCTTCTGAGTTCTAATAAAGTAACTTAACATCATTTCCAACTACCTCAATGGTGTGATCCAAAAATTCAAGAGGAGAGCCACATCTGAAGAACCAAGATTGATCGGAAAATGTCGTAGCGGTGGAAGGAGAGAGATAGTGACGAATTTTCGCCAAATCTTTCACGGCGGAAGTCCGATGATCGCTGGAAAACTAATGTTTCAGGTGATTCTACCTTTTCTCTCTATGATGCAAGTAAATTTTCTTTTTACCTTCTACTTTATTTTTTTCCTCTTTTCTTTCCTGTCTCTTCTTTCTTTCTCAGATTTCTCATCTCACTTTCTCTCTCTTGCTTTTTACCCGGGAATTTTCTTCTTTCTCCTTGCTTGATGAGATACTGTACTTTAGATCAACTAGCATGGTTGCCAACAATTGAACAAGATAATCACAGAGATAGATCTCATGGTGGGTATTTTTAATTTTAATTTTAATTTTCTGTTTCAATTAATTTTTCTAATTCACTTTATGAATTTTGCATGTTGATGTATGTGATTTCAGGCTGAGATGGCTTATGCAAGGGATTCTATGCAAGAAGCGAGAGGTTTGATAATTTCAGATATGCACAAAGCGGATCCACATTCTAGTGGCAGCACTAATGTCCACAGCCTTTCATCAACATACCTATCATTTTTCAGTGTAATTGAAGAACGAAACAACTATGGTCAGGGAGGAATGAAGGTGAATGGGGTTGTTTCTGTGAAGTAGGATCCACTTTATGCTTGAAGGTATGACAGCCTCCTTAATGTCTGGTACTCACATTATACTAAAATTAATGTTTTTCATTTCATAATCTTATACTAAAATTAATGTTTCTCATTTCATAGTCTTTCAAATATTTGTCTGACTGACTTCTCATAACAAGTTTTCCTGGAAAACTAAATTTCAATAGGCTTTTAATCGAATTTCTTTGTAGTAGTTGTCAAATTACAGTTCATTTCAATCTTTGGGTTTATTGGTAGTTTTGATTTCTTACTTCAATCTTATGTATTTATAGAAGATCAATGAATATTATTGTAATGGTAAATATTTTCCTATAATTACACTACTAATTGATTTTTTTTCACTGCTAACTATTTTAGTTGTAAGAATATGCAATCTTGGATTAATTTCTGTGTATAACATTAGGTTGGTTATTGATGTTTGAAAACTAGGAAAATTAGGGGTAATTGTCATTATATTAATTACTTATTCCCGAATTAGTTGTCTCATTGTCACGACTTGTCTAAGGAAAATCACTCTATAAATTTGTGTCAATGTATTTTTCAATCAATGGAGTTTATTACTTGTTATAAGGATAGTTCCTAGGCAGGATATTTTGGCAGTAACAAATGGCATTGGGAATTCAGTCTGTTGGCATGCTCTTGGTATGGTCTTGTTACTGATCTTTGTTGATTTACTATGCAGAATAAATCACACAAAGATAAAGATAGTCCACTTTCAGGTGGAATTGCGCTAAATCGAGTTTCGTCTCAGATTAAGAAGCCATTACATCGAAAAACCTCCCCTCTAAATTGGTTTCCTCGTATTAAAAAGGACTCCTACATGAAGAGAAAAATTAAACTACTGCGGGTACCATTTTTATATTTCAGTTGTTTGTTATGTCATTGGTGAAGAGAGTAATTGTGCTGATGGAGTTAATTATTGTGTTAAAGGAAACTGGAGGCATGAATGATACTCTTGATGAGACATTGGGACACTCGAATCCTCATTACTGTCGGGTAGAACGAGAGAAAAGGGCAGCCAGAGAGGCGGCCTGTAAAGTAATGGAGGCACGAAAAGCTGCTATGATTGAAGCATCCTGGTGCCGAATACTTCAAGCAGCAAGGTATGCTTCTGCTGTAATGTTGCTCAAGTTATTTAATCCTGTTCGAAATTAATAGCCACATATTCGTCTTTTATTTGAATGCCCTCTACTTTACTAACTGATTAAGAGACAATAGAAATAGTACAACCTCTATGAAGTTTCTTTTTTGTAAAATCAACATGTTTATAAGTTAATAGCTAAGACAGTGTGCATTGAGCATCACCTAATTTCTGCCTTGGTCTTATTCTTACACAAGATTCTGCACAAAGAAGCAGATGCCTTGCTGATAAAAGCACCAAAAGAGGTAGCTGTTGCATTTGAGGCTGCAACAGCTAAAGGAGTGACCATGTATGACACCCCTGATCGCCCTTTGAAACTTTCGAAATAGAGATATCCTACACTTTGCATATACATCATACACTTTGCTTGTTTACTTTAAGAATTTCAACAAAATGATAGTATTGTATGTGAATTTGCATTGAGTGAATTTGTGATGTTTACGTTCATAATTGCTTCACTTGTTTTGATGGGGAAATTCGTTTGGGCAAAATCGTGATATCTTGGTTTGGATTCGTGTTTCGTTTGTTTCGATTGTAATTTGAGTTGCATACTTGCGTTTAGTTTGGTGTGCCTTTTATTAAGTAATCTTCTGTGTAATTTTGATGTTTTACGATATATTGTTGTGTAGAGTTTGATTGTTTATGATTGTATTATAATATACACTTTTTAAAATGATACTTGTATGTACTAACAAATGGTTACATAGATTTGCGAGTTAAATTTAAATCAAAATCAAAATCATATTAACAAATGGTTACATAGATTTTATGCTCCATATTAACAAATGGTTACATAGAATTGCGAGTTTAAATTTAAATTTGAAATCATATTTTTAGCAATAGTACCATGAATAATCTGTAAGGGTGTACCTAAAACTTTAGGAACTTGAAGCAGTAGAAGATTTAGAGAAGAACGAAGTTTCATATATATGTTCGAAAGAGGATTGATACTATCAGCAAACAGCTAAGGCCACTTGGATTTACATGCAAGAAGAAGGTACTTTTGACATCTTTCTTCTTTATTTTTTTTATTAAGTGATTTTTTTAGGATTTTTATTAACATCGTTTATATGATTTTGACATGTTTTTTTTACATGCCAGAAGAAGGTACTTTTGAAATCTTTTTTTTTTTTATTTATTTTTTATTTTTTTTATTAAATGATTTTTTTTAGGATTTTTATTAACATCGTTTAATGGTTTGTTTGAATTGGCCGGATTAATAGTGTGTTGAATGGTATTTGTTTTTTTTTTAGTATTTTCAAAGTATTAAATATACATTTATTATTTATTTGGTTTAAGGGTCAATCGGAAACAACCTCGAATTATGATTAATTGTGTCCAACAACCTCTTTTGTCATCTCATCATTGACGAGATCTTTAGAAATTGTTGCGTGAAAGACTATAATTGTACTAATAGTTTTTGACGAGATTTTGTTTCAAGGAAAGTTTTATAGTAGTCATCTTTTTGATATACTCTTTTGATTTTAATAGGAACGAGAATACAAAGAAGCTCCAATGTTGTTTCGAGAACACTGCAAAGGTAGAGCCAACCTCCAATGTTGCTATTTTTGGTCTTGGAACTTTAGGCCTTGCTGTAAGTTTCCTGTGAACCTCTTTATGTTGATTCAAGTGTGTTTTGCTCTCTTCTGATGAATTCATGATCAAACTGGATAATGTATCAGGTGCTTCACGAATTATTGGTATATATATTGATCCTAAGAAGTTTGATGTAGGTATTGTCTTCATTCTTTAGTCCAGATTGTCAATATCTCATTTGAATCTTACATTTTTAACAAGTATTAGGAAAATTTAAATTGGAACATAGATACTAAGATACATAATAGTGAAATGGGAGTACATGATGATATTTTCTGGTGATAAATTATACCAACCAAACGGTGGACCGCTTTTATCTCATCGGATTGATGGAATATGGTGAGCTTTTATCTCATCTTGAATCTACTTCATGGTTAGAATGTTCAAACAAATTAGTGAAACATAAGATTGCATTCCAAAGTTGATTACATTCCAGAAACAATAAATGCTTCTCATCCATGATGGATACATTTTTGGTTGAACCGACTTAGGGAAGTTAATGTTATGGGCTTATGGCTTCATTTGACAAACCAATATGATTAGTAGCCAAAGCCTCCCATCTTAAGTAACTTTATAATCTTGTAGTCATACTCATATCTCATTTGCTACCGTGGTACTAATTCTTCTTTTCCAATTCATGCAGGGTCGGTTGTTAATGAGTCGGCTACGAGCTCCGTCTTAGGTTTATTGCATTGGCACCTTTTGCACATATGGTTATTGGGAACCATCTTGTAATTGAAGTTTGGCTGTAAGGATAGATTTATAGACCACAGGCAACAACAATATTATACTTTTGTGATCAAAGCCATTGGAATAGAAAGAATCGGGGTGAAGATATCCCCTACATTGTACCACCAAGAAGCTCACGATTCTGATCAGCTAGCTCTAGGCTTAGCAGTGGTGGAGAGACTTAACAAACTGCATGAGGTATAGATGGTTAAACTCTGCTACCTGCAAATTCAAGCAGGAACTTTTACACATAGGATTACAGAGAAAGAAGCCGAGCTGCTGAGAAAACTCGGGAGAGCATACCAAGGAACCTTCATGATTAGTGGAGGATTCAACAAAGAGTTGGGGATGAAGGCCATTGTTGAAGGTGATGCTGATCTGATTGCTTATGCCCGGCTGTTCCTCTCAAACCCTGATTTGGTCCACAGGTTTGAGATTGATGCACCATTAAATGAGTATGATTCTGCTACATTCTATAGTCATGATCCTGTAGTGGGTTATACTGACTTTCGTACTCAACCTTGAGAGAAAGAAAACTGGCTTTTAAATAAGGTTGATTGGTAAGAACTAAGTGTAACAGATTTTTTTTCCACATAATACAAGTGAATGTACTCTCTATGGAATTTAGGGTTACAATTCTACAAGTTTGAATGAAAATGCTATCTAATTCTCGATATCCTGTTTTAACTCTATCGTTGAATTTCATCTCTTAACAGAAGCCTTAAAAAAGACTAAGAAACTGATTTTTGAACATGCAACTAACACTCCAACAGAATAATTGAAAGTTGAAACCAAATAAGTCCCTTCAAACAAACTTCATTATAATTGATTTATTGGTACTCAAATTGTTTAGTCTCCTCATTAGCCTTAGATTCAACCAAATAATACTATAATTCTCACAAAAATTGACTATATAAAAGCCAATCGTGAAATGTGAATTAGCTAGCATATTGAACAATGAAAGCGTACTCACAAGTCGCAAATATGATTGGCATTTTGACAGTAGAATATGTAATCTCATTTTCTTATTGTTCAAAGTCAAAGACTGAGCTTAAATAAATTAGAAACTCATGTGTTCAGTTTGGGGATTAGCATGTTGTTTAAATATGTTTGCTCCTTTCTACAATATTTTTTTTTAAAACTCCTTTATACTGATCTTTATTGTTTATTTTAGAAGTTGTAGATATGAGGAGAAGAAAAGCAATGGATAATACTAGGAGAGGCGGCTATGCTAAGTATCTTAAATTTTCTAATTTTTTTACTTTAATTTTCCTGTTATTGAAGTTGATTGTTTGGGCTTTTTTTAAAAAATTTAATTTTATATTTTTGGTTGTTGATCTTTAGTCAACTTATTGATGAAGAGCAGTGGAGCACCCTTTACTGAATTATTTGCAAGAATTGATGCATTGGACTAGGAGAGGCGGCTACACTAAGTATCTTAAATTTTTACAATTTTAGCAAATTTGTAACGCCTTATTTAAATTTTCTTATTTCAATTTATTTTACAATTTTGTCTAAATATTTGAAATTTAGAAAAATGCTCTTTATCAAGTAGCTTTAATGTTTTAGAATATGTACGACATTGACTAGGAACAATCCTGGCCTTATTTTGAGCTTAATTTTTTTTTTGTTGGGTAATAACTTACATGTTAATTCGCTATTGTCTGTAGTGCTATTAACTTGTGTTATTGTGTATAAAAATCGTTACAAACAAGCTAATATGAGATTTAAACAATATAACACCTCATAACATAGTCTAAATAAAATCGTAAACCCCATTCCTTAAATAATTACACAATTTTGTTCTATTGGCACAATTCTTTATCGACCTCTATGTTCACTAATTAATTTACGTTTATTTTAATGTCCATTAAGAAAGCAAACATACTAGCCAAAAGAGGTCACGCTTTCGGCCTCGCTCACTAGCATCACTACATTATTTCGTAGAACCCTAGTTTTCTTAAAATCTTGAAATCACAACAAATTACTTTAAACTCATCACAAGAATAATAAATATTTAAACCAATAATTACAACAAAAATTGACACGCTGAACTACAAAGTACAAACAAAAGGGAAATAAAGAGAGAGAGTCAAAATCAGCTCATATTTCAGTAATTTCACTAGTTGACTTGAGTCCCTATCATCATCAACCAAATTCAAGAGCATCCATAACCAAATCTTGTGACTGAACTAACAATCAAACAAAAATGGCTGCTCTCAATCTCCCTCCAATCACACCATCCACCACCAAAATCGGCTGGATTGGTATCGGCATCATGGGTTCTGCCATGGCATCTCGCCTACTTTCAGCCGGCTATTCTCTCACCATCTACGCTCGCACCCCATCAAAAGCCGACCCTCTTCTCGCTCTTGGTGCGCACCTCGCCGCTTCTCCGGCCGATGTTGCAAAATCTTCGGATGTTGTCTTTACTATGCTGGGACACCCACAAGATGTTCGACAAATTGTCTTAACAAAAGAAACTGGGGTTTTATCAGGTTTGAGCTCTAATGGTGTTGTGATTGATCATACTAGTAGTCATCCTGATTTAGCTAAGGAGATATTTGCTGCTGCTTGTGAGAAGGGTTGTTGGGCAATTGATGCTCCTGTTTCTGGGGGTGATGTGGGTGCTAGAAATGGTAGTTTGGCTATTTTTGCTGGAGGAGAGAGGGATGTTGTTAGTTGGGTTTTGCCATTGTTGGAGATTATGGGTAGTAAAGTGAGTTTTATGGGTGGTCCTGGAAGTGGGCAGAGTTGTAAGATAGCTAATCAGATTATGGTTGGTGCAAATTTGGTGGGGTTGAGTGAAGGGTTAGTTTTTGCAGGGAAAGTAGGGTTGGATAGGAGGGATTGGATGGAGGCGGTTCGAGGCGGGGCTGCTGGTTCTATGGTGATGGAGTTATTTGGACAAAGGATGATTGATAGGGATTATGAGCCTGGTGGGATTAGTGAGTACATTGTTAAGGATATTGGTATGGGACTTGATTTCGCCGAGGGGCGGAAGGGGAAGGGTGGTGATGAGGATGAGGTGGTTGTTATACCAGGTGCATCATTGAGTAAGCAACTCTTTGTTGGGATGGTTGCTAATGGTGATGGAAAGGTTGGCATTCAAGGTCTTATTAGTGTTATAGAGAGGATCAATGGCATTTGAGGTAATGCTTTATTCTCTATTTTAGCTTCCTTTTGGGAAATATCTCTTAAGCTTATAATTTTGGTTTATACTGTAAATGCTATCTTGTGGTTTTGCAAATTGGACATTATGTATGTTATCTTTTGTATGCTAATTTTTAGTGTTCATTAGAAAAGTATTTTGCAAACTCATTACCTACACTTATAATGGTTTAATTTTGTTTGTTAAGGCACCTTTAGATAGTTTGATTTTCCATCTTTATATAATTTGTGTTATAGCTCATAATAATTTAGCCCAGCTCTTTCTATTCTTGAAACTTTAATTGCTAGCTAGTCAGCTTAGAGTCAACCTTGATCCACTTGGATGACCATCAAATCAAACATTTGGCTGCAAGTGCAAGTCTGCAAGTGTTTGGGAGGTTGATGCCTGTTTGTTTTAGTATTTTCTGATCCTTTCTTCAGCTAGTAATTCTTGCCCAGCCAATGGAATCTAACTTTTCAAAAGCTATGATAAACATGTACAAGTACAACTACAATATGATAGCCATACAACTCTAGGGGATGAGGAATACCTTATGGGAGACCTATTATTCGACCCATACAGAAGGATCTTTGCATTAAATTGGGAAACTCTATAGAATTGAGCACCGATGATGTGTGAAATTTGGATAGCAAATGATAGTAATGATGGTGGAGAACAGATGATGATTAAATCAATGATAGTGTGGGTATCATGGAATCACAGGTGTAAGGATCACATATAATGATTGATAATCAAAGGACTAATGACAAGAACATGATTAAATTGTCACAGATTATATTGGAGTTATAAAGTACATGTATAACAGTATAAGTTATCATAATGTAGGATGAATGAAGTATAATACTGATAAATGCTTTTGGGAATTGGCTCATTTGCATAAATGTGGTTTGATGCATGGTCTATGGTGATCATCCACTACGTTAAGGGAATTAATCACAAGTCATGACATTAAAATTAAGGCTGAAGTTTTTAATGAATATAATTAGCTTCAAACAAAATCTTTTAAAATGTACATAAATTTTTAAAACTAGACTCTTGTTGGTGTGAACTACAGTTAGACAATTCTATATAGGATCTCATAATAAAAAAGAGAGTTTTTTTTTTTTTTTTTTTTAAAGTTTTATTTACTTTAAAAACTAGGTTAGGTTCCTTGCCATGCACGGTGATCTACAATTATATATAGCTATAGATTAAGAATTATAATCATTAATTAGTTGATGAATAATAAATTGATAAAGCTTAGTTAAGGGTCTATTCTCATACGTTGAAATTCAGTTCAGTTCAATTCAGTTCAGCTCCTAATTTCCTTCTCTTATAAAATATTCATTTCAGTTCAGCTAGTTCAGTCAATGAAAATAGGCCCTAAGTATGCCTAAAAAAATAATAATAAAAAAAAAAAGCTTAGTTAAGTATGAATAATAGAAGAATGTCATATGTTGATTTTTTTAATTATAGCTTCTACTACACAACGAAAACAAAAGTAGGCAAAAGAAAAAAAAAAGTTAAGTCATATTTTTGCTTGTTGTGAAACAGGTCTCAAATTATTTTAAAATATGAACTTTGGTTTATAGTTGTCCAAATTCTTTTAGAAAGATTTGTGAAATCTTTTTATTTTAAATATAATAATTACTCCGTACTACGTATTAATATGTGATATGTATATAAAATAATATTATTTTTGTAAATAATTAATTTCCTTAATTAATAGATTTAAAAAAAAAAAAAATATCGGACCGAGTAACATAGATTCTATCTTCGTCAAAACACGTTTTTGAAACTTAGATTTGGATAATTTAGGTTTTTTAATGAGACCTATTGAGGATGATTGTTTTGTACTCTTAAGGAGGAAAAATTAAGGAGTAAGGGATAGAATAAGTCTAGTTTTTGTTTAAGGGATTGATACTAGAAGAGGGGTTGGGATAGGTTTAAAACCTTCTTATATATCCCACCAATTCTACCTAGGGAGGAGGTGGTATGAGGAGATGAAGAAGAATTATGTAAGAAAAGACAATATACCCTTCATGAAAAGAATGGAAATAGAACAAAACTAGAGAGTTATATAATATAATGGTAACTTTGCTACCTATTCCAATCTTATTCCCTACTTATATCAATCATGGGTACGTTTGATTTGAGGTGTTACACTTAGTAAGGGAATGAAGTTTTATTACTCCCTTACTCTTCCCCATTGGCCAATTACACTTGTCAACGTCAACATGTACCACTTCTGTTCTTTTTTTTTTACTCACTATTTATGGGTCAAGGTGGAAAAAATTAGACCGTCTACTGCTACGTAAGTACAAATAAAAACTATGATGCTAGTGTGTAGTATTCAATTATCAATTTTTCTAATCAAACATCCACATCGGAAACCCCGCAAAATACAAGTGAGCAAAAACGAAAAAGAACAGAGGGAGTATATGCTCTTACCTACCCAAAACATGCACTTCATTAGAAAAAATTCTACTAAAACTTTTGGCTAGTTGTACTCCCCATGCTTTGAATTGATAAAAAAGGTTCTTTCGAGTCATTTTGCTGAAATGATGATCTGAAAAACTGTGAGTTTGTTATTCATGCCTCTCAAACCAGGCCTTTAATGCTGTTAACAGTTTTCTAAGTTTGATGTTTTGGGTTTGCTTGAGGGACACCTGCTCCCAAAAGATAGGAAACTTGGACATTAAAGAAAATTGTATGCTTCTTGATATATGCATTAAATGCATGGAAATGCATGGAACGTTGTAATTGCTTCTTACATTGCAAAAACAATGTTCCTGCTTAGGATTCTGAGAACTTAGGAGTTAATAGTCTTAATACGACAGGGATATGAGCTTTAAATGTTCCCATTTTAGTATTACCCCCTCAGTCTTTCTTCAATTTTCATGATATTCTCCAAGTTTCTGCTCATCCTCTTACATTGCAACTTAAACACTTCACCAATGCTTCTAAAGAGGGACTTACGATAGAGGAGTTAATTTATTTTTCTTGAGTAAGTTGTAATCTCACTAGAATTGGCTGATAGTTATAAAGTGCTTATTCATCATGAACAATGTAATGTGTGAACAGTTAAGAACTGAGTAATTGAATCTAATATTCTACTGATAATTGCTGCTACTTAAGATTATTGCCAGTTGCTGTTTGAAGGTTCTCAGTCGAAGCTAAATATCAATTTTGTCTTTAAGATGGTGTTAATATACAGAATTTTAGAAAACTTATAGCAGGCATATAATTCTTATTACTTGATTAGCCATATACTTTGTTATTCTCTCTGTTTCGCTAAATGGGGAAGGGGTGGTATATTGTGTAGAGGCATGCCTGTGGTGCATGATATGCATTTTGGAATCGCATCCATGTTGATGTGTATGGATTACATGTCCTAAGAATACTTAGCTGCTGGTTTAGTTCAATAGCTGTTTGAGCTTCATAGTAAGATATCTTTTTTCACACATGGTAAACTGTGCTGCCTATAATAGTATGTTCCGAACATGCCATGAAATGATCTAATGGCCTTTCCAGTCTTATCTCCGGTATCAGGGTATACTTCAATGTCGAACTTGCAAATTTTTATGTCCTTTGATGCATAAATTAAATGGGTGCTAGGTGATATAATCTATAAAATATAACAAGCAGCAAAGGCTGCCAACTATAAAGAAACTAAATTTTATAACTTTTTTCAAGCTAAATGCTTTGAAATTTCTTGTGTTAAATTATAGGAAAAATTGCCCGCAATAATCCAACCTTTTGCCCGTCCGCTGAAAATAATCCCACCTTTGGATTATTTTTTAATAATCCCACATTTACCCCCCGATCTTTTTTAATGGTCCCAACCGATCAGTTAACTTGTTATAGCAAGTTACTTGACACGTGTTGGCACCCAATTAGTCCAAAAAAAAAATTAAAAAAACATTTAATTAATTTTAGAAACCATCCACCACCCAAACCACCTCCACTACCACCAATCTCAGCGTGCTGACCAGCCCTGCCACCCCTTCCAGCGCGCTGACCTCCTTTGTAACCGTCAAACCGCCTCCCTTGAACCACTGTCAAACCTCTCCCTCCCTCACGAAACCACCCTCAAACCTCTCCCTCCCTCACGAAACCACCCTCAAACCCCTCCCTCCCTCACGAAACCACACACCACTCAAGCCACCGTCGTCCTCGCCACGCGGCTCCGCCAGTCATCCCCTACCCCCCCGGTCTGGCGCGCGACTGACCCCACACCCCCTCCCCCACAAAAACGGAAACACCAGCAGCCCTAACCCTCGAAATTTTCTTTCCCAGCCCCCTCCCCGTCCTCCGTCCCTTTTCCAATCGCTCCGACCTCCCCAATCCCGATCCCAGCTGCCGTGGGTTTTCGACCTCCAATCAAGGTTTTCACTGTGGGTTTTGGTGGGTGTTCAATTTTTCGAAAGGGGTTTTGGGGTTGGGTTGGCTGGGGTGAGGTGGGGTGGGATTCCGGTAAGCGCATCAGTGGCGGTGGTTTCGAGTTGCTGCGTTAGTGGCGGTGGTTTCGGGTCGGCGCATCAGTGGCGATGGTTCTAGGCTCTTGGTTTTGGGTAGTGGTGGGGATGGTGGTGCTGAAACTTTGGTGGTGATTTTTTTTTAAATTTTTTTATTATTTAATTTTACTTTTTTTAATTGTTTTTTTTTTTAATTTTGGACAAATCAAGTAGTGACACATGTAAATTAAACTTAATTAAAAAAAAATATTACCTCTTCAACCGGAAACTGGTCACCCAGGATCTTTTTAAGCAGATTGGGTATAAAGGTTGGATTATTAACAGATAATCCAAAGGTGGGATTATTTTCAGCGGACGGGCAAAAGGTCGGATTATTGCGGGCAATTTTTCCTAAATTATATTAGAATCAGCCAGATCTGCATGCTCATATATTCTTTGGAGAACATGTTACTACTTGCTAATAAGCTGCCCTAACTCAAAAATTCATACTCACTTTTGGAAAACAGGCCTTTTCTTATCAACAAGCTACCAAGTGAACCTATCATAGCTGTCAACTACATAAACATTACCCCCATATCAACAATAACTTCTCATTTCTTTGGACATATGCACAGGTGACATTTCGTGTAAAAGAGCTTTGTTTGCTTGGGAAAATTGTGTATACCAAGAGCGGCTGAGGCTGGAACATCAAGGATGTGGTGCTTTGAAATAAGGTAGCTATTACTAAGCTCCTTTGGGCATTAGGAGAAAACTTAAAATGTCCCATTACATTACAGATACTATTCCTTGGAAGGTGAGGAAGCTATTTGGGATGCAGTGATTAGTGATTCAGCCTGGTGGGTGGGGTTCTGTTGAAAATCAATGTTATTGCTCAAATAAGATATGTACATGTTTGTGTTAGCTTAAGAATTTTTTTATTTTATTTTATTATTATTATTATTATTTTTTTTGGGCTATGTTGAGCAAACTTCCATATATTGATAGACGTTTATATGGAGTATAACCTGTTACTCTATATGCTGCATTTGTAAGGAAGAATATTAGAATTAGATAGTTCGACACCTATTTTGTTGCCCCTACAATTCTCAAAGCAGGTTTGTTTTTGATCTGATGGGTTATTCTAGACCTGCAGCAGAATTTGCTGCTGAAGTTGGTTACGCTGTGTAAACAGACAGAAAGACTGCTAATTGTAACCTCTATAAGGTACTATATAACACGTTCTTTGCAAAAAACTATATACCCTGTGAAGGAATACATATATTTTTCTTTAGAACAAATGTAGAGAACTAAAGATCCTACTTTGCTTAGGAAAGAGATCACCTAAGCTGCATGTAGAAGCAGTTATCAAATATTAAAATGTGATGCTTATTGGTTGTAGTCGATTGATTCTACCCCTACATTGTACTTGTACATGGCATTTTTTTTTCCTGTTATAACACCTGCTTGCACATGTAAACTTTAAAATGGAGAGTAGGTAATTGAAAATTACAAATAAAATTTTTACCATATAGGAATACTATCATATGCGATTTTAAATATATATTAATAAATAAGTTATGTGATCAATTTTATTTTTTTTTAAGATTTTTGTTAAATTATTAAACATCTGAAATTTGTCCCCACAAATAAATTATTATGGCTCCGCCACTGAAAACTATTACTCCTCCTACTCCTTCGGCCACCATCTCTTCCTCTCCGATACCATTCTCCTTTTTCTTCCCTGCCATCAATGCTTTCTCATTGTTCTCGTAAGTCATCATTCTCTTTTTCAATGTCGCCCACCTCTTTTACTCTTAGTTCTTATTTAACACTAGTAACCCCACCACTAATATCTCTTCATCATCTCTAACCTACCATAAATACAAACTTACTTTCACATCTTTTGGACGGACACTATGTATTACAAGATGAATTTGAGATGGGATTATCAACCCATCAGAAGAAGAAATGAGAATCATTAATTATTAGAAGCATCTTTCGTAAATTATATCTAAATATTCGTTAACTAGTTTAGTCCCGTATGTTGCACGAAAAAATTAGATATTATTTGTTTAAAATAATTGTCAATATTCTTTATCCGGAAAAATATAATCATAATCTCTTTTTAATTACTTTTGAAAGAAGTAATATATTCAAAAATTAGGAGGAAAAATATAGAAAATAAAAATGATGATGTCAAAAATAGTTTGGCGGGAAAAAAATTCATAAGAAGTTGACATTGTGTCTTTTAATGATGTCAGAGTGTTTTGTTTTAGTAATATGTAATAGATTTGACAAATCAACTTCATAAAAAAGTTAGGAGTATAGTTTGGTTGAATTGGTAGCACAATTATCCATTTTATTCTTTGGTATTGAGATCGAAACCTGTAGCACATAATTTTCTGATTTTTATTAAACATAATTTTTATATTGTTATTGTTGACACCGAAATTTTGTTAATTATTAGGTGTCAGATATATGTAAATAAGGAGATAATATAAAAAATTATAAAATATTTATCTTCAGAATCTCATAGATTATTATCTTTTACTCTACGACACTCTATATAAAGAAGGTCGTTTATAGGGTTTAAAGGAGGCTCGGATGGAATAAGTCACAAAGACTTCATCTCCTCCCTACTACCAAACATTGTAGGTTTCATTGTATGGAATAAGACGACAAGGCCCCGTAGTACAAACAAATATCAAAATCTAGCCCTCTAGAGAGAGAAATCAAGAGATTTACGAGAGTTGTAACCCACAAATTATCAATAAAAATAATTGTTACCGTACGTTTTTCTTCCACTTTAATATATATTGCAGGTTTAATTTTTATGAATACGGGTCTGGGCCGCACCCGTCATGGAAGAGTACAAGTCCACCACTTTACAAGACCAAGGAGGTTCCACCTCAAAACCATATGGCAATGAGGAAAGTAGCCCCTTAGCCTTATATTGTTGTGGTAACTCTTGAATTCTTTCAATGTGGGATTTCATTACCACTACACTCCCCCTTTTAATGTTTAGTGTTTTTAGGGTGGGATAAGAAGAATGCTCACATGTGGGTTGTTCATGGGCTCAACACTCCCCCTCGCATGTGAGCTGTCCATAGTGTTTGGCCTAGTATACCTTAGCCATTAAGGCCCCAATCGTGAGATCTTGGGCCTGGCTCTGATACCATGTTAAATACGGGTCTGACACCGAAATTTTGTTAATTATTAGGTGTCAGATATATGTAAATAAGGAGATAATATCAAGAAATATAAGATATTTATCTTTAGAATCTCATAGATTATTATCTTTTACTCTACGGCACTCTATATAAAGAGGGTCGTTTTACAAATTGGCATGCTCGGTGGGACAATTTTCGCTCTTCTTCTCCACTCTTTAAGTTTCAAAACTCGTAGATTTAAAGGGGGCATGCCAAATTTGCTTTCATATTCTACAGGAAAATTTCTAGACCAAGTTGCATCCGATATCAAATTTCCACAACAGGTCTCGAGGGGGCATTTGTTGACACCGAAATTTTGTTAGTTATTAGGTGTCAAATATTTGTAAGTAAGGAGATAATATCGAACAATATAAGATATTTATCTTCAAGATCTCGTAGAATATTTAGATAGTTATCTTGTTTACTACTCTACGACACTCTATATAAGGAGAGTCGTTTCTAGGGTTTCATGAGGCTTAGATGGAATAAGTCACAAAGACCCCATCTCCTCCCTACTACCAAACATTGTAGGAACATAGTATGGAATAAGTCGACAAGGCCTGTACTATTAACAAATATCAAACCCTAGCCCTTTGGAGAGAGGAATCAAGAGATTTACGAGAGTTGTAATCCACAAACTATCAATGAAATAATTGTTCCCGTATATTTTTCTACCTCTTTAATTATATATTGCAGGTTTAAATATTTATGGTTTACAGTTATTTCCATTTATTTTTCAATATATCTTTATTCTTTTAGTATTTTTTATTTATTTATATACCTTATTAGTAGCTTAAAGAGTACTTATAAATGTGTACTTATAATCCTTATTCTTTGCTATAACAATCTAAAATTGAACTTATGAATATGCTATAGAGATCTGGCCCGGTCTATATTAAATTTCTATATCCATCCTTGGTCAAGGTAATGCATTGCGAACATGTACAGTAAAAAATAGGAAGAACGTTTAGAAATAGAGGGAATGTAAAATTGCTAGCTATTGGTGATAGCGGTTTTATATAAACTAAACCTCTGTCACCATTTGGTAAATAAAAATAAATAAAAATTAAACCTCTTAACTAGTGCAACATGGATGATACAATAAGAAATAGTTTTTATAACAACTAGAGATGGCAACGGACCAGATCTGGACCGGATCCTATTGGATTCAGATCCAGGTTCGTTTTAAGGACATATATCCAGATTCAGATCCGAATC